>NW_021167141.1:4200000-4555071 GCF_004022145.1 Paecilomyces variotii
ACGACCAACATAGACCACAACGTCAAGCCAGTCAAATAAGCGTGCATGCGCACAGAGCCCTTAGAGATCATGTCCAGTCAGGGGAAACATACTATATTTCTATTTTCAATAAGCTCCGGTCGATAGCGCTACCAGAAATCTCACATATCCCTCGTACTCAGCATACCGATGTAACGGTACGGAACCATCCCGAGATACAGCTCGGTAACAATGACCCCGGCCTTTCGATTCTTCACAACGCGACGATCGCATGAGATAAAGTGAGAAGCATACAGGGACCGTTACTCCAATGAGGGCTCTTTCCATCCCTGCTCATTCTCTGGCCCGCTCCAGGCATCACGGAGGCTGGCGGGTTGGACCGCTGTCACCGAAGACAGTGCTATTGTTGAACAAGGTTTTCTATGGCTGTATACCATATACAGTATGGAATAGTAACTTTAGGGTCTATTGAAATCATTATTTGTATTGATATTGGCGCCGAATCCACCGGCAGTGGCTCGAATCCGAAGGACTCCTAGCGTTCTCTGGAGCTCAATCAGCACTAGATACACGATATCGCGTATTGCGGCCAGATGCGATTGCCCACCTTTTTGCCAATAACTGCCTCCCGTAATTGCTCTTCTTATGAGCAACAGTCCCTGTGCAATGGCATCGAGTATAACCCAGTCACAGTAGGGTCCCTAGAGAGACAAACATAATAACAAAGGAAAGTATATAAGTCCTGTAGAAAGCAGAGGCTGCAAGAAGAAAAAAAAAAGTTAAGGATAGGCCCCATGTCTAATACCCAAAGCCCACAAGGACAAAATTATCAAGACATGAAAAACAAACGCACTTCATAAACGCCTTTTTGCTCCGTACGTATTCGTGGTATCGTAAAGCGGCTGGGGAGCTCAGAAACCATAACGATTCATGGTAAGGCTGTTTCTCCGAATATTCAAGAAACAAACGCGGACGCCATAGTAAGAGCACCGCATAATCTGAGCCGTTCACGAGTCGTCCGTCTTTCGCCTCTTCCCCTTAGGAGGAGGTTCAAGTGGCGTCCGCTTAAGGGTCATAGTCCGAGTGACCACCTGTCGGACACTGACAGGCTTCCCGCCTGCACTTGTCGGGGTTTCAAAATATCGAAGCTTCCACTCCGATGGTGAAAATGGTGATCTGAGTGAAGTCGTACTCCTTGGAGTCTCTGTCACTGGAGAGCAGGCTGCCGATCCCGGAATCCGCAGACGCCGCAGTGTTTCTCTCTTACTTGCTGGCTGTGCCTGCGGGAATGGGCAAGGTGGCGGCAACGAAGATGCTGATTTAATCGTCTCTTTTGCCGGGAACGAGGTACTTGTTGCACTGGAAGGCTGCGATGTTGACGAGGTGACAGACTTTTCCGGTACAAGCTTTGAGAAACTGACTGAAGGGCTCCGCGGACTGGTAAACACGGGAGTAAGTGCCTTCAGGAACTCCGTGTACGCAAGCGGAGGAGTGATCGGGGTCGAATTACACTCCTCTCCTTTGACTTTTGCTGAGGGCTCTGAGCTAGAGCTACTGTGAATCTCAGACGGAAAGGTTGCGCTCTTCGGCGTCTTGAGAGGATGGAGAACGGGTTTAGTCTGCCCCATGGTGTCTCTGGACGGCGGTACGGCAGAGAGCTTCACAGGTAATTGCTCTCAAGTTCAGGATCCGGAGAACAAGCGAGAGGTGCTCTTCTAGATCAAAATCCCGATCAGATAGTTGAGGCAGGCCCGGTGGGCTGGCTAAAGACTCCCGATGGCGAAGACAGCAGGAAGCCGGGTGAAGTGAGGGAGGAGATCGGCTTTAAAGCAGAGCTAGAGCGACCAAAGCCTTGGAGCAAGCTTCGTGCTCTACTGTCACAGGGTGTCCTTGAGCCTGTCTAGTGGCGAATAACTAGCCAGTAGTGGGGGAACAATGGACGTTGTAAAAAGAAGAATCAATCCAGTGACAAGTCGACAGTCTCGTATGGAAACCCCCGTAATTATACGGGTTATGGTGTTCCGGACGGTAAAGTTACCGATCTGTGTATGCTCCTTGTCAGCCTCGGAGTCGCCGTTTGATAAAGAAGCGCCCGCCCCAAATGGCGTCGCATTGCGGCGCAGGCAGTCGATTACTCACCGCAGATTAAACAATGAAAGTGGCAGTTTGCCGCGTTGGTTATCTCCTTTGTCGTTTTGTTCCGACCGTGTTGGGCGGCAGCAGTGATTTGGGACGACTGGCGTGGCTTAGACTATTGGAAAAGAAGAATCCTAGAAGTTGAGACCAGACCTCTGAACCAGCAGATGGTAAGAAGGATAGAGAATATCCGATAAATGATGAGGGTTACGAGATCTCAGAGAATTAGAATCACCTGGTCTTACCATCATGTTTATAGCTCCTCGCAGCTCGACCGTATTCCTTAACGTATACTCCCCTAAATGAATGTTGATTTATCGCGCGCTATCTGTAGCAAGCCTCCTCGAGCGTACTTTACGAATCGCCTCTTGAAGCTTCCCAAGACGAATATGATCTCGATCCTCTAACCCCAGATCGATTACCTTGCAGCTTCTTCCAGGCTTCTGGTTCGCTGCGCACGCGCTGTTTGCTCAACCCGGCGGCTCGCCCACTGACCTTAGACCCCATATCGGGGCAAAAGGGTCGAACTTGTGGCCCTTGTCTCCCAAGTAACCGGAGTCGCAGATTATAGCTTCAAGTGCCAACACCTACTGAGCGCCGAGGAAATACGGTGCAATCCGGCGAGGTTGTAAGCGGCTGTGACCAGAACCAACAGTGCCGGGACTGTCGATAAGATACAAAACTGTGGGTATAGTTTCGATCATTCACTTAGGAATCCCAAATCTCTCCATAGTTATCCCTTGTATCTCTATAGTTGACGGCGTGTTGAAACATTTTGCGTTGTGCAGAAGCTCCCACTTTTCGACACCGTCTGATCTATGAAGAGATTCATCCGTACGATTGGTTTTTGCTCAACTGCATGAGCGTTTACTTGTTTCCTGTTTGGTTCTCAAGATCTCACATTGGGTCCTTCAGCTCATCTGCCTAGCCGCCTGTTTCAAGCGAATTCGTCCAGTAAATTCCCACCTCTACGCGCCCGAGCATAGATGCTCGTGCGTCCAATCAAGAACAGATTAACTTGTTGACGATTTCAATCTGGCACTTTCCTGCAGGGTCTATCCGATGAAACAATAGATCTCTTTCGGATGTCGCAGATCTGCCTTGTGAAGAAAGGTCAGATAGAGAGATGGTGATTGAACGCAGGACGGCGTGGAAGGACTCCGCCATTAACTGCCTCTGTAGGGAGGCTCCAAGGTTGCCTTGAAACCGTGAAATCTACTTAAGGAAGGAGGTTCAGAAGGAACAACTTTCGAAAAGTAGGCGAGCAAAGGGCACGAAATGTAAAATGAAGTACTGGACGGGATCCGACTGAAGTGTTCTCCAAAAAGCGGTAGGCGTAGTACTCTAGAGAGACGTCCGTATACTACGACGGGTAATCTCGATGATATATTATAGGATGAGCTACTAGAAATAGAGTGGGTAGTGAATTGAGTAATGTTCTCAATTGTTTAAACGAATGTATCAGACATTATGTAGTAATAATAAGGCTCATCGTTATTCAACCTGTTCCAGCTAACAATACAAAAAGGGGAACGTGTGGTGAATCGAAAAGAACGTTATGCCAGACCGGACCCAGACACGATGACAACCTGGTAGTAATTGATTACGCCGATTAAGTGAAATTAAACACGGCTGGCATAAGATCACCAGCTTTGTGTTCACAGAGCGACAGCAATGGCGCCGAAGACACCAGCAACAAGAGACAGCGCAATTCCAGCACCAGAGAAAACGGAGCCAGCGCCACCAGTGAAAGGAGTGACAGTGCTTCCAGGAGCAGAAGGCTTGGGAGGAATGGGGTGCACACCAGTGCCGACAGGAGCAACACCAGCAGGGACCGTAGGAGCCGGGCTGGAAGGAACCAGAGGAGCAGGCTGGTTAGGAACCACGGAGATGATAGAGCTCTCAGGCGCAGCCGGAGCCGGAGGAGCGGGAGCAGTCCAAGCAGGGGGAGCGGGAACAGTCTCTGCGGGAGGAGCAGGAGCAGTCCATGCCGGGGGAGCGGGAGCAGTCTCGATAGGCACAGTGCAGGTCTCAGTGATCGGAGTAGGACCGCAAGTGTGGCAGCTCTTCACGGTAGAAGTGAAGCCAGAAGGCATGTGGTGAAGAGGACGAGGGGCCGTGCAAGGGCAGGCCTCAGTGATTGTGTAGGTCTTCGAGATAACACCGGTAGGGCAGAGGTCCTTGAAGACAGTGGTGTACACAGTCTGCTCAGGAGGAGCGGGAGCAGGAGTCCAGACCGGAGGACTAGGAGTAGGAGTCCAGGCTGGAGGAGTAGGACGGTGGTGCTCGCACTCGTCGCAGTAAGTCTGAGTCTCCGTGCGAGTCACGACGGAGGCAGAGACGGGAGTGCTGCACGAAGCCACCTGCTCGAAGGAAATGGCGATGGCAGGGTTTCCGTTGTTGACCTGCGCCTTGACGGCAGCGGCCATGAGGCCCAGAGAGATGGCACTGTAGACAGACTTCATTTTGCTGGATTGTTGGGTGTCGGCTGACGGTTAGTATCGTTCTGGGACCGCGGCGAGAAGAATTAAAGAGGTCAAAAGAGTGACTTTAAGAGGAACCAAAAAAGGTAAAATGAATGAAAGACTGCTGGATTGTCGACTGCTGGTTGATGAGAATAAGCAAGACTTCGGGGAGTCATCGAGCTGCTTTATCTCTTTCCTGTAAGCCCGTGCGGTGTTGTTGTCACGTCGTTGGAATGCTTGGGTGTATACAGAATCACAACACATACTTCCCCAAATGGAAGGACTAGCTTGGAGAGAATGCCATCAAGAATGGACTAGCCGACTGCTCTTGGAGCATTCAGAACGGGTGTTCCTGAGCGCATTCTACCGCAAGTCTTGCCGAATGGTCAGACAGCCTCTTTGGCCACATTCTTCGTCTTCACGAAGCAGGATCACAATGGCGGCTGGTATGGACAGTACAACATGCTCGCACGAGGAATCTTATTCATAGCTCAGTCATGGCCCCTTTGCGACAGGAGTATGTGACGTAAAGCAACCACTGCTTACGATTGAACCGTCCAGGCCTGGGCTCAGGTACCGAGCAATACCCCAAATCTGCTCTTTGAGATATTATGTATGGGGTAAGAGATGTGAACCCCTTGCGGAGAATGACCACCGAGTGGCCGTGGAGGTCCCTACGACATTATTGACACAGCTTTTTCTCGTACAAATTCGTAACCAATGATATTTGAAATCTATCCAGACAGAGTTATTCTGGGAAGCAAGCTATGTAAATCGAGCCTTACCGGCTACATTATACCGGTGTGACCAGGATATGTATCCCGTCATCGACATTCCCTCCTCATCGCCCTCACTGAAGAGGACCCAACGAAGAGGAAACTTCCTATCGGGGAATACGTTCATCTCCAGAACCATACGATCTGAAAAGATCATGGCAACACATCGTCGTAGAGTTATGAGCTGAACGATGGTCGTGGCAGGTTCTGTTGGTTTTTTGATCTGGAGAAGAAAAGAAAAAAATCCCAAATCGAGTTCTGCGGTTGGAGTTTTTATGGCCGGCTCTGAGTGGGTCACGTGTAGCGCGACGGGATTATGTTCTTCCGCCGGCATCTCCGGATCAACTACTATTATTATTGTTGTAGAGAGAAAAAGGATACGGCTGCATTATTATTTATTTTACTCCTGGACTGTCACGTAAACATGATGCTTATTATTGTATGTTCATCGCTATTAACGCGAGAGACGGTGTTGTTCTATACTATGCTACACTGGTTATCGGATAGGTAACCACGATCAAGACTCGGACCAGGAGTCGACTCTCGTCGCCGGCCATGCCCATATACCCCAAGGTTACTGCTGCTGGAGACAGCTCACTCATTTTCAATTCTTCAGAATCGTCTGGCTCTGATGAGCATTCCAGTGTTGAGCTGTGATTTTGATAATGGCAGATTCGCGCTCACAGATCACAAACGCAGTGGGTATCACAAAGTGCGAGCTCTTGTCGCTGACGGACGCATCTCGCTCCGGGATGGAGTGCCTTCTCATGTCTGGTCTCCGGGCACGCAGATGTGCTAGTCACCGGGAGGAGCTGATCGTCAAGAGGATATAAATATAATCGAAGAATAACTAACCCCGTTGTTAGGTGCTGACCATAAGAGGGAATTCTAGGATATCCGTTCACTCACCTGTACGAAGCATCGTTTATGTTCATGTGTGGCTACCAATTGCAGCCTGTCTGTGGTTTGACCTCCACACGCCTCCGCCAACAGCTGCGGTTATGCCAACTGCAATACCAATCATGCCCCCCACGATCAGCAATGCTAGGAACACCTTGACAGCCAATCTCTGCTCCTTAGTCATGGCGTCAAACCAACCGCAATGTCTCTTGTCTTCTTTAGCCCATATCTTGGACGCTCGGTTGAGATCCACGGACTGTTTATAAGCAGAACGCCCACCGCTCTCAAGGTCCTGCGAGGAATATTCACGGCTGATGATCTTCACATCAGCCTTGAGGTGCTCTTCTGAAGGCTTCGTGTCCGCATGGCTGTAGAAGGGAGAGTACGGTTTTGCTCCGACCCTCGGGTCGAAATCGGGCATCTCATCGGCTGATTCAGAGTTGGGGCTGTGTGTATTGGCGGGAGGTAATGTCTGCGCGACTGGAGGAATGGCGATTGTGTCCTCGCCATTGTTGGTCTCGTTTGTACTCCGGATAACGCGCGCACCGACGACTGGTTTCTCTGAATGAGACATGGTGAAGAATACAGGAAAGGTAGGGAATGAGGGGACAGCGCAACCCTAGGCAGCTGTCGGTCGAGATCAACCGCGTCGATGATCGCACGGTATTATCTTGCTGCGATATGTGCAGGAAGTGAAGGAGACGCCCGCGCCCAGGTACAAGACCGTCTCGACGACGAGGAATAATATGTTTTTGCGGTAGGGATATGGTGGTGTAGAAACGACGGGAGTGAAGGGTTGAGACGACTAAGAGAAATAGAACGCGTTGTCGTCGCTTCCGTCTATCACCGCAGACCTCGATTGTCACAACAAGAAGTCGCGGGTCTAGAACAGCGTCACTGTACGAGAAGAGCCGTCTCGAGACGTCCGGCGGATGATATCACAAGGTTTCTCCGACTGCGCAATATGGCATTCCTGGAGGTTCGGACACACGGATATGATCAAGCTGTCTCACTCACAACTCCGCATTCCAAGTGCCTTGACAAATCACGGTTATCGGGCACCTCAGTTTCGGTGACGCTGGATAATACTCGACTCGTTCCAATGGTCTCAACTGTCGACGCACAAGATGATAGAAAAACTGGAGTACGGGGTACACAAGAAGAGTCGGACGTTGCCAGGTCGGGGCCCCATTATCTTTATCTATCTGCGATACGCGCAAAACACCTCCTTAAGCTCGGTCCCGCAGCGTGGGATTAGAGACCTTGTCGATTCTACTCTACTGAGCGCTATGAGCGCTAAGGCTGCAAGCTATGGATTAATCCTGGTCCACCGTCGAGCATCTGCACATCCTTCAACTGCTCCAAGGTTCTTGCCGCTGTCTCGAAAAGGGGTGCACGTATGCAGCGCTACTGGCATCGAGTACGGAGTACAAGTGGTCGCTCCAGGGTTCTAACAGGCCGGCAGCATCAAGAACTCTAGTTTTTTCGCGGTCTCCGACAGTTTGCGCACTGTCCTGTATCTAAGGCCCGCTAAGGCTCTCAGGTTCAGACGGTCGTCTACTCCGTAGACAGGTTCCCATCTTGGCTTGCAATCCCAATTAAAATTATCAATATGACAGGCCGCGACCATGGCCTGACATAAGGACATTTCGAAAAACTGATTAGGAAACAGTTCTGGACCCCGCCGATTCTCAGATCTACGCACTAAAGACCGACGGCGTGCGTGAATCTCTATGGGCGGCAGAAGACATCGCGTGGTACACGTCAGTTACACGGGACAAGGGAATAGGAGGTGGCAACCGATCTGGAAGTGGATGAGCGAGAGATTACCTCTTGCCAATCTATCGGGCCCAGATGTCAATCAGCGATGCTGTGCTTTTCGGGTGCCATATGCTGGTCATGATATGGGCATATTATTATCATGCGAATGTCCAATCCAAAGGAGATCTCTCCGTTTTGCGCTTTGTCGCCCCTCCTGCGAGGGTCCTGGACTCAGGACAGATACAATGACGGCCCTCTCCCCAGAACCGATAATTGACTAGTGGCATATCTAGACTTGAGATGGTTACTGCTCTTTGTGTGTCCACAATTTTTATCTCGCGGAAGGGAGATCCATGTTCCACTGGCGCGGTCTAAAACAGGGGCAAGTTGATGTTATAGGCGGACTCTAAATTAGACAGATAGGGGGTTCAGCTTGGCACTGCCCCAAAAGTTTGGAACCATGGAGCGGTCAATGTAAGGGGCCGTCGCTCTCTCTGGGCGGATATCAATCAAGTATCGTGTTCATCACAGCGAGCAAAAAAGAGCCGACCTTGGCGCCATACACAGGATACCTCGCGCAAGCTTTGGTCTTCGCTGTACTTATGAAGCTTCTCATGATGCAACCCGGGTAGATAACGACCCGGCAACAACATCCAAGACATACTACCGACTATTTCTTGTAGGCTGAGAATATCGACCACTTCGTGTCTCGTGCGCGTTTACAAGTCAATGGTCAGCGTCCAAGTCGGAACTCCATTCTAACGCAACCCGACTGCGAGATCTGCGACACGTGTTGTTGCGGAGCGATGTGTTTTATTAATATTCCATAGTGCCAGGGATTATTATGGACCTCCCTACCGTGTCGCCTTAGCACAGATCATGCTGGTATCCGGTGAGTTATAAACTTGTTTTCTGGACGAGTTCTCGGGCAGGTAATAATGCTGGTCGAGCCTATGCAGCTACCCCGGCGATATTCAAACTTGGCTTTTATAGCCCCCCCGTTAGACTAAACGTCAATAACGGTGTGAGTTTCACAGCAACCAACCACTCCTCTCGCTGTTCCTCGTGCGGATTATATTCGAATTTTGGTCAAAGCTCTAGTGAATACGAGTACGCGCAGGGAGCTAAACAAAGCTAAGTAACCCGATTAAAAACCGAGATAGGTAGGCACTGGTAAACATGCGCCATAGCGCTGTAGGTTCCTAGTTCCCAGGTCGTCCATATTCCCGAAAGCGAGCTCGCTGTCGACGGTCGGACAGATGGCGTTTTTTGGTTTTTTTTTTTTTTTTGGCATTTGGTTTGTTCGAAATTGTGGGGAGAAACTCCGCGGCGGAGTTTTTTAGTTTATTCGAGAATAAGGTTAGAGTAGTATACTTAGATAGGCTAAGAGAGGGCCCCTGCCTGGTTTCGATTGTGTCCGGTTGATCTCAGTGTATGCTCTAGAACAGACAAACAACGCGTATTTAGATAGATAATTTCCTGAAGATGGACGAGTTAATAAGTGTTTCTTCGTATGTATGTAGTAACTAATCGGTTGAATGGTCTTGTGGTAAGTGTTACTGTAATTTCTCACGAAGCGGAGCAGTAATCTGTGTGCATACTCTAGAATATATATTTCGGAACTGTAGACAATATCCATTGCTCCCATATTGTAAATAACTCCACGCCACAACATACAGCGAACAACTGTTGAATCAAACGATCCCAATTACCATAGCTGACTACCTATACTGTAACTGAAATAACTTTCTACACACCTTGATCTGGTGGATGGAAAAAAACGTCTCCAGACAGACAAATATCGATCGCGTAACATCAAAATGCTAACTGTGCAAGGACGAGTACATCTTCGCAACGAAAACTACAAGGAACAAGAAATCTACCAACGAGGAAATACTATTCGATCTATAGTTTCTAAACGAAAAGGGTTACGAGGAAACGCGCCCATTGCGCTACTTACGGGCTAGGTGTATATCTATCGGGATTACGAGTGAGTAATTTAGACCGGAGGCAAGACGTAGCATCTTAGCACAGGACTTAACCGCAGCATATCAAACACAAGAGAAGAGACTATGCAAATTTCCATATCTTCTAGTTGGAATACTGCAAGTTCATTCATGAGTGCGTATAGTAACTAGTACATGCGACGTGAGTAGCCAATTACAACTACAACTACAACTACCTCTATCCCGATCTCTATCGGTTGTTCCAAAGAAAGGGCAGTACTGAGATGGATACTGTATTGATCTAGGTGGAAGGAGATACTAAATGTGAGGAATCGACTTGGATAGAAGGCGATGCTACTACGATGTCGCTACCCCTGGTCCTCGCACTGTACTTTCCTGGCTATCCGGAACAATATCTCAGTCATGAATACTCGAATGGGCAAAGGAACTCTAATTGTTAATAGTGAGTAGATACTTCGAATCATCGATATGGAATAACACATCATATGTACTCTTGATATCTGTGCGATCAAAAGGCGCGGCGAGATGAAGATCGAATTTGTAATAGTAGCCATCCTTATCCTGTGTAGCAGACCAGCTCCATATTCCTATTTATATCTCTGCGACACGACAAATCCTCTAGATCACGAACTCACTCCTGCGTTTACGTGAGTCTTCAAAGGGATATAAAATACCTTGGGGCACGCGAATACGCGTCGCAGGTACGCACTCTATCGACTCGAGTAGCTTTTATTACGTATATCCCTTGCATACCTCTTCATATGCGCTATCCGTGAAAGATAATCTCAGGTGACAGCATCATGGATACAATGATATAATTATATGTGTACGACACAGATGAATGCAACTTGAAGCGATAGGGCTTATGGCATTGTGTGGGTTAATCAAAGTAAGAGATGTGCATGAATTGTTGTTACGCAATGAGGACGACGACGATGATGTATTTGGAATCTACGATATGTTTGCGTATTCCGCTGATGTGCGTGTACCTGGCATTCAATATGATATAAATCGTGAATTATAAATAGAATGTCCTGATGTGAAATGGACTTCTATCTACTGCAATGCTGTGGAATGTGCATGATTCGTGACTGTTCATCGTCCTCATCTCCTCGAGTACCTACGTGTCGCGCCGCGCGAGGAATGCCTGGCACCCCTTCCTGGCTTCTACTTGACGCGCCGCCGCGTCGAGGCTAGTTTTGATCATCAACGAGAAAATATTCCCTTTTAATCCCACTTCGATCGCACATAGAGCGGAAGATGCCATCTCGCTTCTCCCAGAGTTTCAGAGGTTCGTCCATCTCTGCGATACGACCCTGGTCCATCACACAGATGCGATCGTACCCGATGATCGTGCGTAGCCTATGCGCGATGCACAGAAGTGTTTTACCTTTAAAACCGTAGGCCATTGTCCGTTGGATTTTCTGATCGGTTTCAAAGTCCACGGATGATGTGGCCTCATCGCAGACGATGATCCGAGAATCACGGACTAGGGCTCGCGCAAGAGCCATGAGCTGTCGCGCTTGGAATCTTTCACACTTTCTAGCAGTTCATTCTTGGTGGCCTCCAGGGTCTTATTGTCACCCTCAGGATGTGCCGTCTGTTCTGACTCCTCGATGGCTTTCCCGCCAGCCTTTGCACGGCCAGATAACTTCATTGCTTTAGTGAAGATCATATTGATCAAAACAGCCCTTGCTTGTCCGCCAACCGTCATTCCATGATAAAGGTACTGATTCATGGACAAGCTAGTGACAACCAACCCAACATAGCGGTGATACCGATAGTCATACCAATGCCACGACCTACTGAGGGGGCTGGGCCATGACCTAGTTTAGAATAATAAGCATCCGTAGCAAATGCAATCAGATAACGTGTCGTATATGGTGCAAAGATTTGTAGGAGAGCAGCGAGGAGGTTGCCGACTCCGCCGATCCAAAATTCGACTTTGAAAGTCTCATAGACAGCCCAGAGTAAGGGATAAGTGTCACCACGCTCCAAACGTCGTCGGAACGAGACATCGAGCTTCTCTGCTAGTACACCTACGGATCTATCCGGGTTGACGGTCCATATATCCTGGATTTCGAGATGTCGGAGATAGCCAACCTGACAGGAAGATCTCAGCTATGCTCCTCTGAAATAGAAACAGAAGGAAAATCCATACTCACATTCATCAATGGCCACATCCATTGGAAAGTTATGATGCTAAGAAAGTTGGCCCCATATTCCCTAGATACCGTCCGCTCAGATGGAAGTGGAGGTATCTTCTGAAGCCTCAAAGGGTTCAGCAGCGGATACCATTTGCAACCCTGTTTCGCTGGTTTGGCATCACTTGGATCTTGAGTACTATCACTTGTGCCTGACTGGGAAGCGGTTATGGGCTCCAGATTTTCCTTGTCAACCTGCAATGTCTCATCCAGCTCGTCTGTCGCCCGAACAGACCGTTGAAGTGTACCCACCATGGCTGTAGTTGTCGGCTGTCCTATGGTAGTTTCCTACCGGAACGCTTTTGCGCTTTTGGTCCTTTGGCCTGCGTGTGTGTATGGGTACGCAAAAAGACCAGAAAGCGACAGCTGCCAGCGTAGACAAGGGGTACACCATGGGGATGACAGCCATCCTTAAAAGCAGGCCGTCTCGTCTATTAAGCCTGGCAGATATTCTACGTCGGGGGTTGGCGTTGTCACTGACATCCGATAGGCAGGTCCAGGCTCACCCAATCGTATTTTTCTCTTTTCAACTAGTCATCGGTGGCTTTATCGTCCGATTGGGAGTGGCTATCAGGGAGAGCTGCGAGTCAAGTCAAGCAAACGAGATCCGTTGACCGAAGCCAGCCACGATTCGAGAAGCGGGAGGCCTAAAGATCTTGCGACGATCGTCGACATCAAAATCAGCATTTAGGGCAAAAGAAACAATTACCCGGAAGTCAGTCAGACTGTGCAGATCACACCGACAAACCCCCCCGTTCGCTGTACCATGCGGGATGCCCGCATTCGGGAGATAGGGAAACCTGCAACATTGACATTCCTTTGCAGTCTGCATGTACAGTAAAAGAGAGCCCCACATAGACTCCTCTGTCGATACTTTTGACAAGTCTGGCTCGCAATTCTCGCTGCTTAACGATGCATTTGGCGTAGCTCAATTGGGGTGAACAGTGACTCGGGGCTCGCTTCGCTATGTATCTGGTCAAGTAACGCAGTCCAAGCGGATTCCTGTTTAGCAGTCAGCGCCTACTCTAAGCTTTGGACTTAAGATGAGACCGAGAACTTGATGCCCTAGACGCTTGCGCGAGCATTTGTATCTGATCGATTTCCACGACTGTAACCACGACGTGCATGAGATTGTTCTGTTAGCGCATGAAGAACCCAACGTGTATTGCACGCGAGGCCGGTGCATAATGTTCTTTTACCAGAGGCCAGATACCGGTTCTCCGACGGGTCCTCATCTTTGATGCTTATTGCAGCGGGGTTGTTAGTGACTTGATGATGCTTGATCCTGCGCGCTGGTGAGTAGCTAGCACGCTTACGTCGACACAAGACTCGAGGCTTTATCCTGTATGAGACTAATGAGGGGATTATGCATCACCGTGACCTGATATTCAATGAGTTTCCAGCTAGAAACTTGTCTCTTTGTGGTAATTAGCACCGTCGAAACATGAGTGTCGGATATGTTGATGTGTGTTTAGTGCCAGTCCCGAAGTGAGCCCGCATCCCGAGAGAAGAAGAGATGCACGCCAAGCACATCAGAATCAGAAGCGCTGACGACGCCCTACGAAATACCCCTGCCATGAGCGTATTTATGAGATAGTATTCGCAGACTAATCAAGTTTGATGTTTCACTACACATATTTTCCGGCTGCAGCCTGCGGACCATCTTTTTGTTTTTCACACCGCTGGTTTCTATATCAACTTGCTCTATAGCTCTGGGGTCAGACTCTAACCATGCTTGTAAAAACATGACCTGTATTCACTATTGATTACCTCAAGACTACGTTGACAACAGACAATCGGTGACAGCAGGTCAGTAACATTGATGATTATATATGATACATCCCGGATGAGCGATGTCTACTGGGTTATTTTGTGTGGTAACAGATGTTGAGTCTTGGAGATGACACAAACGTCCACAAATAGGGGTATAGCCCTTACGCCTCGACGGTGATCTTGACCTTCTTCTCGGGGGGCGGAATGACTTTGTCTTCTGCCTCACCCTTCAGGTTGGGAAGCTCTTTGACAGCTTGCTCAATGATGCTTAAGGCGGTCTTGATCTCTTCCTCAGTAATAACCAACGGGGGTGCCAGGCGGATGATGTTCTGGTGAGTCGGTTTGGCCTGGCAAAAATTAGTAACGAACTTCCAAGAGTTGATCGGCGAGTTGCGAGAGAAAAGACTTACCAGCAAACCCTTCTCCTTCATCAACATGCACAGATCCCATGCAGTGTGTCCACCAGTCTGGCTTTCATCGATAACGATGGCGTTGAGCAGACCCTTTCCGCGGATAGTCTGGATCACCGGGCTCTGCAGTGCCTTCAGTCCGTCGCGGAAGAGCTGTCCAAGCCTCTCTGCGTTTTCAACCATGTTCTCGTCTCTGACGATCTCGAGAGCTCGAATGGCAACAGCACATCCGAGAGGGTTACCGCCGTACGTTGAACCGTGCGTGCCGGGCTCGACCGTAAGCATGACATCCTTGCGGCCAAGGACACACGAGACTGGGTACATGCCGCCTGAGATGGCCTTGCCCAGCAGAACGAGGTCAGGCTTGATGCCACTCCATTCATGGCAGAGGAGCTTTCCAGTACGGGCAATTCCGGTCTGGATCTCGTCACAGATCAAGAGGGCATTGTACTCGTCACACAGCTTCCTGGCTTCCTTCAGATAGTCTTCATCCGGCACGACAATACCAGCTTCACCCTGGATCGGTTCCACCAAGAATGCTGCAAGGTTCGAACCGGCCTTCTCGAAGGCTTCTCGGAGAACAGCCTTGTCATTGAAAGTGATAGGCTTATCCGTACCAGGAATCGTGGAACCGATGTTGGGAAGGTAGGGGCCGTAGTTGTCGCGCGATTCGGGATCAGACGACATGGAGATCGCTGCGAACTAGCAGAGCATCAGTATACCCACCAGTGTACGTTTATCTGCTCTTGGATGATATCTTACCGTTCGCCCGTGGAAGTTGTCTGCTGCACTCAGCACCACCGCCTGGTTCTCTGGGATCCCCTTCACCTTGTAACCCCACTTTCTGGCGATCTTGATACCAGTCTCGACAGCTTCAGCCCCCGTGTTCATCGGCATGACCATGTCGAATCCGAAGAACTTGGTGACGAATTCCGCAAACTTGGGGAAGACGTCATTGTAGAAAGCTCGCGAGCTCAGCGTGAGCTTGGAAGCCTGATCTGTCAGAGCCTTGACGAGCTCGGGGTGGCAGTGACCCTGGTTCACAGCAGAGTAGGCTGACAGGAAATCGAGGTAGTGACGGCCCTCTGGATCCCATACGGACGTGCCAGAGGCGCGAGCGAAGACGACTGGAAGGGGGTGGTAGTTGTGAGCTGCATACTCCTTCTCCGCCGTAATGGCAGCTTCCGTGGAGGCAGCATGGTAGTTGGAGGCCTTGTCCGAGGCGGTGGATTTGAGGCCAGCCGGCTGCGACCCAGACGTTGCAATTGGAGACATGCTGGCGGCAGCACAGGTCGGTGATGATAAGATCTGGTCGATTGAGGTTATACTCGAGATGAAAGGCGGATAGTGATGATCGTCCCACGTCAGCGGGGAAGTAGAGTAGTTTGGAGACAGAATAATGATCTCAGTCAGGAGGATAGGAAGAAAAGAACGGAACGGTCACCCCGACGCGCAGAAGTGGACTGTTGTCCATTCCGCTGGACGGCGAAAAGTCTTTTCATGGCGTCCATATCGACTAGACCTCTAAGTGCAGGTCTATCCGCGATGCCTCCAGACTGTAATCCTCGGAGGGGCCGCACCGGTTATGATCCACCGCTAACGAGAAGCCTTGACACATTCGCGGAGATGGTTTCCAATTGCGCCTCGTGCTATTCGTCGCCTGAGAACCTGATCCAGAGTCCTTGTATTCCAAGTCTCAGTAGTGAGGCCAACCAGAATAATAATAACATAACTGGACCTTGACCGCGTGTCCGTTCATACACGACGTTAGCGCCGCCACCCCGTGTTGTTGCTGGTGTCGATCTCCGCGGCCAACCTTTGCATTCCGCTCTGGATTTGTGTCCTCATTGGAATCGCTATGAGCGCGCGAGATCATGTCGACAGCCTCGTCTGAGCTGTCGCAGTCTTCTAGCGACACGGATAGTCGCGAAGGACATCCAGTCGCCCGGCGGATCCAGCGCCAGGGGATTCAGGAACGGCTCGACACTGCAGCGCCGCAGAATATTCTCTTGTCCCTGATCGCATTTCGCATCCTCAATGCCCTGTGCGTGCGCACGTTTTTCCAGCCGGATGAATTCTTCCAGTCTCTGGAGCCTGCATGGCAGCTCGCGTTTGGCAAGGACAGTGGTGCATGGATAACATGGGTAATTAGTTGAACGTTGGTTGAGACGGTGCATCGCTAATAGGAGCTTGCCAAAGGAATGGACGCACCATCTGCGGTCCTCGATTCATCCGATATTATTCGCAGCTGTATATTATGTCGCCGATATCCTGTCATGGTGCCTGCGTCTCTCACCGTTGACGCGTGCGGAGGTGCTAGTCGTTGCGCCAAAGATCACGCAAGCGATCATCGCGGCCGTGGGGGATTATTACACTTGGAAACTAGCGGGCAAGGTTTATGGACAAGGTAGCAATGAGGCATGGGCAGTGGTATGTGGACAATGCCGGTTGTGATGCGAAGGTCTATACTGACGGTCTGCAGCGGATGCTTACCGTCGTAAGCCCATGGCAGTGGTTTTGCTCTACGAGGACTTTCTCCAATTGTCTCGAAACAACCTTGACGGTCGTCGCATTGTACTTTTGGCCATGGAGATGGACTATTGCGCCTCAGAATAACAAGAGTGAGGATGAGGACGACGATGACCTCATTACCAACAGTGACATGAACGAAGAGCCAGAGGAGCGCAATGAGTCTGGGAGGTATGTGGTCCACATGAATATAAGTAATTCATCTATCCTCTGACGGTTCTTATAGTCTGCGCAAGTGCCTGCTCCTTGCTGCCCTCGCATGTGTGCTGCGGCCCACGAATATCATCATCTGGATAACGCTTGCTGGCTTCATGCTATCCAAGGCTACCAGGGGAGAATGCTTGATCATTGCCAGAGAGGCTACCATTTGGGGGTAAGTTGCGGAAACCATCATTTCTCACCGATTCTGACGGTAGTAGATCTTGCGTCTTGGGCTTCTCAATTTTTGTCGACTCTCTTTACTACGGAACGTGGACCTTTCCTCCCCTCAAATTTCTATATTTCAACATAGCTCAATCACTGGCTGTGTTCTACGGTCGGAACGATTGGCATTACTACATATCACAGGGATTTCCTTTGCTTCTTATAACGGCGTTGCCTTTCGGACTGGTCGGACTATACCAGGCTGTCTTTCCTTGTACTCGTCCGCACCAGGAACACGCGGCAGCATCGATCAAGCGCCAGCTGGGCTGGGTTTGTATCATCATGCCATCTGTCCTGTCCCTCATTTCACATAAGGAAGTCCGGTTCATCTACCCTCTGCTTCCGTGTTTACACATTCTGACGGCACCTCCATTTCTGGACTGCTTCCTGCCTGCGATCGCGAGCTCGTCCGCGGCGCACACGCCTCGCAGGCTTATCCTTCTTTTCCTTTTACTGGTGAATGTGACTATTGCGCTCTATACTACACTCACGCACGCTTCTGGTGTCATTGATGTTCTTTCGTATCTCCGTGGTGAGCACGAAGCGCACTACCAGGCTCAGACGCAACCCCCGCAGTCATCCCTGACCCCTGTTCTTCCTTCGAGTTCACCAAACATGACAGTAGGATTCCTCATGCCCTGTCATAGCACCCCCTGGCGATCAAATCTGGTCTTTCCCTCCATCCGCGGCTGGGCTTTGTCGTGCGAGCCTCCCGTGGGTCTCGACCAGACACAGAAGGCTGCCTATCTCGACGAAGCAGACCAGTTCTACGCTAACCCGAGTGACTTTCTGCGAGCAAACATGGTTGGGGGTCTCCGACACATTCCGCGAAGACCGTCCTACCTTGCACCCTTTCCTTCCCTTCAGCGACCACAAGAGCTTCCTACGACACTCAAGGACGAAAAAGGCATGCCCCGGTTCATACATGAGTGGCCCGATTATCTTATCTTCTTCGCCCAGTTAGAACCAACCATGCAATCCCTTCTGCGGGGCAGCTCCTACGGCGAGTGCTGGCGAACATTCAACACCGCATGGCATGACGACTGGCGACGCCGGGGTGACATCGTTGTATGGTGCCTTGATCCCAAGCTGCAGCAAGATTCGCGCGACAGTGCTCGGAAGAAGGAGCAAGCCCGTCGAGACAAACAGTTCGACAGGATAGTTGAGACTTTCAGAAGGCAAGGAAGACCGCAGAAGTCGTGGTGGCAATGGCCTTCCTGGTCTTATTCTGGACTACACTGGCCTCGTGCCTGGCCCTTTGCCAAGCAGAAGAGAAGTATATTCGAGCTTCCATCTGACTCGTTCTGGAGAAGGAACAAGAAAACAAACTTCTTAAGCGATCTCAAGCTCCCTTCCTGGCCTTTCTCATCGAAGAAAAAGAAGAAGTCGATTCTCGACCGCGAATTGTGGGAATAGACTGATACCGGGAGATAGCGAGCCCGTGCGCTGTTCCATTTATATATGTCTGAATTTTGTATCTAGCAAACCTACCTCAACTGGTTAATGTAGAAGCGTGGAGGTCAGATACTCAGGACATCGACATATAGAAGTACATAGACAGGAGTACATATTTATCTAATTAATTTTGCCTTTAGGACAACAAAAGGACTTTTCACTTCAGGCAAGACTAGAACTTTTGTGTGTTGAATTTTGCTATGCATTATACTCCGAACAACCGCTGCTGAATTCAACAGCAGCAATTGGCTTTTGGATGGCTTTGTCGTTACAGTTCTATGCGTGGATTGAGAAAAGAGCAGTGGACTTGACTTAGTATAAAATTGACGGTATATAATTAACCACAACAGCGTTGCTGCTCCTAGGAAGATTGTTTTCCAGTTCTCTCCTTCCTGTCATCCCTTCGCACCAACACATCACTGGTAATTCATTGCCATGCCCTAACATCGCCCGACGTTTCTCCCAAATGAAAGGAAGCTAGCTATAATCAGAGTCGCAGGCAGGCTTATTCCAGCCGAAGATTGATGATCCCATTTCAATAGACCTTTCCCGACCAGGTGTTGACACTCTGGAAGGAGATTTGAGCAGTATTCTGCGGAAACTATGATCAAATGATGTGATAGTGTCGAGGTTCATATCTTGCAGTGTACATTCACTGGTACCAAACATCAATATGCAACTATTCAATACAACCAGGGTCCTAGTAAAAGTCAATATAATGATGATCATAGAGGGAATTCAAAGGACGCGAATAAGGGTCCCCACCTTTAATAAAGTTATTTTCTTGTTCCACATGAGTCGGGATCTGTAGTGCCCGTGCATGAACGACATTGATTGCCTGCATGGCATCTTCAGCCTTCACAACAAATCTACACGTAGCGAACAGACAAACATTAGCTGGGGCCAGGATGATATATGTAAGTCGGAGTAGAAAGCACATACGAAATGTTTATCTCACTCGCCCCTTGGCTGATGAGGTAAATATTGATTTTTGCGGATGCGAGTGCCGAAAATATCTCGTCTTGGGATTTGACCCGCGTCAGTTGAGTGTTTTCTTTTACTTATCGAATCTTTTGCAGACGAGTCTTACTTGCAGTGCCAACCATGTTGCGCATTTTCTGGCCAATAACAGAGACAATATTCATGTTTTCCAATATCGTTACCTGTTCTCAGCAATGAGCCACCGTCGATTTGCGGTAGAGAAGAGCAGAAGGACGAATACTGACCGATCCAAATTCCTGCAGATCAAGTACTAATTTATTGGTGATGGTCGATGCTTGGATTGCAAGACTGACGTTTCGCTCACTCGTGGTGACCAAATCCGGAACTATGCCATTTCGTTCAAGTTGACAGAATACAGAAGCCAGGAAACCTTGCGACTTGGTGGTCCGGCTAGATGTGACGTTGATGAGAATGAGACCTTCTTTGCTGGTAATGGCAGTTGGACGTCGCCTGCTTCGAGATTGCCCATGGTATCCGTTGGAAAGCATAAAGATATCGTCTGGCGGACTCTCCTGCACTGTTTCCTTCACCTGGTGATCTGTCTCTGGAGTGGATGGGTAGATCACGGTCCCTGATCCGCTGGGATTGAGTACGTTTTTCAGTCTCAAGACTATCTCGGACTTGTGTAGTTGTTCCATTGTGAGGGGATGGATGACCTGCGCGAAAACATGGCGTAGTGTCAGAACTCAAGTTGTATGCTATTCCTGATGATGAAAGACCCTGCTTTCCGGACTTACCTCGCTGCCAAAAAAGGTCAGTTCTGCAGCTTCTTCTGCAGTGACAGTCGCCAGAACTCGCGCCGATGGTACTTTTCTGGGATCCGCGGTAAATATTCCATCAACTTCTTTCCAAATCTGGTATTCCATTGCAGCCAGGCCTGCTGCACACATCGCGCCACAGAGGTCGGAATACCCTCTACCAACACACCGGAGGAGTGAGTGAGGCATGAGGCCAAAATAACCTGGACACATATGCCATGGTGAGTTGATAAATAATAATTCTACACATCGTCTAAGAGGGTATACATACCAGTGATTACAGGCACCGCATCTGTAGATTCAGATACTATTGACCCAATCCTGCGCGAGAGTCGATGGTAGAATTCTGTTCCGAGACGTTCGAACTGCGATTCCTGTTCTGGCAGAGATCCGCCGAACACTTCTGCAACAATGTTATCCAGGTTGATGACTCGAGCAGGAATGCCCTCCTTGATGGTCAACGCAGCCGCCACGATCTTGCACGCCAATCTCTCTCCTAATGAGAGCACGCGGTCTTTAGAGCGTGCAGACAGATCTCCCACGACCTGGAGGCACAGCAGAAAAATTAGTACAAAGCAAAAAAGACAGTGACCACTGCTCTTTCGAACCAAGACGTACGTGGGCTGCAAGAAGGAATCTGCGAATTTCTTCGCAGTCATTGACCACACTCAGTGTGGTCTCACTGAGAAGCAGATCGCTAGTATCGTTGGAATAGGCCCGAAATGACTGCAATTTATCCAGATGGGCATCGCGGATACTATCAATAGTCGCATTTATATGACCGATTGATTCCACTCCGACGATCTCTGCACATCGAAGACAGTCGAGAAGCAAACTTGTCGTGCCGCTAGCCTTCGTGGTACCGGATAATGCAGAACAGACGACGGCGACATTGTATGTTTTCAGATACGAGGGAATGATCGTCCCACACACTTTGTCCAGCAATTTTCCGAGGCTCGTACCTCCATATTTCTGGACAATCCATGGCTTTGGGTCAGGGCGAATGGTCATCTTGGCTTCGTGAAGGCTACTGCTTAGACTCTCAGTCGACGAATGATCGGATGGCTTATCGCATGTGAAGGAATATAAACAATAGCCAACAAGATGCAGCCGAGTGAGGTAAGTTATCACATATTTGACACTTGTGCCATCCTAAGTCCTAGAGAAACAAAAAGAAAGAAGCAAATGTCGATGACGTACAAACGAGCTTGTTCCAGAGCCCTATCGAGATCACGGTGTTAGAAACTCTTATCTACATACTTCACCCTGCCCGAACTGCAAAGACCGAGGTCACCGATTCGGGCTTCGTATCAAAGGATCGCCGTGTGCAGCCAAGAATCGATCCATGGACTGAACAGCCAACTATCTATAACGACAACAGTGTATTTTGGCTATCTCCAACTCTGACGATCTTCACGTTATGATTAGGCTGACCTGAGCGGGCAATGCTATATGTAGAGCACCTTCTCCAACGGAACCATACTTCTTGTCTATCAAACCAAGGAACACGACAAGTTAAAATAGACCGACAAAGTTATACAACTGTAGACAGCCCAAAGCAATAATGCATTCGACGGACATGTGCGAATCCAAGTCTTCTGAGCTCCCAGTGCAGAATTTGGAGATTAAATTCGGCCTCAACAAGTCCTTTGCGAATCCAACGCCAATGTGAGTCTGTTCCCAGACCTGGTACAGAACCTCATCAAGCCTCGCTAACGTGTATACAAGTGCGGTGTTAGGCCTTGCCATAAGTGTTACGACTCTGGGCTGCGATCTCATGGGATGGAGAGGAGCTGGTGGTGATGGCGCTGCGTCAACGTAGGTTTGCTTGCCCTTTCGCACTCGCAAATTCCTATGACCTTGATGGTTGCAGAACTGATCAATTGTTTTCTGCAGAGGAGCTTATTTCTTCATGGGTGGACTGCTTATGATTCTGGGCGGGTTTCTTGAGTTTATCTTGGGAAACACGTTCACATTCTTTCTATTCTGTGGCTACGGTGAGTGGCTTAAATATATTCACAGGCTTGTGAGTACTAATATGACGGACTAATCGCTTCAATGTGGACAGGAGGGTGGTGGTTGAGCTTCGGTGCAACGCTCCAGCCTTTCTACGGAGCGTATGGAGCCTACTCGCCCGATGTCTCTGATCCTTCGAAAGGACTTCAGACGACTGGATTCAATGCGAGCTTTGGTAGGGAGCGTCTCTTAATTTCTTCTCTTGCACACCTTCTCTAGGGGCGGAATATCCTACCTCTATTCCCAGCGAGGGAGACAGATAACCAACAACCTTGTTGCTAACGACCAATACCAGCATTCCTGCTCGTATTTATGGGCATTTTCTCCCTCGCTTGTTTCTTGGGCTCATTGAAAGTCCATATTGCGCTTGCCGTGGTGGAGCTCAGTCTCACCATAGTCTTCGCGCTGCTGGCGGGTGCCTTCTGGGAGGTCGCTATGGGAAATGCCAGCGTTGCCTCGAACCTCCAGACGGTAAGTATAGTGACTATCCTCGTTTTTATACACTGCGTGTCCGAATATAAATCTAATTTTGCTGCCATTTGTGATAGGCTGGCGGAGCTTTTCTTTTCGTCGCAGGCATTGCGTCCTGGTATATCCTCTTCTCGCTTACCCTGAGCTCTGTGGGATTTCCCTTTACACTTCCCGTGGGCGACCTCAGCCGTTTCCTCACGAAGGAAAGAAAGTTTAGTGACGCTTCAGTGTGAAGTTATGTGGTCCCGAGACATGATAATTGAAGTAGGCGGGGAAAGACTAAGCAATCTAAAAATTGAACTCGAAGGTGGAGTGGTACGCAAGACGCTGGTTGCAAAGGAAATTATGCTGGACGAATACTTTCAAGCTACGCAGTTCGTCCTGTTGAAGGTAGTCATTCTGGATTCTGATTACGGTTTTGTTTTCGGTAGAACTATATATAGCTACGATAATAATTGATAATGGTGGATATTCGGGCACTCCACTCCTTGTTTTGTCTGCAAATAATAAGTATAACTATTTCAACATAGATAACCTAGAGACATATGAATTACCTAACAGACAGCCATAAACTGCGAACTTAATTTGTATGGCGACTCTTTCGAGATTTACATTGCTTTCTCCAATGTCTGTGTCTGAAGCGACGTCAGTACGGCTGAGTTAAGGGTGCAGATACATATGTTGTTTTTATCCTTCCAGGGGGTTGTCCTGATTCCGCCAAGGGGATCAGTTTTGGAACAAGTGGTGCCTGTTTCATACCTACTTCCTCACTCATTATCTTTTTAAAGACGTATCGCATCTCTTTAATATTCCTATCAAATATTTACAATACCACAACAGCCCAAGAATAAAAGCTAATTTCAAATTTCTCCTATGAATCTCCAGGTTAGATCACGTTACCACAAACCTGGTATATAGGCCCCTGCATAAATATTCAGAGATTCAGAAATTTCTTCTGTCTTTTACCTGGATAGCATTCACACGTATCCCCTGATCGCGGCAATTTCGGCGTTCAGAATAGACGAACCCGCAGCACCAATGACAGTATTGTGTGAGAGGCAGACGAAACGGATATCAAAGTAGCCGCCATTGCCACTTCGGACGCGGCCCACACTGACTGTATAGCCGTTAGATATGTTGCGGTCCAGTCTTGGCTGAGGTCGATCAGGCTCATCGAAGACTCTGATTGTCTGCTCTGGTGCCGAGTGAGCACCCAGCCTATAGGCCTCAGATTGGTGCTCTTGTAACGCCTTCTTGACTTCCTCAGCAGTTGGCGGCGGTCTGTTCTTGAAGCGTAGCGACACAAATGCCATATGGCCATCTGTAACCCCGACTCGGGTGCAAGTAGCGCTCACCCGTAGACCACTCTGTTCCTCGAACGCGGTAGAATCACCGTTTATAGAACCGAGGATCTTTTGCGCCTCGTTCTCAAGTTTGTCTTCCTCGCCACTAATATATGGGATTACATTATCCACGATATCCAGAGAAGGGACACCAGGATAACCAGCTCCCGAGATAGCTTGCTCGGTGAAGACTTCCACTTCCTCAACAGGACCAAACTTGGCTTGCAGAGCGGCGAATGGGATAACGATTCCAATGACGGCACAGTTCGAATTGCATACTATGAAGCCTTTCTTCAAACCAAGCTCCTTGCGCTGATGTGGGATAATCTCCAAGTGCGACGGATTCACGGTTGGAACGACGAGTGGCACAAGCGGATGTTTGCGGTAGTTCTTTGCATTCGAGAAAATTGGGATTTCAGCCTTGGCAAATTCCATCTCTGGATAATAATCAGTGAATGAGATCCGTGTGATCTGTAGACTTACATGGGAAGTAAAAAGAGACAAGAAAACGAATGGGGGAAATACCGATATCGCCCGCAACATCGCTATCCAAACCGGAGAATACCAGGTCACAATCGCTGAACTCTGTAGCTTTGCAGGCTTGGATGACAAGTTCGCCCAACTCTTTCGACATGGGGACCGATTGCTTCCATATGACCGCATCTTTGTACTTCTTGCCCGCCGAGCGAGATGAAGCCCCGATCTTGTGTAATACGAGAAATGGGTGATCCGCGAGAAGAAGGATGAATCGCTGGCCGACGGCGCCGGTCGCTCCAAGGACACCTTGTATAGTCAGCGATGGGTCATAAGACTCTCTTAGAGGTTCAGACCTACCGCACTTCTTCTTTGTGACTGCAGGTGACATAGTATATAGATGGTTTTGGCTGTAGAAGATTGCCTTGTTATCAAAGATATTCGAGTCTCTCTACCTATTGAAAGTGCCAGTAAGGAAAGCGCAAAACCAAATGGCAAGGATCGCTATACAATACAACTTTTATGTATAAAAAAGGCAAACAACGCTCGTGTCAAAAGAGTTACACACCAACGCCGCTTTCGCATCTAGCGGATAGCTGGGGTAAAGGCGACGGAGAATATCACCGGCCCCAAAGCTGAGATGCCGTTGCTCATGCTGTAAAAGGAATAGCTAGGAATAATTGATAGTGGTTATGAGCAAGTTTTATTACTGTATCTTCATTTCTTTTGTTTTTATTCGTGTTTCGATCGCATCCTAACTTCTTTCGTTCTACCTCGGTTTCTGAGATAGTTTCTTTCCATTAACCCTCTCAAGGGACGATCTGATGTCATTCATATTCCTATTAGCCCCGTATCCGTGCGGCTTATCAGTTGGCGCCATACTACAATAGAGCGTATAGTCGCACATCACCAAACACCGCGACTCTGATAAGCAAGAGTCCAAATCCCGCATATCCCGGCGATTCTTCTCCAGGAGAGAGATTAGTTCTCCCGACTGAACCCACAATCACCGACACTTCTATCTTTTGATTGAAACTGAAGAGAGTATCAGTCAAGCTACTTGTGTGAGGCCCAATGGACAAACAAACCTCTGAGAAGCCGAAACGGAGCGATACTCGGAAAGGACCAATTGCTCCGCCGGTCAAGTTAGCCTGCCTCGCTTGGTACGCTTTAGTTTCTCGAGTGCTAAGTTTAGCGGATGTAGAGTATTGCTCGGAAACTGACTTTCCGGTGAAGTAGGCGCTCACGGATACGTTGCGACGGCAAAGAAATATGTACAAATGTATGTTGATCTGAATCAAAAATAATAATAACAACAATTATAAGTGACGCGTGCATAACTAATCGATCTCTAGTGCCTGAGAAAGGGACAAGAATGTGCATATACGCCTAGTAGACGCGGAGGCGCTCGAACGAGCCGCCGTTTTACGCAAAACGGCATGCAGAAGAAAAGCGAGAATAAACAGGCTCGACTCCGTAAGTACTCGGATGGAAAACAAAAATATGAAGGAAGAAGAATAGAAACTCTTGTTTGATCCGTGCTGCTAATGGTTTGCCGCAGTCCCAATCGAACAATACATTGAACCGGGGGCCGGACTTAGCAACCTCGATGACAATTTTCAGGACAGCGACTTGATCTTTGACAGCATTTTTCACCATGATCAAGATGCCATTATGTCCGACTTTCAGCCACTTCGACCAGTATCACCGGTGGTGCGGGCATACCAGAGTGATCGTGACGTGTAAGCGTTCTGCTGCCGTGGGCCAGGCGTTCAACAAAGGTCTAACATTTTACTGTAGACTGGAAGCATACTATGTCTACATTCATCCATATTTCCCTATACTGCCTCCCCCAAATTCGATACCCACTGATCGTCCCATTGCCGTTTCTGAAAGCGAACAGAATCTCAACAATGCTGATTACGAGCCTTCGTCACCTCTCAGCCTCGGCATCTTGAGTATATTATCGTTGATTCCTCATCCAGATGACCCGAACCCGGGTAGTGAAGAGGCTGTCTTATTCCGCAGGAATTATGCCGAGTGTCTGGCCCAGTCAGCTTTGGAAAGCATCAACATTGAAACCGAAGTACCGGCGTCCTCGACGTCGCCTGCGCAGGTTCTCTCTGAAGCCTCAGATGTATATCAGCGCGTTCCTTTCCATCAGCATGTGCCAGTCGAGTTAGAGAGCATAATCGCCCTTTCTATCTTGAGCATATATGAATACGCACAGCGAGGAAACATCAAAAGGATGCGTCAGCGAGCCGGACAGGCTATCATGGCAGCTATGGATATGTGTCTCCATAGTGAGTCAGAAATGGAGAAACCGGATGAATTCACAGAAGCAAGGCGCCGGGCTTGGTGGATGACGGTAGGCTCTCACCCCCAGCCCTGGAATAGATCTCGCGGCTAACACCAACCGCCAGTACATCTGTGTATGTCAGGGATCAATTGTCAGTGTCACTGTATGTCGGCCGCTCTCTGTGTCTCGTTTATTGTTGTTTGCGGCTAATCAAGGATGATCAAGGAACCGACAATATCTATTCATGATCCGAGATTTACTACTCCATATCCTACGATTGGTGCAGACTCGACTGTAAGCATGGCTCTAACCGACTTTCACCCGTTTTGACCACCCTCACTTACACTCCAAATACCAGGCATGGTCCTTCTTTATCGATACCCAACGTGCGATCGTTTCTGCAACAGTGGCTGTTGTCGAATTAAACAAAGCTCTGAAAGCGGGAACTGGCCTTCAATCGAAGCTGGAGCGCAACCGCGAGCTTGACAATGAAATGAAGCTGCTAGCTGCCAAAGCTGACGCGTATCTCCCACCACATCGCAGTACGAGCTTGCTAGATCCGGAAGAGTCCATAGTTGCAGATTGCTTGAAATTAATAGGGCGTATCAAAGTGAACAGGTTGGCAACCCCTGATTCTGCTGTTGAAGACGGAGGAACTTTTGCTCACACTCTCTCCAGCGCAAGGATCAAGCTCCATCGATACAGTGCTTTCTTCGATCTTCCACTGTTCTCGCAGAAACACTGCGACTTGCAGCCATCAAAGATGCGCGAGGATGGTTCAGGATCAGGGAAGTCTCCGATATGCTTATGCTCTACCTCGACCGCCTCCCTCCCTCTACCACCCGGCTTGTCCTGGAAAGATATGAGCTTGCCAGAGACACCCTCTTCCCTTGCATCAGATATGGGCTTGGGTGTTAGGGACCTTCTCGGACTTGGCAATCAGATGTCGACCAAGATTTGTCTCAAATCGGCGTTGAATATTGCTCAGTGCTTTGACAGACTCCCATATCCTAACCCCTATGGCTCGCTTGGTGCATCCATTTCTCTAACATCGAGGAATCCAGCATGGAATACGGCGCTGCCTCGCACCATGCCGTCCTTTGCGTGCTGTGCAATGCAGAGTGGTTATTCGATGCTGATGGTCCGTCACAAAGTAGAGCTCATGCACCCCAAGAATTCTACAGCCAATCCCACAGTTGCGAAATTATACAGCCAGCTGCACGAGGGTCTACAATCTGTCGTTGGAGCCCTCGAGAATTATTCCATCGCGTTCGAAGCGCTCACGGGTATGAGGGGTACGTGAAATGAACCATTAACCTCCTGGACACCAAAAATCTTACTGATTGGACTTTCAGATCAAATAAAAATGATGATAGGCTCTTTTGATCCACCTAGCGAGAGATAGGACGCAAGGATGTGTGGAGTAGAGGGGAACTACTAGTTTGGTGTTGTGCACTACTGAGGCAAGAAAGGGAACGGGAGCCACTATGGAGTCGTAGTGGACTCGAATGTTAGTTTTATTTCTACAGTCCATATACTATCTTGTACCCACGGGCGTCTGCAATTCAGCATATTAGTTTAGTCTGAACGTAATCCATCGTGTCTCTTGCTCCGCGTGTTTGTCTTATTCCTCTCTTCAAGGCGGTCGACGCCAGCGGGCAGATGCAGCGAGAACCTTATACTGCATACCTATATCCGTGAAGAAAATGCTGTAGGAACTGTAGTCGCTGCAGATATACATAGAATCCGTAAGGGCTTTATGGTAGTCGTCCAATTCAACTTATCGGATGAGAAATTCCCGGGATGTTGATGGGTTACCCATTCCTATTTCCATGCAAGAAGCATCGCCTTCTGTTATCTTTCGTTGAACTAGACGGAGTTTCCAGATGGCCACAAGATCAGTGTTGTTATGTGGTTAAACCGATCGGTGTTTGGCTCGGGTGTTTGTGATCGGTGTTCTAAAGCCGGTGTTTGGGCAGATAATTACCTATCGATGTTGAGACATCGAGATAACTCACACAAGTTAGATAAGGGACTTGGTTTATTTCTTTACTGAACTCGTTATTATAGAAGGATATATTATCCCAGATGATTCCGCAAATATTAGCACGTTTGACACATTAAGACAATCATCTTCTCTCTCACGATACTATCTCGGTAGCTACTTGCCATCCTTCTTCCGACAAGAAACTACTTCAGCCTCGATGTCTATCTCCGGATCACTTAAGGACGTCACAAAGTATGTTATTTGAATTTGTCCGGCTTTGTCAATAGAGGGCTACTTCAGATCTGACAAAATCTCATCTAGGACGCCTGGATGGGCGACATTGTCGGTCCATGGTGGCCAGGAGCCGGATCCCATTAACGGCTCCCGTGCCGTGCCACTATATCAGACGGCGGCATACAACTTTTCTGATGCTGCCGATGGCGCCAGCAAGTTTGCCTGGTCCAAAGATGGATACGTGTATACGCGCATGGGTAATCCCACGAATGCCGTTTTCGAACAGAGAATGTCCATGCTGGAAGGAGGTGTTGGTGCCGTCGCCACTGCCTCTGGTCACGCTGCGCAGGTACGATTTTATAGTCCATATCCCTCTGCCTGATTATTCTCCCACGTATCCACACAGTTCTCTACCAAGAACAAAAGAGCTGACCAGTCATAGTTTATGGCCATTACCAACTGCTGCTCGCCTGGACACAACTTTGTTAGCACCAGCTGGCTGTATGGAGGAACCTACAACCAGTTTCGCGTCTACATGAAGAAATTCAATATCAATGTTAAATGGGTGCATGGCAACGACCCAGCCGACATTGACAAAGCAATTGACGAGAACACTCGGGCTGTATACATCGAAACAATATCTAATCCCAAACACAGCGTGCCGGATATTGCAGCCATCGCCGCCGTTGCACACAAACATGGTATACCATTGATTGTGGATAACACGTTCGGCATGGGCGGCTACCTGTCCCGACCGCTTGTATTGGGAGCCGACATTGTGACCCATAGCTGCACTAAATGGATCGGCGGACATGGAACAAGTATGGGTGGTATTGTCATTGATGGCGGTCACTTTGACTGGTCTGCATCTGGCAAATTCCCCAGTTTCACTGAGCCCGCAGATGGTTACCACGGCATGCGCTTTTGGGAAACATATGGCTACAAAGCCTTGGCTGCCAAGCTGCGAATGGACAGCATGCGCGATCTGGGTCCATGTATGAGCCCATTTAATGCATGGCTGTTCCTGCAGGGGTTGGAGACTCTCAGCCTGCGTGGGAAACGCCATTGCGAAACCACATTGGCTTTGGCGGAGTGGCTCGAAAGTCATCCCTCGGTCAACTGGGTACTTTACCCCGGGCTGAAGTCACATCCAGACTACGAGCTCGTCCAGAAAGTCATGCCAAACGGTGGTGGAGGCGTCCTTACTTTCGGCGTGGTAAGTTCTAAATGTTCTTTTTAATCATCCTGCCCCTAAGCACTCGAACAATGATGCTAACTAGCCAATTTCACAGGCTGGAACGATCGACGAAGTCCGCGCAGTTGTCAATAATCTGAAATTGTGCAGTCACTTGGCTAACGTCGGCGATGCCAAAACGCTCATCATCCACCCATGGGTCACGACTCACCAGCAGCTGCCCGACGAGGAAAAGATCAAGGGTGGAGTCACTCCAGATTTGATCCGTGTTAGCGTCGGTCTCGAGGACTTTGAAGATATCAAGCATGACTTTGAGCAAGCATTTGTTGCGGCGGGACTGAAGCCAGCTGCTAAGCTGAATGGTGATCCTTTTGACAAGGCTATGGCTTTGTACAAGGATGGATTTATGAAGGATCTAGGCACTGCGGCGCCCAAGCCGGTTGTCGCTTGAAGATCTTAGACTTTTCTTTTCTTTTCTTTTCTTTTTTCTTTTTTTTATTTTTTTTTTCTAACGCAGTAATGCGATTGTCTGATTTTGTCTTCTAGTATACTACAATGTCCATATCCATAACGTGTCTGCTCACGAGATTCTGGAAATTTTAGTTAAGCAAACAATATGTTATTTCCTAAGTCCAAGATATGGGGTTATTCTTTTGAGGTTAAACATGATATTCCAATGTTCTACCCGGTAGATCATGTCATCTGTGCGTTTCCTAATTTTGACAATAGATAGAGGGAAAAATATTCAGCGAGTATGATCCCATTTGTACAAGTCCTGGTTAATATATGTCGGCGCATAAAGGCTATTACATAATGACCTGTCTTATTATCTGTTTGTACCAGGCTGTTGACATAGAACCTGCTAGATCCGTGTAATTAGGAGATAAGTATGGGGTGTACTAGAGCAAAGAAAGCAACCTAGCGATCTACTAGGTGGTTCGGTCATGATCTTACTTCCGCGCCATTTAAAGTTCGAGAGTATATATTGAACTGTCGGAACGAGGACAATGCCTTGATAGATTTAATTCTAGGAGGTTCGATATGTACATCGGCTTATACTCTGGGACCAATCACATACTAAGTGGAATTATGAAATTATTGTTATCCATTGTTACCAATGGCAATTTCTTGATTCACTGGCTTGCAGTCTACCGTTCGCTTCCCAAGTCTCGCTCACTTAAGAACACGCATCAACTCCTCCGCGTTTAGTCCCTTGCAATGAAAATGGATTTTCGAAAATGTCAAAATGCAATGCGCTGAGTTCCATTTGTTCTCTATTTAAGATCCCACTTACGCCTCTTTAAACGACACATTTACGCCTGGTTTTGTGTTGACGGTCAAGGAGCTAGAAAAGAAACATCAGTTTGTCAGCAGAACTCTCGCCAACGGTATCTAGATAGATAGCTTTCTTACAAGATATCCGGCCGTGAATAGCTACCGACAGGGTCGAAGTCCAACTGCGCGAGGTGGATTTTGATTAGTCCAGAGCAGAATATCTAACGCCGTTGGATTGAATTGAAACTCACCCGAGCCTCTACGATATCGGACTTGTTCAACGTTGCGAGTATTATTTCCTCTTTGTCCCACACTGGCTGTGAGACAAAGGTGCCAAGAGGCCCAACCACGCAGGAACCGCCATGACTCAGGATGTCGTCTGGCTCCCATCGAGACCCATCGGGCTTGCGGTCGTGGTGCTCCGGTGTAAAAGGGGGGTAGTCAGAAGGGAAATCGGATACCTTGCGAAGAAAAGTCGGATTAGCGAGGGATCTCTTTTCTCCCTGGCTCTCAAAACAAGAAAAGATTTAAGGAGGCCAGAAGGGGGGGACGAAGAGATTACAAACCTTGCAGAACTGGTTTACTGAAATAACAAAGCATCGCCCTTCTTTCGCAATATGCTGCATTGTTGCGATCCAGCTTGGCAGGTCGTCGGCATTGGGGGCGATGTATATTCTGACCATTGAGTAAGGTTGCGGTCTCGCGAGGTCAAGTGTCAAAAAGGGGGAAGGGGACTCACTCGATCCCTTGTTGGTACAATGCCAGGCGCGCAGCAGGCATGTAATTCTCCCAACTAAATGGATTATCAGAATAAGCCATATAAGCATGACAAAAAACAAAATAAAGGAATGGTTTTGTTACCAGATGAGCCCTCCGACTTTGCCAATATCAGTGTCGACGACATCCAACCCGTCACCGGCGCCTCTACCCCAAACCAACCGTTCAGCCGCCGTTGGGATCAACTAAGAATCCATCAATCAATATGTCAAAGCTAACAGAAGGTATATAGGTAGGTATTGTATACTTTGCGATGTCGGCTCAAGACGGCACCGTCGCGACCCAGAAGCAACGCTGTGCAGTAGAGAGTCCCGCCGTCTTTTTCTATAATTCCCACTGAAAGGTAAACGTTGTTTTCCTTGGCTATCTCACATAACTGATCCATTTCTACCGAAGGAATGGCAACAGCTGAGTTGTAGTATTTAGCATACCACTTGCGGCCTGCTTCCGGTATTAGGCTGGCAAACACTTTCACGATAGAACGCGGGGTCCACACGAACCTCGAGGCTCTCGCGCGCCAATTGTTGCATCAAAAGCGTACCTCCATGGATAGGCCGACAGGAAACCCTCCCTAAGACCCCTTAGCTGCCAATTTTCGCAAAATTCGAGGGGGCGAAAACGCACGGGAAAACGACGAGGTTAGCTCCTGCTGCTGCTGCTTTCGAGGTAAACTCGGCCACTTTCTGTATGCTTTTTGGCAAATCAAATGAGACAGGAGCAGCTTGGATAGCTGCAACCACGATGCTGTCGGACAATTGAGACATGTTGTTCGGGGTGGATTTCGTCTGTGTCGGGCGCCGATATCCTGTCATATGGAAAATATAAGGGAATAATAGAGACGGCTATGGTATGCTATTTTAAATAGCACGCGAAACGAAGGAAAGAGAGAAGAAGAAACAGAAGACTTGAAACCTCTGGGAATGCCGGTAAAAGGTGCAAATAGTTTCCATTGGCTCCGCGGTGATACTGATAGATATCTCGGGGCTTATCAGGAACGAAGATCAACTAAACCCGATGAACGGGCTTTGCAAGGCGAATCAGCAAACGCCGAATGAACAGCCCAGTATTACGTATCGCTAATTGTTCCATTCTATACAAACTGTTAACAATGGGGATATTCGCCCTTGTACAACATGAAATAAAACATAAGAAATATGCAGTGGAAGGTATTCTGCCATCCACGCAATCACCCATCTACGACGTTGCTCTTAGAAGACAGCTATTATGGCTATCGGCAAGTTTGAGATCCTCCCGGATATGCTTTTTACTTCTATAGACAGGACTAATATGAGCTTAATAGCACTTGACTACAAACCAGAGCAGCAAAATCCTTTTACAGAGCTCATCTCTGGTCAGCGCATCGCACTGATCCCGTCTTTAACACTTGAGTCCGGGCATGTGCTGAAGTCGTGCCAGGTGGCCTACAAGACCTGGGGCCAGCTCAATTCCACCCGTGACAATGTGCTGGTAATCTGTCACGCATTATCTGGGAGCAGTGATGTTGCAGATTGGTGGGCGCCTCTCATGGGCCCAGGGAAAGCCTTCGACTATACCCGGTTCTTTATTTTTTGCGGAAATGCGCTCGGATCGCCATATGGAAGCTCATCGCCCTTGACAATAAATGTTGACACTGGACTGCCATATGGCCCTGAATTCCCACCCACCAGCATTAGGGATGATGTAATGTGCGTACTGAAATGGATATCCCCAAGTGTACTATATACGGGACTTTCGTTGCTAACTTCTTCCGCGGAAGAGCCCAGAAGTTAGTTCTCGATGCATTGGGCGTTTCGTCCGTCGCTGCAGTGATTGGAGGGTCCATGGGAGGCATGACAACGATCGAGTGGCCTCTCTGTACGCCGCCCGGCTTCGTTAGGACAATTATCCCTATTGGAACCTCAGTTGCTCAGAGCGCTTGGGGGATTTCATGGTCTGAGGTCCAGAGGAGATGTATTCGCTCAGATCCTCTGTTCCGTGACGGTTACTATGAACCAAACCAGCAGCCGACATCCGGTCTTGCGACAGCGCGCATGGTGGCTATGTTAACCTACCGTTCAGGGGAGAGTTTCGAGAAGCGATTTGGCAGAAAACCGTCCAGCCAAACTAAGTGTTTAACACCACCTGCAGAGCCAGCAGCATGTAACGGCTCATCATCTAAACTGCCAGTGAAACCACCATCACCGGCCTTGGGCAACTCGACTATGAGGCAGTTTTCTGCACAGGAATATCTCGACTACCAAGGAGCCAAGTTTCTGCGTCGTTTTGACGCAAACTGCTATTTACACTTGATCCATAAAATGGATATGCACGATATTCGGCGTGGTCGAGTCCCTGAAGACTGTCATCTCTGTTCGAATGGCGAGGGAACGCTTCCAGACAACATCACGGCCAAAGTACTGTCCCGCGTACCGCCGCATGCCTTGGTCATTGGCATCGATTCTGATGTTCTTTTTCTCCCTGACCAACAATACCACCTGGCCGCTTGCCTTCCAGACGCCACCTTGACGATGCTCAAGTCGTCGGACGGACACGATGCATTTCTGCTTGAGTTCGAACAGTTGAATCATCTGATTATTGACAGGCTGAAATGGTTATTTCCAGCCATGTACGAAGGATTCACGGAGAGAGTAGCTGAGGTTGACATGCCCAATTCGACGAATAAAATCAGTGTGGGTGAGCTGGACTGATGGAGACGGCCCAGAATTCGAATACTGTGTGCATATACCTAGGCAGATGAACATCGTACCACACATGGGTTAGGACTTTAATAAGAAATGGATTGTGTGACATTGGTTCCACCGCACCTGAGTGAATGATCTATCTATGCTACTCAACCCCGTACCAAAAACCCTTCCCGGCATTCGTTCTCACAGCAACTTAATGAAAGAAGAACCCACTTCACCCTTCTTCTTCAATCACCTCCAGGATCTCTACCTCGCTCTTCTTCTTCATCCATAACTCTCGTACACGACCCCTCTTTTCAATCTTCCATTTCGTACTCGACGCCCTCTGTCCAGAACACGACGTCTCAGATCGCGAGGAACCATAACGTTGCAAAATGGTACCATCGTTGCGTGGCCAGTGCTTTTCGGGTATCTTTTGTCGAGAAGAATATGGTTTTCTGTGCTGGAGACCATAGAGGAGACCGAGTGTCCCTAGGATGGGAAGGACGATAATAAGGTGGTTCATGGTCTTATGTTTTGTCTTTCTGGAAAGGTGTGATTTCTGATTATTATTTGGCAGTTTGGGATATTTTATATGCAGATATAAATGGCTGCATGTGGGGAGAGAATATTTAGCACCTTGTCCTTGATGAAAAATCAATGAGACAGGTTTACTTTCCATTGCTGACACCAGTCTTTGTGATGCCATAGAAAGGCTTCTGAGGCGATACTGGATTGTCCGCGATAAAGACCAGCCTTCCTGGGAACATCTTTTGTCACTTGCGACCTGTATTATCCTTTGTATTCACTCTAAAAGGCGTATGTCAGTGCTAATCATTGCTAGGTAGTTCTGGAACATTATCCCCCTTCATGCCAATATCCTTTTACCTCCTGATCGAACTTCCCTTACAACCTATCCTAGAGAACCTAGCTTTCACAACAATCGACTTTCTCTTCGGTACGATCCTTTGAATCGTCATTCCCCCCTCGCAGCATCACCACTACCCTCTACAGCACTACTCTCCGATGGCACAGACTTAGCCTGATCTTCCATTTCTATTACTGCTTCTGTTCTTTTAGACCCTGTGCCATCGCTCCCTTAGACTCGCTCCGTCCGACTGCTTCCTATCAAACGCCCATTGCAAGATCTTCTTTCTGGATCATTGAGATCCCGTGTACCTGGTGGACCACGGCTGATTTCTATATGACCACAAGGGTTCCAGGTGACAAGGACGGGAGCCCGAGAATACTGAAGGGTAGACACTTCTGAAGCTTCTGGCATTGCGTTTAAGGTCCTTCTTTAAGACAGACTATGAAGTAGCGAGCGGAATGGGGACACGTTTAGGGGAAGTTATCAAAATAGCGACGATAGATGGAGGCTATAGAATGCAGAGATTCATGTTTAAGGGATAGAATCCGTGGAACTCGACGTATGATTGAGTATTGGGGTCTGATTAAAATAGCAGTCTTTGTCGAATAATCCAATATTGTGATTCCAGGCAGAATCGACAGGGTTAGTGTGTAGCATGGCTGATACCCGTAGGAACGGCACTTGACAGAGAGAAGCGCTATGTTTTGGAGAAATATCAACAAGTACCATCTTACTATACCCCTCACAACTGAAGCGAACTATCGGGATATACCGATATGGATCACGGGAATATGACAGAAGGAGATCAGCCTATTGTTTATAATTCTGACAGCCGCCTGGATTGCTTATTCCCATACTATGCGGATCAATCTGTGAATACTACATCTTTATGTGCCCATGAGCTACGGAATCTACATCGGGCGAGTACCAGAATACGTTATAGGCAGCCTGGATAATGCACAAATCTTAAATTTGATATTCATTTGTCCTATCTCCCATCTGTAAAATATTGCCCCGGTGGGCCCCAGACATCATGATCCGGATTCCTAATCGACAAAAACTTTAGTACTGTATAAGTCATTCGTCATGTCAGGGGATCAACACACCTCAAGAGAGTCTCCTATTCAGCCCACTGCCATTCCATGGGATCAACCATCTTGACATTGTTCTTAAAGACGCGCCGAAACCACGCCTTTGCCTTGTACCGGATGGATCTTTCGTACTTCCTCCTGGAGATGTACTCGAAGGACATCTTGGCTGCACAGCTGGGGCATGGCATGTTGCGCTTCCAGATATGCGGGACGTAGATCAAGGTCGGAATACGAGGGTAGTACATGCAAATATGACCACAGGAGAAATGATGCTCGACAAAACGTTCGAAATGGCTGTCTGGGAGTTGACGAGTGCCCATGCGACGGAGACGATGTTCGTCGAAGGATGAAGGGGTGGACCGAGCACTTGTCTCTAGTCCGATAGGCATGGCGAGAGAGTTTTGATCTTGATCTTGTGGGATTTTCAAAGATTTGATCTGTTCAAGCAGCAGGGAGAATGAGTAGGTGTCCGAGGAAGAGCTCCGGAGCAAAAAATGAGAGACAGAGATGCTATGGTTAACTCCTCACACTGGACGCTACCCTGTCGGCATGGCGATGGACGACATCATCATGGTAAATAACGAGCCAATGTGTTACCTGAAGAGACAGGGGGCATGTCTAATGAGGTGAGCAGTCTTAAAAGCACCTTCACAGGGATGTGAGGAGGGTTCTTTCAAAGGAAAATGAAGAATTACAGTCTAGTCTGAGATAATGACTGGGTTTATCAGTTACAACTACAGAGATGTGTCCTAGAGCAAGAGATGGAGTATCAAATAGACATTGTTTATTGCCGCTATCTAAAAGCAAGGCAAACAAGTCAAGCTTCGATGGAATTCCAACTCGCCATCCATATGGCATTCCTTAGGTACAAACAGTAAAGCTGGCATCGGTTCCCCAATCGATATCTCAAGGCCAAATTCGTGCGGGAGGGCCGAATTGTAGAACCGATATTCAAATCGTGTCCACCGAACCAAAGCTGTTGAGTACAGGTTGATGTTATTTTTTTTGTTCCGTTTTCTTGCTTTTTTTTGTTTTCTTCTTTTTTTTCGTTTTTTTCTTTTGTCTGTGTTCTTCAGAATCTGCCGACTTGAGGAAGCCGGTAGTCAGCAAAGTCCTTAGATATCTTATATCCAGGAACCAGAAATGAAGAAACTTACGAGGAATAACCGTAGTCAGAAAGGAGGATAAATCTTCGGACTGCTCCAGTACTCCATCGTCTCACTTCTTAACCGGAGAGCCAGCGTCGTGAGCAGACAGATCCTTGCTAGCATCACCTTCCTCGGATCCATCGTCCTCATCGTCCTCGCCGACGTCAAGCTCAGCATCGGTATAGAAGATCGATTCCCAATCTTCCTTCGGTTCAGTGCTCGCGGCACCTTCCTTGCTGAACATGCTCGTCATGAAATTGTCAGTCTGATCGGTCCCGGTGTCTTTCTTCATAACTCGCTTCACGCGTGGCTGGACGCCCGTAGAAACAGAAATGGTCGTCTGAGGGCACCCATTGATAACGCACTTCGGGCAATTAGCGATAAGCATGTTGTTTGAAACAACGAGGCTGGAGTAGATTTTGTTCTCCTTGCATTTCAATGCCTGGCGAAGGGTCTTGGAGTCACGCTGGGCGAGACTGGTCCCAGATTCTCCGAGAGCCTCTGGCTCGAAGCAGACATCGATTTCCCATTTATCAACGTGCTTGCAGTTGGTGTAGCTGTAGACTGTGTGACGGCACATGGTGATGATAAGGAACGTATGCGGTTGCTGGGATCTATAAAAGAAAGCCTGTTTTTGGGGTTTATCTCAACTTGGAAGGAAAAGATACTAAAGGAGTGACAGTGGATGATAAGAAAGAGCAAGCTTTAACATCGAGCGTGTGAGGATTTGAAGAACATGTTTCGTGGGTCACCTGTCATGTCAACAACGACTAAGCGCATGCCGACTAAGCGGCGATGTCATAGAACGTGCCGGAAAGAAGAGAAAGACAGATCTGGAGTGAACAAGAGAAGGGTTACACATATAACTAACTTTATGCCTTAGAACGTGCGGGCATGTCTGCCCTTCAGGCGGGCCCGGTATAGCTATCCTATAAATCTTTATGTGGAGGCAGTATAGATCCAGCAGACATATGGATATAAGTATGAAGTGTAGGAGGGAATGCAACTGGGCCAAGTTACAATTATCAACGGATAGACCACAGCCATGGCACCAGATACTATTGATTAGATTTTGAAAGTCTCTAAGGACAGAACTACAATCTTATTCTCATAATTCCTATTCAAGTAGTCGGCATGCCCCGAACTTCAAGACAATATCCAAGAGACGACATAAAAGGAAAGATATGCAGAGCCCAAGAAAGAATCGCATCTACTTTCACTCGAGACAGCAGACCTCCAAATAAAAATTCAAGTCTTACTCCCTGATATCAATCATTTCTCAAGCCCCTAAACCACCGCCAAACACCATGCCCGCTCTGGCAACCAGGAACCCGCATAGAGTAATAAGAGACTTCCAATTCAAGCCGCTCTTCATGTTCCAACCGTTCAGTGAGTTTGCAGCATTATGATATCCACCGCCTCCAGACCCATAGCCTCCTCCCCCACGCCCGCATGCGCCGCACCTGCCGCCACCTCTGAGTTCAGGTTCGGGGCTTGGTGTTGCTGAGAAGTCATCGGTACTCTTGATCCCATCACTGAACTCAAGAAGTCTATCGTTGTGGTTGTTGTGATTGGCAGTGTATGGAGGAGTCGGCAGGACAATAGCTCGTGTGCTGGTAGGTGGTATGGTTGTATATCCGGCAACAGAATGTCCCGTAGTCATTGGGACCCTGAATGACAGAGACACAGAGGAAGACATTATAGGACTGAGAAGATTACTGGTAGTGGCAGTCGTCTTGCTTCAGGATGGCTGGCTCAAGGGACTTCCAGAAGGAAAGAAGGCTTGATTGAGAAACTATCTCCTGACCAGATGTAGCTTGAAGTAGTTCAATTATTTGATTCGAAGCGGCGATGGGGGTTCAAGAGGGAGATATATCCCCCATAAATAGGCAGCATCCGAAACAGTCAAGGCAAATTCAATCATCAAAGTGAGCAATAAACAAAATAACCTGTAGAGCCACCCTGTGCCTGTATTTGTTCTTTGTGAATGCTGTTTCTCCTTTGTCGGGAATGGCAATCGTTGGATATCCTTTGTTTCACGTACTTCCCGTGAATCTTCAAGCAAACAGAGAATTCCTCTAAGATCACCACCTGGAACATACTAGGAGAGGGTTATCATCTGTGGATGCTGTATATTCCCTAAGAGGAATTCTACTAAGCCAACCGGAGCAAGTAATTAGACAGATTGATATATAGGCCTATTTAACTGACCTACTAGATATCCTCTAGTCCTGTTATATTAGATAGTTCTCCAAGAAAAAAGCAATTCTCTGCGATCTAACTCCATTAGCGCCCAGATAGTCCGCTGTATTAAATCGCCCACTAATCCTGTTGTACAGGCGGAACGAAAGTCTGAACAATATAGAGGGATCGATTCTCTCTGAAACGCAGAACTATCGCAGAAAATCAAGAGCCTCTCGCAGTATTTTCGTCAGTGTACCCCTCTGCGTTTAGCCAAGCCAACAGGCCCCAAGACTGCTTCAATCGATCACCGCCGTAATGTCGGTCTTTATAAACCAGCCAAGTAACGTGACTTCGATAATATATGTCTCTCACATTTGATGACTTCCGCCAAATTATCCATCTTCAGCAGCCTTGATTGCTTTCCGGGCCAACCATCTTCGATATAGGAACAGAGCGAGGAAACCGCATGCGACGAGGAAGACAATACAGAAAACGAGAACGACTCCGGGCTCTCTGGCTGCCCAGTTATGACGATGATGACGACGTCTACTGAGGTCAGGGCCACCGACACCAGGGACAGTTGCATGTTCGATAAGACTGATAGCAGCCATAGCGAGGTTGGTAGAGGAAGGCTGTGGAGAAATGATGGTTAGAAATGATACTTAAATCGGGTTAATGTATCCAACCGACTGAGAGCTAACGGGTTATTGTACAGTGATTATCGTGAGGAGCAGATATGGTGTGAGCATCTGCCAGGTTCAGAACGACCTAAACCGATATATGCAAGGCTTCAACGACAAAACTGCTGGGATAGAGGACAACGACTCGCAATGGAAGTTGAGATCGAATGACATGGGGGGAACGAACCTGCTGTAGCTCCGATCAATCCCTCCGAGGACACACTCCGTTGGATGAACAGCAGCACTTGACGCGAGGCTTTACTTGAGGGGAACGGACGGGAGTGTGATGGAAGAGGATTGAAGAAACTACGTGGGCAGGAGAACTCATCGAGCCAGAGACTACCTAGGTAGATGGTGCAGATGCTGACCGGCTACTAGCAAATCTTCCTTGGATTGGCAGCATCCAGACCGGGGTATTCCATGGCTAGATTTCTTCTCTTCCGGGGTGCACGCAAGTCTTACGATCGGGTGATGGACATGGATAATTACTAGAATATCGTATAGTTAGGTAGGTATCATGAGCTTTTCGTATGTGGCTACATACACCAAAGACTTCTCGTCCCCTTGTTACCAAAGATCCGTATGCTCAGATTGGAATGACTGAAATTGTTTACTTATAAGCAGAAAATTCCATCGTTAATTGTCCTCAAGCCGTCAACGATGCCGAAGAAGTATGTAATCCAGCTCAAGCTCCAGCTCCAGCTACCCCGCAAACCACTCAAGCTTCCCGCATGAAGCTCCATCAAACGGCGTCCACCCAGCCCTACCGAAGCCGAAGTACTACTATGGTATGTTTTCGCAAGACCCCAAATCAATACAACCGGAGAGAGAAACAACGTATACGGGTAACTATGTTCACATTTTCATCCTCAGCGCGCCTTGATTCTACAAAGACATCGGGTCTCATTCTGGTGTCCGACCGCATCCGCCAACCATGGTTCTGTCTCTAGGAAGCTTTTCGCGTGCTAGAAATCGCAGCGAATTTGAAACCACACATAAAGCGACACTGGAACCAGACGGAAGCCAATTCAGGTGGAGAACTCATCTTCTGCGTCATTACTGGATCATCCACCGAAGAAGCTCCATCGTAGAGGAACAATGGGAGTGTTCAAGTACGACAATCGAGGTACTCGTGCGGATCGACAATCTCACTTTAAGCATTGTCTCTGACGGCTAAATTGACTATGGTGATTCGCTAGAATCACCATGACTATCCCCTGGGATTGTGAGCATGAGCCTACGGAGTAGATAGGCTGGCATGGACCGGATGTGGTGCATGCAGACCAGGATACTGACAAGGCTCGGATGCGTTAATAATATGTTATCCCACTTGTTTGCTTAGACGGGCAGAGGAAAACCAGACATCGTTTGAGTGTTTCTCTATGGCTCATGTTGTTCGTATCGTCTTGACTTCACATACATAGTCAACTCAAAGAAAATAACGCAAAACTCCAGATGCATATGCATGTCTATCTATTATGCCACGAAAAAAGGAAAAATCTTTGTTATTCGGCCCCTTCCATCAATAATGCAGGTCATATGGGCGTAATCGTCGTAGACCAAATCCTCCTCTATTCAAAGCTTTATTTGCGGGTTCAACACTGACATTAATCCATTACTTTCTCAACACTTTCTTCGTCGCCCACTCCTGCATATTGAGACCTCTCTTCGCAATAAGAAATGTCAGAGCGCCACCGAGCATAAACATTGCGGAGCCTGTTTGAATAGAAAAGTTAGTCCGCGGACGTAGGATATTAAATAAGGCGGAATCAGCAACGGGGTTAATGTCGCTTACATATAGTAAATGTCCATCCTGCACCGATACTATTAATCATAGGAACGACGGCCGCACTCGCACTCGCGCCGAAGATATACTGAATCACATATTTCCCGCTGATGACTTCAGTCTTGTGAGCTGGAAGGACCTCTGTAGTTGCAATAGAATGTTTAGTTAGAGCTTGCTCGAGGGGGAAGGGGTCGTTATTTACGTTAACGTACCAGCTGTATAAGTATTCAATCCATTAAAAGTCCCCATCAGACCCCAACCGGCGAAAAAGGCACTAATTATCGGAACAGGCATTCCACCCACACCCTCCTGTAAGGTCCAGCCGTAGATCAGGGTTGCGGCAGGTAGCATGGTCAGAACCCATAGTAGACCGCTATGCAGTCGGTCTTGTGGTATTCGGACGCCGTTACGCTTCTTGATGTATCTCTTTACGGTCCGATCTGACAATCTGCCACCGACGAGGCTTCCCACTAAGAAACCGGCGCCAGGGGCAAGGTAGAATAGACCACTAATCAGAGCCGTTGTGAGATTAAACCGAGGACCGAAGATGCTCCGTACAGATGTGAGCAGGGAATATTGGAAGAAGGCGAGTAATCCACAGGTGAAATCCTGGTTGTGTTTCTGTTAACTGCAGGACTCTCATCATCATTGTGGCTCAGAGCGAAGCAAGTACGTACGGCGAAGAAGATGTTCGGATACACGAAGAAAGTGAACACACGGATGGGGTTCATTGCGTAAAGAACCGATAATAGCGACGTGGGAGGTTCTTTCTTTTCAGAATCTGATGTTTCGACGCTGTTTATCTTTTCGATATCCGGGACGAAAAACACCGCCATGACAAAACTCAGTGCGGCCATTCCGAGCTGTACCCAGAAGATGACTCGCCAGTGGGCGAAAGTGACGATGACTCCGCCAATACAGGGAGCTATATTGCGTTAATTCTCTATCATGATCCGTGGAAAGCTATCTTCTCACCAATAGCAGGACCGCTCACAGAGCCGGCCATGAAGAATCCCACGGCGGTGCCTCGGACAAGCTGGCCCTCATATCAGCATGTGCTTGACTTCGAAAGATTGTACAACCATTGATTCGCGTTCGCATACGTACAGGAGGGAAGATATCAGCCAAGATAGACTGGCCGGCAACCATAAAGTACGTGCCAGTGAAACCGGACAGGATACGCATTGCGGTAAACATTGCCATGTTGATCGACAACGCGGTACCGATCGAGCAGAGACAAAGAAACATGACAGCGCAATTGTACGCCCATCTGCGACCAATCAGTCTGCCAATTGGGATCCAGAATAGCGACGAGAAACCCATTGCTATCAGAACGCCCGAATTGGTGGCGGCTATCTTCTCGCTGGTTGTCGAGAACTCCTCGGCGATCTCAGGCATTGCAGTGAGAAAGGCTGTGCTGAAAAATGTAATCACGAAAGTCATCCAGCTGACGGTGAACAGAATTACATATCGACGCCATTTCGGCAGCCTGAATGATGGCTTATCGAGCATGTTCCCGGCCGGAGCCTGGGGGCGTTCCGGATTCAAGCTGGCCAGAGCATCCTTCGTCCCCGGTGTGCTTGGTGGACTCAGACTGTCGCATGAGGGTGTTTGAACAGTCATGAGGAAGGAATCAAGCAAATTCTACGGATCAGTGAACTGCCACTTCAAACAGGATATGCGGAGATAAGACTCCTGTGATCATCGGCAGACCGCGGAATAACCAGACAAAATTGCACCAAAACAGAAAGAAAATGGAAAATAAAACGAATTATCTGAGTCTGTGGCTGGAATCATTGAAGATAACATATATAAAGAACCAATTCCTGTGCAACAGAAGTAATCAATGCGCCCGGTGTCGAGTTTTATCTCGTCATTGCCATCGGGCGAAACGCCGAACTGATATGTATCTCTAGACCAGCTCGTCGGGCCGAATTGTCGGTTTCCATAGCCGGTCCCTGAGATAGGAGCCTATGGCGTGGAAGGGAAGACGGCAATGAATCCATTGTGGGCCCGCTTGACTCATTTCTCACCACAAAGCGAGTTTAAAATTCTGATGAAGCATTGCGCGCGCTTCGGGGTCTTTTCGGGACGCCGACGATGGACCTGGCTGAGAACAAGCGGTGGTACCTGGCGCCAAGAAACCTGCTGCAAACGTTTATTTTCGAAACGATAGTCTATCCAGGTTGTTCTGCTCAACTAGCTGCTTCTTGCTTGGTGTTCTCTGCCAAGAGGATCAATCTCTTGGCTGTTCAGAGGCATTGGTCCACGGCCTTTGCCATCTTGCGGTGAGTTGGCCATGTGGGAAGAAATCCAAGGGTTTTCACCGTTGCGTAAGTTGACCGTTTCTATTCGGTATCTTTTCCGTTTCCCGAAGCGTGGAGGAGTGATCCGTCGGGCATAAAAGTGTAGATATGGACCCACTCGATATGTCTTGGTAGTATAAAAACGACTCTAAATCCACCACTATGCTTCCGCATGGCTGCGAAGGTTGAGTTGTTGCATGTAGATCCGAAGATATTTCCATTTTCCCCTAGTATCTACACTCCAATAAGTTCCATATCTAATGCAGGTATTGGGGTTATACGCAGCCGCTCATGACGTTGTAAGTTGTTACCTGGAGCTGTGCATTACTACCCGTCCTGTAGAATTTCGACTGCATTGCCATCCTCTAGGTCTACGCTGGGATTAGTTCAACCAGCTCGCTGAGAGAAAGCGTTCCTCGAAGAAGACGAATAGATTTGTCGCATCTAGACGAATAAGTATTCCCCCAAGCCACATTCAATGTGATTTTGGCAAGTAAACACTCATCTCAAACCCATTGGTAAAAGGAAGAGTCATATTCTGAAATCCATTCTCGGGGGTTCGTAGATATCCCAGCAGGTCCGCGTATCCCTCAGAGCCAGATATTGTGTTGTCGGTCAGCACAACTGCGCCGTGTCGAAGACGAGGCAGGACAGTCTTGAGTGTTGGAAGAGCAAGGGCTGACCAAACTATATATGTTCGTTTAGCGCAAGGAAATCAAAGACCGATGACACGGTATCACTCACTGTCGAGAAGGAGGAGATCAATCTGGGGCAGCCCGTCTTTCAGAGTCTCAAGCAGATCTCCCTCTCTTAGATCAATCTGGTCCTCAACCATCGCACCACATTGCGCCCAGTACTTGCGTGCGATGTCCGCCTTTTGCTTCTCTTTTTCCGTCGCAATCACAATTCCGGATTTACCTGTAGCGGCTTTCGTTTTAGCGACAGCAAGAGCAAGATAGATGGTGCTGACTCCGAAGCTGGTCCCTGCCTCGATGATATTCGTGGCCCCCATCGCGTTGATGAGCTGGTAGGTGAATTGGCATTTATCTTCGTCCAGTGCGATGAACTTGTCACGCATGAGCTGATCAAATTCATTTTGAGGGCTGCCACTGGGCTTTTGATCTTTCAGATCATCCAGTATTTCTGTTGAGAAGACTTTTCCTTTCTTTGCAGAAGACATGGCAGCTTCCTGTTCCAGTGACTTCTGATGGAGTTCAGAGAGGAGCTCCAGGACATGCTGCGGAGCATCGACGGGCGAAGGGGCTGACATGCTTACACAGCGAATTGGGCTTTTGGGAGCCTTTGGTTCAGCCAGAAAGGAGGAGATCAGGGACGTAGCGATGGCAAACAACAGGAGAATGTTGGCCAACAAGTTCTGCTTGAAGCAAAATGAAGAAGACAATATAATATGCACTCTGCATACCCCAATCATCATCTCAACTGGCGCGGGGACACGGGAGGGTCTAACCCGGAGTGACTCAACGTTGGAGAGTCATAATAACTAAACTGAATTCAGCCTCTTTAAAGAAACTAGGGATGGTTTCCCTCATTGCATATGAATTGCCTATTCTCTGCTTCAAAGGGGTTTTTTTTTGCATTCTGGGGAATAGCACTGTGTCGTAACAGAATGAACTTAAGTGTTGTACGGCATTTGGTCTGGTCCTTGGTCATCTGGACAGGCTGCTAGTCACACTACCCTCGAGAATGATCGTTACAAGTTTCAAATTCATAAGTAAAGCTCCTCCAGCATGGAATTAATCAATTCAGAATGCTAATAGGGCGAATGCCCGTCGAAACAGTCTGTCTCATCCGTGGTCGATGGGCAATTGGCTCGGGATGATGTGACCGTAGTGATTCGTCCACGGTCGCCAAGCGCCTTCATGGTCTGATGCTCAACATACACAGTAGTACCCTGCCAGTTTATCAGTATATGGCATCCATGATTCATACAGGAGAACGCATGATAGCTGGAGTCATGAAAATTCACAACACGCGCTTTATCGAGTGGAAGCATTAAACGCACTACTCTCCAGTTGATTGACCCATCTCCGTCCTGTACGACTTCATTCTCTCCAAGGTCATCAGAGAGCGATCAATTAATCAATTTAACCCAGCAGTAACAATTGCGCGAACTAATTCACAGCCCGTCGCGCTGAACTGACAATCAAGTAGCCTGTCCCGAGACATTCATAGCCCACTGGCGCTTTTCAATATAAGCCGAAGTACCCAAGCCCCGCGACGGTCCAACTTTCTCTACAACATCACCACCAACCCCGCGTCGTCCTCATCGACCACGCGTTTATTTCCCTCAGCCCTGCTGAATGGACATACCACAATTTTCAAACCCAAAGACCAAAATGACGCCTCCAGACCCCTCACAGCAACAACCAGATTCAACAATTCAACCCAACATGATGCTAACCGCCAAAACTCCCGCGTCGGCTCCCTTCCCGCAGCTTCTCTCCGCGCTATTCACTTCCCTCTCGCGACCGTCGCGACCATGGCGTCTGACGCGCACTCTCCGCAGCGATAACCCAGCTGAGATCAATGGGGAATTAACAGGGACTGCGACGTTTAGTTTCCTTAAAAACGGCTCCGATTCTGCGAGAGACATGCTTTACAGAGAAGAAGGTGGGATGCCAAGTACGCTTATTCGCGGGATGGCAGGATTGCGATGGACGAAGAAATATATTTGGCGATTGCGCGAAGATGGGGCTGGGATTAGTGTTTGGTTTGTGAAAGTAGGCGGGGTGGGATCGCAGACTCGGACTGGGACTCAGAATCAGGAGTCCGACGACGAGGCTGATTATCTGTTTCATGAATTCGAGTTCTTGGACTCTTCTTCGGGGACATCTGAAATGTGTGTGCCGGCTTCGGAGAAGCAGGATCAAGATAAAGACTTCTCGTCACGATCGATACTTGTCACCCCGCCTATACCACCTCCTCCAAATCCAGGATCAGGCTCAACGACGACAACAGTCCTGACAGCTCGCGGAAACCATCTTTGCGTTAATGATATGTATCGTACAGCGTATTCGTTTCGCATTCGACCTGAGACGGGCGAGGTGCTCAGCTGGGCGAGCCGACATGTTGTGAAGGGGCCAAAGAAGGATCAGGATATCGTGAATTTGTATACTTTGGAGGAATGAATGATGTAAAGAGGTCTGGTGCTGTTCTCGGATGGCATGTTCCGACGGCTGAAAGGAATGAATGATTTATGAATGGATACCCTTGTTTATTGAGAGTGCGATGAGGAATTTGTTTTAATGCATAATGCTTTGATGGCATGTATAATAAGAGCTTTGATGGCATGTATAATAAGAAGGAAATTCTCCTCTGCGCAATACGGAAGTCCAATGGAAATATATTGGGTGAGGTTATCATATGAATCATATATCATGTCATCGCTGTGGTATATAAACTATCGGTCATGAACATACGTACCCAGACACGATCTCTCCAACCATATCATGTACATGTACTTACAATTCCACGTCGCCCCCAAACGCCACGCTCCTACAACGTGTAAATGAAGTCTGGGCGCTTATCTCCCAGCATTTCGATCTCATGCGGGCTCAATCCCTCGATCCAGTGATCGCGCTCTCCCCGCCGCCTCTTCCCATTTTCAATTCGCAGCAGAACTTCCTGCAGGATGGACCCACCGAGGAGGAACAGCACGAGATAGGCCATAACAGTGCCGTGTCCAGGATAGAAGCGGGGAGCATCTTGACCGCGGTAGATGTTTGAGGATACGACGCCGTTGAGATTACCCCAACCGATGATGATACCAATGGTAACGCCACGTTTGTAGACTCCTTTTGAGAATAGTAAGTGAATCTTTTCCCGTGACTAGCAGAGAAGAGAAGAAGGCAAGACTTACCTTCGGTGTTGTTGCTGGCCCATGCAATAGTGTTGGAGATACATGGGTAGATGCCCATGGCGCCCAGGAATACACCGGCATAGCGAGTACTGGCGGACTCAGCGCCTAGCAACATGGCAAAACCAACGATTCCGACAATCGAAACGGCAATGTTACAGATCCCGCGCTGGCGGGTGCGGTCTGCGATGAGACCAATGGCGATTGTGACAATAGCTGCGGCTGCGTACGGGGGTACACTGAGCAGCTGAGCTTTGATGGACGAGTATCCTGTTTTCCGTCAGATACGATACTTGTGATGCTATATAACTGAAGGGGAATTACCCTATCGAAATATGTCAGCATACAGTCACAGATATCGGAGATGGACAACTTACTAGTTCCTTGATGATGGTGGGAGTGAACAGAGAAAATGCATAGAGAGGTGCATCGGCGCCCATGTAGATCATAGCGCCAGTCCAGGTTTTCCAGTCCCGGACGCTAGCCCAGAAGTACGACATCTTGAACTCCTCATGTTCCGCACTAGACTGCTCATCAGCTGCAAGGCGCCGGAGGACTCGCTTCTTGTCCACTTCAGAGAGGAATTTGGCCTCGTCTGGGAAGTCGTGGACCATCCAGAACGAAAGCACACCAATGACAATGGTAGCAAGCCCCTCGATGATAAAGATCCAGGCCCAGCCAGGTTTGCCGCCGATTCCATCCATTTCACCGATAGCAGCGGCGAGCAGACCACCGAAGCTTCCAGCTAGAGCAGCAGCACTGAAAAAGATTGCTAGCGACGTCGCGTTAGCAAGCAATACAAGGAAATTGCATACATGAAGGGAGCCTAAACATGCACCTACCCATTCGAACACCAAACTCAGAACGTTTGTACCAGCAAGAAAGGTAGTATCCAATGCCAGGGAAAAGCCCAGCCTCAGCCAATCCGAGGAACCAGCGTGCAGCCATGAGACCAGAAAAATTGTGTACAAGGCCCATGGTAGTCATACATATTCCCTAGCGCAGTAATTTGATCAGTGGGTGCTAGACTGCATATCGTGGCTCATCTTTCATACCCAGAGAGACATGATGATCGGAATGAAGACACTAGGCCGCAGTCTCTTAAGGAGCACATTGGTGAGGGGCTCAAAGACCGAATATGAGATAAAGAAGACTGTCAGAGTCAGATTATACTGCGAATTGGTCATACGCAGGTCCTCCTGTAGGCCTTCGAGCTTGGCATTTCCAATATTGGTGCGATCTAGAAAGGACGCCAGGTAGAGTAGACAGAGCCATGGGATGAGCATCAAATCTAGCCGCCAGAGCAGTTTGCGATCCTGCGCCAGTCAAGTCAGCCACGGTAACAAAAGCGGAAACAGTGAGGGAGGACACTACAATTTTCGCCTTCTCTTCCTCACTCAATCCATCATCAGGATCGTCGATGAATTCTGCCCGAGTTGCTGTTGGCTTCGACTCCAGATCCTTTTCCAATTCTGAAGCAGGACGGTTCTTGCCCGCGCCAATCGTTTGCGACTTCTCCATGGCGGCCACAGAGTCTCAAGAGAGGCGCACAGCTAATTGACAGGTTGGAGGGTGTTTACCCGGCTGAGGAGAGGAGAGGAGAGCCGTTTTAAATGCACGCTGCGCGCTGACCGCGTACAGATCACGCACCGGCTAATTGGTCGTACTGCATCATAGCGGCAACAGTCAGAAGGAAAGAAAAATACATCAAGCTTGATTAACCTGGCCTATCATCATACAGAGAGAGAGACCAGGACCTGGCCAGATCCTGTGGTCCGGGACAAGCATTGGGCCATCTTTCTGGATATCTCTCCCCACGGGACGCTAAGACTTTGCACTGACCATCCCCAGCGTGGGGAAGCGGGGTTGGATTTTTAAGCAGAATTGAAACGATCGACATGACTACCTAGGTATGTATTCACAGACGGAGGGCCTCTTCGGGCATGCAATTTGTGGCTGCACGACAGTCGGGGAGTACTCCGTACATGTACTGACGGGAATTCTCCTGTCTCTTGGAGATCAGTCAGGGAATTTCTGAGCCCGTTCATAAAGTCCACCTGGAATAACCAAATCAAATCAAATTGGTCTTCTCTCAGTTTCGCTCCGCAACCGGTGAGCATTCCAGATCTACTTAGCGGCTGGCAAGACGCCTCCTGAGCATCCGGTGATCTTGGCAAAATGCCCTTAACGGAGAAAAGACGGTTGTTCGCTTAAGGAAAGGAGGACGAACTTCTGGATCGCAACCCATGGTCACACGTGTGAGCGATCTGGGAGCAATGCGCAGATCAGTTATTTAACCGGTGAAAGAATCTTGCAGAATGATAGAAGCTTAGCTGCTAAGAGAAACAGGTGTCTTCTCATGGATAGGAGTGCGTACCAAAGAGATCTCATCCCCGAGGGCAGGGCTCATCTTCTCCCAGAAGAGGACAGTGATAAATAATGGTGATTCCGAAAATCGTAGCAATATCTCCGAAGTGGCTTTTTCTCGGTCTAAACAAGGTCCATGAGGCACCATAAGCGGCCGGTCCGTTCTTTTTCTTTTCGCTTCCATGTTCCCTGCGGGGAGAAGGGAAGCGGGGAAGATTTTGGCGGCATCTTTAGGTAGCTCGACTCTGTGATGGCAATAATGCCGATGGGAGACCAAGTGCCGAAAGAAGGGGAAGATGCATTTTGCGCTGATAATAAGCGCGGGGTTCTCAAAGTCGGGGACATCCCGAGGTTATGATGATCCTAAAAATATATTGTCTGGAAACTCTACATAGAGAGTGAACAACCCATCTAAGCCTTACTGAGAACATTACTCGTATTAATATTATTTAACCCGTTTATGAGGACTGCATAGCTTGCCCGCTGCCTGGGTGGTTTTGAGATCTGACTGATTTGATTCGTCGACACAGCGAACCAAAGTGTAAGGGCTGATGTAGACTTTTAAAGAAGAAGCCTCAAAAGCAGCGGCTATTCTGGCTGCATATCTAATTTCAAATACTAAGACATAAAAGGTGTTGGATTACAAAGAGCAAGAAAAGCAAAGCTTTCCTTGTATCGCTATCAAGGCTCCTGGCTAGCGGAATATCTAGATGGGTCCATCTGTCACACAACCATGGCTGGCATCGCTGACCAGGGTGGAATACTTCTTCAAAGTTCCCTTCTGGTATCTGAGTGGAGGTGCTTTCCACTCCTTTCTTCTTTTATCCAGTTCTTCAGTCGGGATCTCCAGATTAACCACTCTTTCCTCAGCATCAATCACGATCTTATCACCGTCTCGCGCCAGCGCAATCGGGCCTCCCTCCATTGCTTCGGGCACAATATGACCGATCAAGAATCCATGGGAACCGCCGGAGAATCTTCCGTCTGTGAGCAGCGCGACGTCCTGGCCAAGACCAGCGCCCATAATGGCCGCGCTGGGTTTAAGCATCTCAGGCATTCCCGGACCACCCTTGGGACCTTCGTACCGGATGATAACGACCGTCTTCTCGCCCTTCTTGATCTCCCCTCGCTCAAGGGATTCGATGAATGCGTCTTCGTAGTCGTAGCACTTGGCTGTGCCCTCGAACCGTAGGCCTTCCTTGCCAGTGATCTTGCCCACGGAACCACCTGGGGCCAGCGATCCGCGGAGGATCTGGAGATGGCCGGATGGTTTGATGGGGTTGCTCAGGGGTCGGATGATGTCCTGATCAGCAGGGAAATCGGGCCACGAGGCTACATTCTCCTTCATTGTTTTACCGGTGATGGTGATTCCTGAGCCGTCGATCAGGCCTTCCTTTAGAAGGTATCTGAGGATAGCTGGTGTGCCGCCAATCTTGTATAAATCGTGCATAACATACTTTCCAGATGGCTTCAAATCAGCCAGGAATGGCGTCTTGTCGGACACTGCTTGGAAGTCATCGATAGTCAACTTGATGCCGACAGAGTCAGCAATAGCAATTAGATGCAGGACAGCGTTTGTGCTGCCACCCAAGATGTTCACCACAATCATTGCATTCTCAAATGCTTGACGTGTCATGACATCCCTGGGCTTAATGTCTTCCTTGAGCATATTCTTAACCACCTCGCCAATGTTTTCACATTCGACCAGCTTCTTGGGATCATCTGCCGGACAACTACTGCTCCCGGGCACTGTCATACCCATTGTTTCAATGGCCGTCGCCAGCGTATTGGCCGTGTACATGCCACCACAGGCACCTCTGCCGGGGCACGCATTGCGAATGATATCGAATCGCTCTGTCTCGTCGATCTGGCCTGTGATATACTGCCCGTACGACTGGAACGCACTGACCAGATCCAACTTTTGACCCTTTGCACTGCATCCGGGCTTAATGCTACCACCATAGATCATGACACTAGGCCGGTTCGTGCGTCCCATCGCCATCAACACTCCAGGCATATTCTTATCGCAACCCGGCAGCGACACGTTCGCATCATACCACTGGGCATTCATTACAGTCTCAATGCCATCAGCGATGATCTCACGACTCTGCAAGCTGTATCGCATTCCCTTTGTGCCCATACTGATCCCATCAGATACTCCAACGGAGTTGAATCGCATAGGGACCAGACCCGCCCGATGGATAGAATCGCGCACGATCCCAGAAAGGTCGTGCAGGTGCATGTTGCATGGGTTACCCTCGAACCATACAGAGGAGATACCGACCTGCGGCTTCGACATATCCTCCTCTGTTAGGCCGGTCGCATACAGCATTGCTTGTGAGGCACCCTGAGATTTGGGTTGTGTTATTGTCGATGAGATTCTGTTGAGGCCATCGTCGGACTTATAACGGCGCGAGGTAGGCAGAAGGCGTCTGACGATTAATGTCAGGTTAGCATTTTTCGCGATTCTGAGGAGAGATTTAACACATTACGATAGGAGATTCTCGTACATGCTGTTGAACTGAGCGCGTCGGCTTGATGCCAGAGCTCTAGCTCTGATATGCGTCGCGAGCATAGTTCGTGCTTGCGGATACGTGCACGGGGACAGTGTTTAAGAGGGAGAAAACTGATGAAGGAAAAAAAAGAAAGAGTAAAAAGGTTCACTGTGTTCAAGAACCAAGCCTGTAAGAAGACTCATGGCCACACAGCCGTGACTAAGATGACAGGGCTCAATAACGTAGGATAGTTGATGTGTTGCTGGGTTGTTGCCCTCATTCCGGAGTTGCGACCCAACTCCGGCCTCCGCCCTGAACAAGCTCGGTGGTGGCCGGACTGGATCTACTTAGCAGCTTGATCTTCGCCCCCATGCAGGGGTTGTCGACTCATACACCAATTATATAACTGGTTATTGCCTTCGTTCCTATTATTTAAGATTATCCACCACTGCGGTGCGTCGCGCCGCTATGTTATATAGGATCTAGACAATCTTGACGATCTGTAGAATAAGGATCCGGTGCGAGAATGCTAGCGGTATCAAGCACCTGAATAAGATTTCAGATCCACGTATTTCAAGTCTACTCCGTACTGAGTGCTTATTGCATCTCAATTATGTGTATTCGAATAATATGCACACACCCCGGGCGCAGAAAGTGGATGATCATAACTAATTTGGGTCGACCTCTATTCCAACTCCGCTGTGTCGAAATAAACCGCAATCTACGGAGTATTGATCCTAGCCGTGCTCATGAGAGATGCAGATTTCCTCCCCTGGGAAGATCACCATTGCTACAACTAGCGTCCGCAGCAAAAGACACGTTTGGATCCTCTTCAGGTGGGTCTCATTAAGATCAATGATCGAGGCTATAATCTGAATAAGCACTACTTGAAGTACGGAGTATACAGGTAATCGGTGTCTGGATCTCCAGAGGCTCGTTTGGTCAATGGCAAACCTATTGGTAAGTGTTGCATTTGATTTGTTCGTAGCCTAAATATTCGTATCTTGGGATGATCTTGGTTCCACAAAAAAAAAAAAAAAAAAAAAAAAAAAAAAAAAAAAGACGCAGGAAGGGGAAATAAAACGAATCTATAAAACGAAAATCTTTTTGTTGACATAACCTTTCCTTTCCGCTGCCTAATGAGAGTTCCCCCTCAAATAACGCATCGCCCATCCAAACAGATTGATTACTGAGCTCGCCACGTAATCCATTTTGTGATACTGGGGTGCATCGACGGAGAATGCAAACGCGTTGGTCTGATATGCCTGTGTCTCAGATCCTTTGGGGGCCGGCCCATCGACTTCAAAGCCTTCGACTTGGCAAGTCCACTCCTCGATATCCACCCATCCCACACCGAGCGCCTTGTCAAAGTAATCGCGGAACTTGACTCCCGACTCTTGTAAATCGTTGCGCTGGTAAATCTCCCGCAATCTGTATCTGAAGTCGCAAATGTGCCACGTTACGTAACCGTGGATAAAGCCGCGGATGGTGGCCAGCAACTCCGGGTCTTTGTCCTTCAATAGTTCCAAAATCCGTATGCAGGCATGGATTGAATCGTCGGTGAGACGTTGGAGGGCCTGATCCATCGTGATTCCGTCCACAGTGCACCAATTGGTAACCAGATTGGCTTCGTCCTGGTCGTATTCTTTGTAGAACGAGAAGAGATCGTTCATCAAGGCAACGGGCCCGTCGATTTGGGCCATTACGCAAGCGATCTCTGTAAAGAGCTTCTGGTCGTCGAATTTGGCCGCGGGGAACAGGGTCCCTGCGACAGCACCACCGAGACAGTTCAACCGTCGCAGGAACAGAGGATAGCAGTCCGCGCCACGGTAGCCCTGGAAGTTGTGTTGCTCGATCCAGCACCCTTCAAAGTAATCAAAAGTGCAGCGCATGATATTGAAGGAGCAGAAGCTGCCATAGTGGCTTAGGAGGCGGGGGAGATGAGCATTGAACAGCACCCAGAAGGGGTGCTTCTGTTGTTTGCCCTGAATGAGGTCTACCCAGAAGGTGGCCATCTGGGTACTAGGGTCGTGGTTGATCTCATCATCCAGAACGTTGATGATGGAGAGATAGATGCAGACGTCTACTTGGGCTTCTCGAGGTAGTCTACTCCAGCAATAGACAATGAAATGGGAAATGGTCCGAGTGACAGCAGCAATTCGGCGGGGAGCCACACCTTTGAGGATTCTCCTTGGAAGAGGCTCAGTAAAGTATTGTGCTGTCTTGGAATAAACATGACGAAGGCCTTCAACACGCTCATCGTGTGTTAGGTTGTCATCATGGTACTCAATGGCATCAAGGAAGCGCACAATGGAGTCACAGTAGGTGTTGGCGGGAAAAGTCTTCATATCCATGATGGAGACAATTCGAAGAAAGTTAAGATGCTTGCTGATATCTTAGGAAAAAGAATGCCGGAACAGAGGCTGCTTAAGTATCTTGGAAACGTAACATAGAGAATAGATGGAAGAATCACACCTCTTGGGCTGGAGCGATTTCGTATACTTACTACTCCAGTGTATCAACATTACCGCGATCCTTTCTTACCTAGAGGCTGGATCTATCAGGAATAACCTTTCTATGGGCCCAGGATGCAACTGAGAGGATACGCTCCATGGCTATGGCACTAACCAGCCGGATACGCATAATCTCTCTTCTGTTGCGGTTGTCAATACAGTCTTAACAGCATATACCTCGCCTATGTCGCCACTGGAATGGGCTATGGAATCAACTCACCAGCTTACGAAAAGCATGTATTGGAGACTAGTCTTTACGCGGCCTTTTCACTGATATTCACTTGCCTCATATCAGATAAGGGCAGAGCCGTCTCCCCTGCGGAGGTGTCCAACGACTCCTAATAGTAATTTTATTTGTAAATTCTGCATGCTGAGCAACATTGGGAATCTATACTTGCGGCGAGGGGCCGAAGATCGGTCACCAAACGAGTGGACATGAATAGTTCATGAGTCCAGAGTTAGTAGATGCTCCATCAACAAAGGTAATCACGACATGGGCTACAGCGTCATTCCAGATTTGGACTTGTCGTGCTTTCAGGCCGTGTTTCAGGTGATAGGATTCGATTCGCGAATGGATGCAATGAGAACTCCTAGGGAATGCGTGTCATGCACTAAACTAGGATTCAATCCTTCGCCCCACCAACAAATACGAAGAAAACGAGACTTTGGTAAACACTCAGTAATACTACTGTCGAGTATGCAGTTAGCGGGTCGGATCTCGGTGGCGTCAAGGTCTAATGGCAGTGGTAAAATTGGTCCTAAGCAAGTCGGTGATTGTCTCATCCTGTATCGCTTGACCAGCGAGTCTTTCTAGACCACGAAGTTCTCTGTATCCCCATTATTTCATGGAGCTTTTCTTTCTGCTTACTTCCCTTTTTGATGCCATTTTCACCATTCTGGCGAACATAATTGGTTCCTAACAGTCCGTTTGTGATTCTTGGCTGTTCCCAGTTACTACTCGTACCTTGGTAGTCCGGTTGAGCTGAATCCCCTGGCTGTCAAAAGTGAGGACGATCACAAGATGGCTGTACACTGTTTGAAACAGGTGTCAAAGTGTCCTCTCGTCACGGAAGTTGTCCGGTTGGTAGTCAATATATCTCATCCTCTACCGTAGTCATTATGGGAGCGGACTTATCTGATAGACTCGTCCCGCACGGTGAACAGATATAGCTATTGATATTATCAAGCCAAGCAAATTGACGGAATTGCAGGCCAATTAAACCTTTCTGGGTTAGGAAAGTCCTACATTGGCCACGCAATATAGAGGATCCCATACTTATGCACTACGGAGTTCTCCGTACTTAGTCTGCGGAAGTTACTTAGTACATCCCGGAGAGACTAGTTGTTTGGGGCGATGTTGCTTACCTGCATAAGCACCGTATTCTTATTTTTACGGACTCCATAATCTGAATTATGATTGATTGCTAACTATGTCTTTGTTTAGTAATCGATTGGCCATTTCCATGTTTATTTCATAGACTGGTCATCCGGACTTGAAAAACGGCCCCAAACTGCAGAAACAGCGGCGCGCTGTAATTTTGGTTTGTATTCAAATCGTATTTGAAAGTTTGTTAGTATTTATCCTGGAAGAAGAATAGCTGTTTACTAGGGCAATTCGAATGGTATGTCCAACTATCCCACAGCCACTACAGCGTTGGGGCGAAGAAAAAAGTACGGGAACAAGCTGTCTTTGAACATCAAACTCAATTCCCTCATTGCGAAATCCTTCTTCCACATCCAATTTTATATATACTCGTCCCAAAACAATTTTCAGTCCCTCAATGTTTCGAGTAAGCAGCTTACCGTTGGCCCGTGCGGTCAGCAGTTGGCGGGCCGTGAGCTCGTCCACAAACGGCGATCATCGTCGATAGATCTAGATCCTGGAACACGCGGGGCTAGCGACCTCTGCATAGCGCCAAAAATGTAGCTTGATGCTGAGTGCTTACTTAGTGCTTACTTGCGCACGCCCGTAATCCTTACCTTGACTGCACCGTCACCTTCCTTAGGAAAGGCGAAACCTCGCGTATGGTACACATCGATATCTTTTTGTGTTGTTTCAAACAGGTCCATGTCCAACGATGTTGCAACTCTTGCGATACCGAGGTAGAGTTTTGCATATGCCAGGCTACGGTAAAGAATTAGTAACAGTTACGCCGTGGTTAAATAACAGTCATGGAAGCTCTTACTTGATACCAAGACAGGCTCTGCTGCCCTTGCTGAAGCTGACCATATATTTGTCGAGGTTGACACCGTCTTGTGCTGCCTTGACCCAACGTTCCGGGTCAAAGACTTGAGGATTTGGGAATGCGGAAGAGTCATTGTTGATCAGGTAGGTTGACTGGCTGACTGGTGTCTGTTTTTGGGTCAATAGGGAGACAGTGGGCAAGATATAGGTGAAAGCAAGCTTACTCCAGGTGGAATTACGAAACCCTTGTATTGCAGAGCTTCTTGGGGGGAGATTCTTGGAATGCGCACGACTAGACCGTAAGTAAGTCGAATTGCTTCCTGGACGACACCTCTCTAGATAGCGAATTAGTAAATCTGCAGCACAGGAACCGAACGATAAGAATCGCACCATGTAGGGCACAGCCTCAAGCTCTGTTGTGGTCCATTGCTGGCCATCCGGCTTTGCAACAGCCTCCAATTCTTTCCGCAGCTTCATTAGCACTTTCTTATTATTGAGCAAGTGGAACAATGCAACAGACAGCGTTCTAGCAGTGGTGTCAATTCCAGCAAAAATGATGGTCTCGCCCTCATCCAACAGACGATCCAGTGTTTTCTCCTCATCGGGCACGCTGGGATCCGTCAATGCGCTCACAATCACAGATTTGGACCTAGCGTCTTTCATAGCCCTTTTCTCCTCATCAGAGCTGTTAGGATAGTTCAAAACCATCTTCTTGTTCCCCTCTCGCGCCGACACGACCAGGGGGAAATTCTGGTTGATCAACCCGAGGATCGGCAACGGGAGGCTCTTGAGTGTAGTTGCAGGGATGGGCAGAAAGCGTGTGAGGTTATATAGATTTAACAAGACAGTCAGAGCATCCTTCAGCCCGTACTTGAAGTCCTTGCTGCTGATATAGTTTGCATGAGAGCCATAAAAGTGGTAGGTGACAACGTCTGCAGTGAAGGCAGAAAAGGCACAGGTCAGGTCGATGGTGCTTCCTTTTGCTTCTGCGAGACGGGAGATCAATGCATCGATACGCTCGTGGATGGCAGGCTCAATGTCCGCAATGGCCCTTTTGGAAAAGTATGGGCTCACAATGGCACGACGCTTGCGGTGGAGGTCATGATCGAGAGTAGAGATAGTGGAATGCGGGAATGTATAGCCACCCACGGCTGACAGTTCTTTGTTAACCTTGCGGCCACTGCCAGCGTAGATGATGTTGAAGTATTCCGGGTCGTGGATATGCAGAGATCTGGAGTTGATGCGAATAATCGGGCCTTTGAGAATGGTTAGTCCGTCTTGCATTCAAGATAGTTGAGGATGAAAACTGTACCATATTTTTCATGCATCTTCTGAATTTCCCAGAGATAAGTGCCATCTTTAATGACGTCGTAATAAAACTCGTAGAAAGACCATATGGCTGCCCGTTTGGGACCGGGAAATTTACGCAACGGATGAAAAAACAGATCGTATATGCATCGAGCGACCACATAGGCAGCAAACACACCAACTGCTGCGCCGATGGTCAATGGAACGGACAGCTCTTGGACTAACATGATGATGACCTTAGGCTGTTCAAGGTGATCAAGAAAAGTCTGACAAGGTGAGGATATCCAAAAAGAAGACCATCTCTTTTGTTCCCTTCTTTTCTCTGGCTTACTACGAGAGCTTTTCATGTGGCAAGAAGCTCCTTGGCTACATAAAGGAATTGCAACCTTGGTTCGTGCGTATGGCTACTTTTGGCCCCAATAGTGATTACGAGGTCATTAATTACAAGTCTTCTCGCCTTTGACTATTCAGTTGACTAGCGTAAAGTCAATGCATGGGAGCGGATTATTGCAAGACAGTCTTACATCCATCGCTCCGTTGCCGGCCAAGACACGATCGTAAGATACGAAGGTTATTATCAATAGTTGGTATTCTTCTTGACAAAAATTTGCTCGTAATTAGGTGTAGTAGACCTGGCCCGGTATTAAGGACCTAGGTCTTCCAGTGACCGCCCTCATTTAAGCGCCAAAGACCCTCATTCTGCTTGAGGATTCAGTTACCTGGATAATTAGTATCCTATACAAGCAAACAGCCCCAAAATATGGGAGTTTTTGCTCTATCCCTGGCCTTTCCTGAAGGGAACGAGACATGGGCTGCAGTGATCGTTACTGCTCTAGTAATATGCACTGTAATTACGATCTATCAAGCATTCTTTGCCATCAAGTATCCTGCAAATCTCCCGCTAGCTGGTGAGCCTGATGGAAAACGGACATTCAGTTGGCGAACAAGATGGAGGTACTATACCGATTGCGAGGCTCTATACAAAGAAGCATATGAAAAGGCACGTTCTTCTACATTTACGTTATGGCAATACTAACATGCATGAAGTATACCAAACGTGGCAAGACAGTCCTCCTTCCAGGTCTCGGATTTCGCCACGACATCATCTTGCCTCAAAGCACAATGCTGGGGATCTTGGCCCGTCCCGAACATGAGCTCAGTCACGCCGACGCCGTCTTAGAACTTGTTCAGCTAAAGTATGCGCTTGGCCATGAGAAATACAAAGCCGATCCCTGGCCGTGTATGCTTGTCAAGTCGGATATCAATTCCAAGCTGGAGGCCGTCTGTGAGGGTATGAATGAGGAATTGAAGTATGGATTCGATAAATATATCGGATGTGATAAAGAGTCATGGAAGGAAGTGCATTTGTTGGAGACTATTCGAATGGTCATGATTGCCGCGGCGAGTCGATTTATGGTTGGGTTTCCTTTGTGTATGTTTCTTATTTCCTACTGGAATTGTTCCCTTTCTAACTGGATAACAATAGGCCGCAACGAAGTGTATCTTCGAGCCTGCTGGAAGGTCAATGATGGGATTGTGATCAACGGTGGTCTCACTGGTGCCACTCCACGTCTTCTGCGCCCAATCGTTGGTCCGTTGGTTACTATGAATCTCCGTCGAAACATCGAACAGGTCAGGAAACAAGTAGAGCCTATTTATCGCCAGCGGGTACAAGCATTGAGCCAGCACAACAACTCCGGAAAGCTCGATGGCAAAGAATCTCAGGATCTCTTCCAGAAAATGCTGCATTACGCCCAGAAAGAGCGACCAGACGAACTGCACGACCTCCCCAGCATGTCCAGACGACTGTGTTTTGCCAACTTTGCAGCCGTACATCAGACAACCCTCCTTGTAACAAACATGATACTCAATATTCTCGCCTCAGACTCGCAATACAATACCATCTCCGTCCTCCGCGACGAAGTCACCGATATCATTGGTCCCGACAGCAACGCCAAATGGACCAAATACAAGGTCGCACAGATGATCAGATCCGACAGCGTAGCTCGTGAAACCATGCGTCTACATTCAAACACCAACAGGGGCGTCTTCCGCAAGGTTCTAACCGAGGGAATCAAGACGGAGGATGGCATTGAGCTTCCCAAAGGCGCATACATCTCCTTCCTGGGTCGTCCACTCCAATGCGACCCCGAAGCCTTTGAGAATCCTCTCGAGTACGATCCTTTCCGGTTTTCTCGAGTCCGGGAGACGACTCCCAAAGATACGAAAGGCAAGTCAATCACGAACCATCTGAGCTTTGTGTCGACATCGCCAGAGCACCTGCCTTTTGGCCATGGACGTCATTCATGTCCGGGTAGGTTCCTGGTTGATTTTGAGGTCAAGATGATCATTGCCTATCTTCTAATGAATTATGATATCGAGTTTCCGGTTGAGTATGAAAGAAAGAGACCTGCAAATCGGTGGATGGCCGAGGCTCTGGTTCCGCCTTCAGGGGTGCGAATCAAGATAAAGAGGCGAAGCTAATATTGCGGGTTTGATTGCTTCGGCAATATCAGATAGGAACAACGGGTCTAGAATTGAATCATGTCGGTGCACAAAGTGAACACCAGGTGATCTGTCGATTATCCGTTTGCAGCAGGTTCTTTGATTCCAAATTCTAGGATAAAGGCTACTGGATTACTTGATTACTTGATTACTAGGATCTAGATTCTTTGCATGCCAAAGGTACATGCAGGTTCAATCCTGCCAAAAATAGAAGCAAGAAAGCAATTCAAGGTGTTTAGGTCAGACGATGCTTCCGTTCTACCCATGATTCGACAAATTAAGTCAGATATTAACGAGATCAAAATGCTTTGTTGCTAGTCGTATATACTGAACATGGCGACGGCTTTGGATAAATACTCGGACTCTATCAGGAAAAATCAATTGAACCGAGGAGCTTGCTACCAATTCCTCATCTCCGTCACCTTAAAGAACATCTAACCTGTAGTGATCACCCCTCCGTCGATCAGTGAGGCCCTTCACTTACCAACAAGCCGACAAGATCTCGCCCTATCTATGTATAGTGTTTTCGCCAGCTTGTTTGGTGCTCTTCTGAGGTTGGCTGGCCGATTGCTAAGGCCCTCGCCCTATTCACCTTCTTGACTTCTTCTTGTTTACCATCTCGACCGCATACGCTATCATTGCTGAAGCTATATCGCTAGGTTCTGTATTGGAAAGCTTGATGGGGAGTGATTGGGGGCCCATTGGGATGGAAATGAGTTTTCTGAATAACTACCCGCGATATCATCAGCCTGGTGACTGGAGCTGCGGCGGTGACAACTTCTTCATTTGCCGTACGGAAAGTACATTCTGGTGATCACGAAATTACCGAGGACAATGCTGAAGAAATGATCTGTCTGGCAGATGCAGATGGTGATGGGAAAATTTGCTGAATGTTATCTTGGAGTATCCCTACTACATGGGTACTTAGCTAGGGAGCCAGCCCTAGCGGAGTCCTCCCGCGCCTTTTCCTTAGCGAGGTCATCACACAGAGATAAATAACTCGAGCTAGTCAGAGATGTGATTATTATGTTCCCCTCGATTGAATACAGGCTTAGAGAGAATTCGTTCTGAGGATGAGGAGTTCGTAAACGTGCTGGGATAAACGTGCTGGGACAAAAATGATGGCGCAAATAGCACGACTCGCAGCCCTTGAAGATTATCTGCTGGTTTCGTTAATCAAAGCATCTGCTTGCTTGAGACTCGATTCTGATTTTAAAACATAATGAGTCGTGGACACTGGCTTGCAAGTTGCAACTGATATTCCAACAACGTGGGGGCGCAACACGACGTCCGTGCGAAGATGCAAGGGGCTTTCTAGGCAACGGAACAAGAATCTTGGATCACTGAAAATTCAGTGAAGTCCATGAGCATATTCATTTGCATTGTCGTTTCATATGTACAGCGTCTGCATACATTAGTCCAATAGAGTGAGGACGGCCCCGATATGGGGAATCTTATACGAGAGGCTGTATCCCGTACTACTACTTGGTACACCGCCACTTGGCTGGTGTTCATACCAACCTTGAACAGAATTGATAATGTAATAGCGCCTATCGTGATCGGTGGGTACTGCTTTGTAGTAATTCGAGCGAAATGATTGAATAAGCTAAAATCTTCCAAGTAAATCTGTGCCAGGGACGCTATAGCGCATATGCATGGCTAGTGCGTGACCATAAAGGCATTTACAAACTAGATGGGAGTTTAACAAAAATATATCAGCAGACGCTGGATTTCAGCCAGCCATGCGCAGTTTTCTCTGACGGAGGATTGCCAATATTCGCTCAACTATTGGCACAATGTTTGCGGCCTATCCTATATTTGAAATTTGAACCTATCCGCACAAGAAAGTAAAAGAATGACCGCTCTCATTTGAGTAATATAGTAGCCCTCTTTGACCTCTTACATCTGTTTCCGCAGAGACTGACGGTAGACCGAATAAATTGGAAGTGGAGAAACAAAATCACCACAGCAAATGCCTACGTCTGGAATAATAAACAGAGCTTTATAAGTGGTGGGAATTGCAATCATCAAGAATGTCCGGATGCGTAATTCGAAGCCGTGCAGAACTGTGGGGGGTCAGAGAACGCTGATTGGAAGCTGCCGTTGTCGCCCTATATGGAAATCGACATGTCCAACATCGAACTGCAAGCTTCGGATGACCACGAGCTGTCTTGATATGCAATAGCAGGGCGGTCTATGAAAATCGTATTAAATAATGCGATGTCCAATTTCTCCCAGTTCGCGGCTGCAGAAAAATGAATCTGCTGGTTACCATCTCCCTAGCAGCAGTAATCCTGCTCTATATTGTGCGGTACGGGCTCAAGTCAAAGCTACCGTTGCCATTACCTCCAGGCCCGACCTTTTTCTTCGGGATACTCCCAGAGAAGAACATTGCAGAAAGATTTCAAAAATGGAACCAGAGATATGGTCCCGTCGTCTCTGTTCGCATCGGTCGACAGCTATTCATAATCTTGGGCACCCGTCAAGCAGCCTATGATCTGTTGGAGAGGCGAGCCCCCATCTACAGCTCGCGTCCGCCTTCATTGTTTCTAGACAAGTACTTGCACAAAGGCCTCTCATCTGCTTTCATGCCATACGGCTCCCGATGGAGACTCCACAGACGACTACAAACTTCCTTTTTGAGCGTCCAGGCCTCCAAGGCCTACCGGAATCTGCAAGATATTCAGAGCAAGAAACTATTGCATGATTTTCTCTCCACTGATGACTTCTCTGAGGTTTTCTATCGGTATACGTCGGATGTCATGTTTACTCTCGCCTATGGAAAGGATGAAGGAAAGGATCAGTGTGATCACCAGCGATTACATCAAATCAACGAAATGGCGATGTTCGTATTGCAGACAGCCTCCTTCGGAATGACCCTGTTGGACCGCTTCCCATTTCTGGATCGATTGCCACACCACATTATGAAGTGGCGTCGTATGGCAGAGAATCTCCACCACAAGGCGAAAGACGCATACACAGACTGCTGCCGTAGTGCCTTACAAGGAAGTTGTTGGAATTGGAGCCACGAGGCACAGCGACGAAGCGAGGCGAAAGAGCTGCCCTGGGAAGAAGTTTGCTACTCTATCGGTGAGCTTTATGTAGCAGGAATTCATACAACAAAAATGGTCCTTGAGCACTTTATCGAGGCTAGTATTACACACCCCGAAATGGTGAGAAAAGCCCAAGAAGAGCTTGACTCAGTGGTCGGGACAGAACGACTTCCGGCCTTTGACGACATGGACCATCTTCCCTATATCAAGGCAGTTATCTCAGAGCTTCTACGTTGGAGGACCATATCCACCATTGGTGTTCCTCACACCGTCATCGAGGACGACGAATACATGGGTTACTCCATTCCCGCCGGCGCTACAGTTGTTGCCAATCAGTTTGGAATGAACATGGACGAGGCTATCTTCGAAGAGCCAACTAGTTTTAATCCAGATCGATATTTTCAAAACCCAGAGCTTCCTGTTTCTGCATTCGGGTTTGGACGACGATCATGTCCTGGAAGTCGCCTCGCAGAAGCGAGTCTTTTTATCGTGATTGCAAGGCTACTTTGGGGCTATCAGATCTCCCCTGCGGAGGGAGACAAGCACCTCGATGCAGCATCAAGCCCAACCTGTTTCATGGCATCAATTCGAGTCCGGAGCCTCAAGCACCAAAAGATTATTGAGAAGGGATGGGTGGAGTTTGAGATAGAGAAGAAAGGAATTTCAAGTGTTATTCAACAGAATGTGCAGAGCCGCAAAGCACATCCACGTGCAGAGTCAGCTTGTACAGTCTAATATTGGTGGAAATGCCCTGTTTATTTTACGGTGTTGCAGTTATATTGCTTCCTATTGTCTACCTTCGGCGTTATGGACCTCAAAAGGTTGAAAAGTTATTGAGAACCGAAAGCTCATTTAATCAAGTTTATCAAGACAGTAATAGAAATGAACAACATCGAAGTATCATAATTATGAAAGAGCACTAGAAAAACGAGTATCAAAAATTGCACGATTATCGTCTCACCTCGATTGAAGGCGGCTCTCATGTTCAGTATTTGCAAATTGCAAGCCCAGGCCCCACCAGCAAGGATAGAACGCAGTATTAACGTTATTGGATTGCGATAACGTTGATAAATCTTTCGTGTCTTCGTAAGCTGTTTCATTATGGTAAGGCAAAACATTTTAAGCATTTCGTATTCTGTTATATATACATTTACGGTGGCCGCCTGCTCAGCTTCCCTAGGACCACAAATAATGTTTGTGGGAATCTAGGACCACAGAAGCAAAGGTTCTGAAGAAGCATTTGAAATGGGAATGGAATCTTATTTGCTTAGAGAGCTGAAAGTGACCGAAATCTATCAGTTATTCATGCTTCCTCCCTCTATGTTGACATTGCAGCTGCCTGGAGCTGAACTGAATCCTCTATTTAAACTGTTCCATGGTTCCAGCTCTGTCTTCTTTGATCCTATACAGTTGGATCTAGGTAGCGTCCCGTTGCAGCTGCGACCCGGTTTGTATAGGATAGGAGCAGCGGATTGCAGCAGGTTTGCAGCTTGTCTCCACAGAAGCCGTGAGCGCCGACAATGTTGAATGTAAACCAGATATCTTTCAACGATTCGTTTTATATTTTCAGAACGCATGACAGAAGAACGTGGAGTCTACTCTAGAGCGAAGCTCGCTTGAATTCTCTAGCAACTTGTCAGCCTATTGATATCTGTGGCTGGAGCCAGAAAGGCGTGGGAGAAACCCGACAGCAGGTCTGCCTGTAGGCAGGCTCCGACATTTTCTTTCCAAACACATCAGAGAAGTACTTGACTGAACTTTCCATCCAGAGCTATTAGGACTCTTGTATCGTACGGATGACCATAGTCTGCAACAATACCCAAATAGAATCAAAGGGGATATGATGCATATAGCAGTTGTGCTTGGAAAGCAAGCACCTGCAAAGGTATCATTAGCAACGAAACTAGGTAACAAGGCAGTGTCGCAGGTAGGCAAGGCTCTCTGGACCCCTCCTGCTTCCAGCCAGTAATGAATGCAACAGAAGCCCACTCATGCGGCGCAGGCGTCTAGAGATAATGATAAGTTGATGTGTTGGTCCAAAGGCGGTAGCGACTGGCTGACGCTGTTTACCGTCCAGCCTGATGGCGCGAATTCACGGCGGCAAACGCATCAACATAACCCCCCCCTGTCCCTCATCCCCTCTTCGCTCTGTTTATTTATCTCGTCATTCCTCATTAAAATTTCATCTGTTCATTTTTTTTAACTGAATCTGCAGATTTACTCCCATAACTGATAGTTTACATTCACGGTTCGATCATCCAACACAGTCAAGCACTAGCGTCTGTCTTGAAGACAGCCCTAGAAGGAACCATCATGAAGTCCAAAGGGCAAGTCCTATCCCACAGATGCACCGCAGAATGTCGCTAATCAAAGGACCAGTATATGCCATGAATTTGCCAGGTCCGGGACCTGCAGGTTCAAAAAGTGCAAATACCTTCACGAGAAAAGCTCTCGCGTGCCGCAGAATATCGACAGGAAGGAGCAACCCAAATCAAAGTCTGCGATACTATCGGATTCAGAGAAAGAACTTCGTGCTTGGCAAAGAAATATCCCACGAGATACCGAGAGCGTACGGCCACTCCGTGGAAAACTCGCTGCATTCTTCCAGGAAGCACGTCGTTTGATCGAGATCGACGTCGGATCGCTACAAAGCGTGATCAAATGCCTTTCTCAAGAAGGTGGTCTACGGCGTGTCCATGAGCTTATCGATCAGGACTTCGATCTCATGTTGATTCCATCTAGAAAAGAGGAAGTCTTCAAGACTCAGATCCTTCCCTTCTTTGAGATAGTCTCCCATCCCAATGTTCTATCGTCCTTGATCATAGAACAATCACTTGGTACTATCTATAACTTTCTATATGGAATTGAGGGAACCAGGGCTTCGACTTTGTTCAAGTACGTTGGTGATGTCTTGGCAAATGCGACAGTGGATGAAGACTATGTGGCACGATTCGAAGTATCCGTCCATGTGTTTTCTCGAATCGTGGACTTGAACTCGAACGCGTTCATACATGAAACTCTGAAGACGCAGGCTACGAGGATTGAAGAAATATTGCTCTCTCTAAACCAATCTAGGCGTTCTCTCAATCTTCATTATGCGACTGTCTACTTGAAACGACTCCTTGACCGATTTGGAATCGGAACACGCTTGCCATCGGCCCTTGCAGCAGACGAAGGGAATAAGAATCAAAGACAGAAGGGTAACAGAAAAGTCCCATCTTTCATTCTTCAGCGCGAGCCACCGGGTGGTCGCCACGACAATGACCACATGGACATATGCGATATTCGTATATTGCCGAGCTATCAAGAAATATCCAGTACCCGCCAGGAGTATTTACCCGTTACTGATCCATCGCAATGGCACGTTGATGGTGTAGACGGCCTCCTGGACCGGAACTTTCGCCTACTGCGAGAAGATACTGTTGGACAACTTCGAGATGCAATCCACCAAGAAATTCACCGGCCCCTTCACACTACTAAGATACAGAGGAAGACTCAACAGCGCACCTATGTATATCATGACGCGCGAATCAATCAGTTCTCCTGGGATCAGATCTCAGGTCTTCGTTTCCAGGTAGTCTTTCCACAACCCGTGAACGTGCGCAATTTACCACAGCGGGAGCTCGAGGCTTGGTGGAAAATGTCTAAACGACTACAGTATGGTGCTCTTGTCTGTTTGATGCTGAAGGATCAATTCATCGTTTTCTGCACCGTCACCGAATCTCGAGGATCCGCACCTCACAATGGAACACAGAAGACACAAACGCAAGAACAGACTGTGAGTACGATACTCTGGAACAACGTACCAATGGCTTCGGTGATGCTGGAGCTTGTCGACAAAAGGGCAAACATTTTTCAGGCAATCCTTGACCAGTACACATCTACGGCACCTCCTTTCGCTCTTATTGAATTTCCTGGTGTCCTCCTTCCTGCGTTCGAGCCAACACTTCGTGCGCTTCAAAGTATAAAAAAGGCCAGAAATCTTGCTCTCTCGGAGCTCCTTGTATTTACCGGTGAAAATTCTACCATTGAAGCAGTTTCTTTGGCTCCACCGGTCTATGCCTTGAAGCCTGGATTCGCTTTTAACCTACGCTGTTTGACTAATACCGAAACGGACTTCCTAGTCTATCCTGATCAGCCAGCAGATACCTCATATCTGCAACAACATTCCAGTCTTGATGATTCTCAGGCTGCAGCTTTAGTCTCCAGCCTCCAGCGTCGCATCGGGTTGATTCAAGGCCCTCCCGGGACTGGGAAGAGCTATACGGGTGTAGCCCTCATTAAGACGCTGCTAGCAAACCGACATGGTGGAACTCACCTTGGACCAATTATATGCGTCACATATACCAACCATGCTCTTGACCAGTTGCTCGAGGCTCTCATAGACAAAGGTGTCACGTCCAATATTGTCCGTATCGGATCCCAGTCTAAATCAGAGAGGCTAGCGAAATACAATATACGGACTATTTCGCGTGGAGTTGAGAGGACTCGGATGGAAAAAGCTCAGCAGTGGGACTTGCACCGAAAGTTAGAAGAAATCGAGGAAGACTTCAACAGACTCCGTCTCAAAAAGAAGATTTCTGGTGCCCGTCTGAAGTATCATCTTCACAACGAACATTCATATCATTATAGGAACCTATTTGGACTGGATGAAGATGGATTTCGTGAGGCTCGCAATGATGAAAATCCAGGTGCCAACATCAACAAGTGGCTACATGGAGGCGCACGGGGAAGTCCGATCATTCGCCCTCTGGAACAACTGGAGTCATTGAACCTTTTTCACATATCTCGTGACGAGCGCCAGGCCTTGTATAATCACTGGATTGGAGAGATCAGAGAAAACTTACATGATCAGGTGGTTCAGCTTTCCTCAGATCACTGCAATGCAAAGGCTGAGTTTGACGGCGTTCGCGACGAACTAAACCTGCGATGTCTGAATCAAGCGGATATCATTGGCCTCACTACCACGGGTCTAGCACGTAACATGAATATGCTGCGAAGGCTTCAGAGTAAAGTCATGCTATGCGAAGAGGCTGGAGAGGTTCTGGAAGCACATCTGCTGACGGCTTTATTGCCGTCTATAGAACATCTGATCCTCATCGGTGATCATCTCCAGTTACCCCCCAAGGCTCAGAATTATGATTTGTCACGAGAGAACCCTCATGGAGGCGAGCAATACTCGCTAGATGTCTCATTGTTCGAGCGCCTAGTAATGCCAACTGATGTCATGGGCTCGGGTCTCCCTTTTAGCACATTGGAAACCCAACGTCGTATGCACCCGTCCATTGCCCAATTAATTCGGGATACTCTTTACCCGAAGTTGAGCGACGCTCCATCTGTTTCGGAATACCCTGAAGTTATCGGCGTCAAAAAGAGGCTATTTTGGCTTGACCACAGGAATCTCGAGATGGACGCGTCAAATATCGATGCTATGGCGACGTCCCATTGGAATCAGTACGAGATTGACATGACTACGGGGCTAGTGAACCATTTAATTCGCCAGGGCACATACAAAAGCACTGATATAGCTGTCCTGACCCCATATCTTGGACAGCTTCACAGACTCCGGCAGAGGCTTGGTCAGTCATTTGCAATCACACTCGGTGAACGGGACCAGGACGAGCTCGAAAAGTCCGGATTTGAAGGAGAGAACAGTGCAGCAGCTCCAGCCATGAGAACTACATTACTTCAAGCCCTTAGGATCGCCACCGTGGACAACTTTCAAGGGGAAGAAGCCAAAGTGGTTGTCATTACGCTAGTCAGAAGCAACCCCCAAAACCGATGCGGCTTCCTGCGCACTTCAAATAGGATCAACGTACTGCTCTCCCGAGCACAGCATGGAATGTACATCATTGGGAACTCACTAACTTATGCCCACGTTCCAATGTGGTCCAATGTGGTTGACATCCTCCGTCAAAGCGGCAATATCGGTACGATGCTAGAACTACAGTGTCCTCGACACCCAGAAACACCAATTTCCGTATCTCGCCCAGATGATTTTCCACGAGTTTCACCCGAGGGAGGTTGTGACCTTCGATGTGTTCACCGTCTGTCATGTGGTCATGCCTGTCTGCAAAAGTGCCATTCTGACAATTTGCACAATGCGGTCTACTGTCTGGAGCCCTGCCAACGACCACTTAAGGGATGTGCTCATGGGTGTCCCAAGAAGTGTGGTGATCCTTGCCCATCGAAATGCACAGCCAATGTCTTCAAAAAAGACAGAATACTCGGATGCGGTCACTCAATGCAGAACCTGCCATGTTGGCAAAGCCAGGACCTGTCTACCGTGCGTTGCACAGTGCTTGTCGAGAAAGAAGTACCTACTTGCCATCATACTGCCAGTATTCCTTGCCACGTTGATGTCGCATCACTTGGATATTCCTGCAAAATGCAATGTCGTCAGTTATTACCATGTGGCCACAGTTGCCAGAACCGATGTATGGACTGCATTACCAAGGACGCAGCTGGTAATGTTCAGATTAACCATGGCATCTGCAAACACCAATGTGGTCGAAATCAATCCACATGTGCACATGTGTGTACTACACCATGCCACGGTGATAGCCCATGCCCTCCTTGCGAACTACCATGCGATGTACACTGCGGCCATTCCAAGTGTATGCGAAAGTGCTATGAACCATGTGCTCCTTGTGCCGAAGAAAGGTGCCTTTCTACCTGCCCACACAGCACGTGCACGATGCCTTGTGCCGCACCCTGTGATCACGTTCCATGCTCGCGTCGATGTGAGAAACTACTTGCATGTTGGCATCAATGTCCATCTGTTTGCGGGGAAGCCTGTGTAACCCCTGCCTATTGCCAGATATGTGCCAGTGAGGATGTTCAAAACCAGGTGGTTGATTTCATCCTTGGAGAGACCTACAAAGAGATAAACCTGGACGAAAACCCATGCATCTTCCCCAAATGTGGTCATTTCCTCACCATGGAGAACATGGATGCGCTGATGGAACTGAGGCGACATTATAAAGTTGACGCTGATGGGAAACCCATTGCCATTTCATCCACATCAGATCCATTCTCCATGGAAGATATCAAGAGGTGTGCACATTGTCGTGGTCCACTAAGAGATATCGCCCGATACGGTCGCCTCGTGCGTCGTGCTCTTTTAGACGAGTCCACGAAGAAGCTGATTGTCTCGATGAATAGAGAATATGTGCCTCTTGCACAGGAAGTCTCACAGCAGATACAATTACTCCAAGACACGAATATTGGTGAAAGGAAACTTCCTTGGCCCAAGTCCATCCAAATCAGAGGTACACGCAGTGAGCAGTGTAAGAAGATGAGGCAAATCATGAATCAACTAGTCCCAGGAAGGTGGAAGGCAATCCTCGATGTCCGCGGACGTATTCATGATTACTGTAATCGTGTCGCTTTGGAGGAGCAACCTTTGATCCGAGTTTATAACATGGTTGAGTATGCACGGCGTCGCAATATCACGTCCAGATCGTTCGAGTTTGACAACAATATGCTACAAACGAAGGGTCTGTTACAGGGGACCGCACTCAGCCTCCGCGTGGACATTGCTTTGCTCTCAGATCTGTTGACGTTGAAACAGCGGACCTCTGGGGCTGATTATCAGGCTAAAGTTGAAATTTCTTTAGAAGAATCGATGACAGACTGTCGAAACTTAATACGTACGGCAGAGAATTCACAACGCGTCCCTCAGCAAGTCGAGGGCCATATCTTCCTCGCACAGCTCCACGCTCTAGAGCGTTCTCATGCTACATCTGCTGCTGCCGGGGAGGAGCATTTCAAGCATTGCCGGGCAGCTCTGGATCAAGCACGATTGCTTTGTGATTCCCATCCTGGACAAGCAAAAGGGCTGTCAGAAGAAGTCGAAGGAGTCGAAAAGATGCTTACCGGTTCCACATTCTATACGACTGTCACGAGCGAAGAGCGAATGGCGGTTGTTCAGGCCATGGCCAGGGAGTTCAGCGGCACTGGACACTGGTACTATTGCCGCAATGGACATCCTTTCACCATTGGGGAGTGTGGAGCTGCCATGCAAAGGGCCGCATGCCCAGAATGCGGTGCACCCGTAGGGGGCCAACACCATCAAGCTGCTGAAGGAGTAACGCACGCGTCGGATATGGAGAGGGAGTTCGCCCGGATGAATTTGTAATCCACAACTTTACATGCAGGAAATATGTTTGAGTTTGATCACGATGTTAGTATTGAGTCAGTTAGAAGCTTCAACCCAGTTCATTAAGTTGAGCATAAAAGCATACATCCACTCTTCCGTTGTTGCCCGTTTGGAATAGAAAGTAAGCACACGATCTGTGTTCAACCTGTAGACCAGACTAGGATGTGAGCTCTATGTAACTCATGTAACTCACTCGACTTTGGATGTTAGCTGATCCTACGTAGGCTGATACTGTAAGGGGGCAGCGCTACTAAGACGGTTACCGTTGATATACTCTTTAGTAGGAATAATCCCGCCACTTTTGCATTTATCCTATGGCATTGACCCATTTAAAAAATATAAAGAAGAAAATATCCTAATCTCTCAGGTGTTCGGCAAACCACAGAAGAGCCTGGATGAAAGCCGCCTCTTTAGCATAGCGGACGACGCTCTTACTTAGATCTCCACGGACCGCGAAGCTAGAAGAAATCAGCACGTTATAAACCACACACACGGGAATACAATAAAGAGGACGTGTAACCAAGTACTTACCCATGCGCGACGCCGCTATAGAGACTGAGATGATAAGGCAGCCCGGTCTCTTTCAAGATTTGTTCACTCTCATGACGTTTCTCCGGGGGGAAGATCGCATCTGTTTCTGCAGCTGCGATTGACAATGGTCCCTTGATATTGCGCAGCTCTTCTGCCTCGAGATAACTCGGATGTGCGGTATAGCCCGCATCCACCTTGCCGGGCTTGAGATGTCGCGCGACGTATTTACCACCAAAGCAGTAGCCAACTGCGCCAATTTTCTTATCAACACAATGAGTGGTTAGCTCTGCAATTTACTGTCTCACACCACAAGATTACTTTAATGCACATACCTTGATTCCGTATTTGGACCGTAGCGCAGTCACGCAAGCATCAACAATCGGATCGACGGTCTCTGGCGTATGGGCAATGCCCTTAGGATGGTATTTCCCGTTGCGCCATCCCTGCATGTCGAAATCCCCTGGACGATTCAGCGGGATGGGGTCGTTGTAAAATAGGTCAGGGACCATCACAACTAGTGGTGATAGTCAGCTCTCGCTTCTCAGCTTGGGGATATTGTGCAGGATACGTACAATAGCCGTTTTCAGCAAATGCATCAGCAATAAGTTGAGCATTGATGAATCTGTGTCCAATCACGTCGGTCAAACTATAGGATGTTCAGCATCAGTGTCTCTAGGTATATCCGAGTTTGCTATGAGCGCGGGGTGTCTACATCAAAATGCCCTTGTCTGTGTCCTTGTTTTCGGGGCTGATGGTATAGATTTCAATGTCGACGAGTTTACTCAGCGTTCCCTTTGCGGTGCCTTCATGCTTGACACCTTGATAGCAACAGAGTCCCGGAGGAAGAGAGGTCATGGCTGCGATGGTTTAGAATAGGTAGAGAAAGACCGAGGAAGATTGCAACTTAGATGGAAGCAGTGGGAGCTAAAGTGATTGTGAAATCCTGGACTAGTGTTTATATCGTCAATGATATGTGATGATTGCACAATTCTTTGTTCTCTGCGATGTAAACTTCGGAGGTCCGATGCTACCCCGCGGACGGAGATAAAATCTATCAGGAGTAACATCGGCCGACATCGCCGAAACTGGATAGTTATCGTTATGTATTACGCGTGTGTTATTATGTTGAACTCTCATTTTTGACTATTTACAAGGATTTAAATGATTCTTCAGTGGCGATGGTTCATAGTTGGATATCCGGAGGCTAATTCCATCTGATGGTCATACCTGAGGTGCGAATACAGATGAGACATAAGAAAGTCGAACTATAAGAGGATCAACCTAACATTGCTTCAATATCATTACTACTATATCATCCAGAATATCATTAAGAAATCATTCAGAATGACAAAGAAGCTACCTCTGACCTTTGCCTGCGGATCGTATGACCGGACAGACGACCTCGCGAAAGGAGAAATACAACCAGCTGGGATTGATCTGAACTACATCTCAATCGACCATCCCCGAGATATATTCGATCGCATGATCGGCGGGAAGGAGTTTGATGTCTCGGAAATGTCCTTATCGGAATATATCTGTCGGTATGCCGATGGAGAGCGAGATCTGATCGCCATTCCTGTCTTCCCTTCAAGAGCATTTCGACATGGCTACATTACCATCAACACCGATCTGGTCCAGAAACCAACTGATCTGAATGGAAAACGCATCGGGGTTCAACTCTATACTATGACTGCTGCTGTGTGGATTAGAGCCGCGCTGGCTGATGCTGGTGTTGACTTGTCCACCATCACATGGGTAGAGGGTGCATTCGACAAGCCAGGACCTCACGGAAAGGTCACGCCAAAGCCTTTACTTCGTCCTGTGAATAGGATAAAAAACGAAAGTGGGAAGTCTCTCAGTCAATGCCTTCAGGATGGTGATGTCGCCGCTACCATTGGTGCTGAGACGCCTCCGTGCTTCGGGAAGGCCCCAAACATCCGACGCTTGTTTCCTGATACTAGGGAAACAATGAAGAGTTATTTTCGACAAACTGGGATTTACCCAATCATGCATGTTGTCGTGATCAAGAAGGAAGTCGTTGACAGATGGCCATTCGTCGCGACTAGCATGTTCAATGCATTGGACGACTCGAAAATCCTTGCCTTGCATCGCATGAAGTTCGGCGGCACGAATAAATACATGCTACCTTTCTTGCAGTCGGATCTGGAGGAGATAGAACAATTGTTTGGAGGAGATCCTTGGCCTTATGGCATTGAGAAAAACAGGAAGACTTTAGAGGCTGCTGTATCGTATCTTTATGAACAGGCAATGATCTCGAGGAAGATCCCAATCGAGGAACTATTTGCTCCTATCAATGGTCGTAATTTGAAGGTTTGATCTTTTTTCAATAATCACTCTTTTCTGGTCTATCACATCGAAGGTTCTATGAAGTATTCTACAGGCTATATATCTTATTATAAAGAATCGACAGAATAATGCGGCATCTTGCGGGAAATGTTGCTATCGCTTCATGAAAGCGACCGTCATCCAGTAGTTGTATGTTTTCTAGTTAGTTGATGAAGTAGCCCCATTCGCCGCCTTCTTCTCTTTAATCCTCCTCTCCTCTCGTTCACTATATCGATCCGCAAAAAGATCTAGATGCGGCCTCATCAAAATCGTATATTTGACAAATTCCTCCATGCAATCCACCAGTCGATCCCTGTTTCCGCTAGGCATAAGCCGTTGATCACCAGGTTGTCCTTCATCGGGGAAATGTGTGTATGCCTTCGGAATTGAAGACTGGTTCGGGATGGTAAACATCCTCATCCACCTCCCGAGGATACGTAATGAGTTGACCGCATTGAATGATTGCGATCCGCCGCACACTTGCGCGATTGCAAGGGTCCTGCCCTGCGTTGGGCGAACACTGCCGGTACTGAGTGGAATCCAGTCGATTTGGTTCTTGAATACCGCGGTCTTTTATATAAATAGAGTGTAAGCGTGAGATTCATCAAGCGTGAGATTCATAGTTGGAAATGGAGAAAAAGAATCACTAACCAAGTTACCATGCTGTTCAGGAGAAACCCAAACATGTCCATCACTCCATACACTCAACTCCCTGAGCTCTTGCACCTTAGGATGATTATGCTCTCTATCATTCTTCACTGGCAACCCTTCCGGATCGAAAACGCGCACATCACAACCTAGCCGGAATAGTATCCGCGAAGCTTCATACGCAACAAGACGCGAATATGATCTCTTGCGAAGACTTCCATATAACACGAGGACTTTCAGTCTCTGATTCGTATTCCGCAGATCTTTCTCCGCCATGTCCAGCACGGTGGTTAATTCTAGGTCGTTAACCCAACAACCCTCGGCTCCGCTGTCCTCTTCGAGGATGAACGGACGATATTTCTGACGGATATCGCGGTCATCGTCCTTTTCTGATATTGCGAGAGATCGATATGTTTTCTCGCTTCCAGCGGTATATCCCATGGTTGTAAGAGAATATCTGTGGCGTGGTCTTGGTAAAGCCGGACGGGTGTTGAGTCTCAGGGATGCTCTGAGACCAGAATACATGAGTAAAGACCGCACACCTCTTGAAATCCAATCCCCAGATATACAGAAATTGAAATGTTTGAGGAAGCTATATTTTTGATATATATACAAAGAGAGATCAATAGCTCGCACGCAACATAGCCATGTCACTAGGAGATCCTGATTGGTCCCGCATAACCAAAAGTAGCAGGCTAAGCCACAAGGTAGAGGCGGATGTGGACGGCAAAAGAAAAACCCGCGATCTAATCGGATCGATAACCAATAAAAACATCATGGTGGCAAGATTTGCTGGTCACCGAATGAGGCTTTCTGCTAATGGATTCTCTGTGGACCTGCAATGATTAGTGATTTTATATGTCTAGATCCTCGTCGAGATTGAGGAGGATCATTTTCAGTGCTGCTGGCAACATCGAATTTTGATGGCAATAATAATGTCGGCTTATCCAACACTCCAGAACAGCAGACGTAGTCATTCAGTCTCTCCCTTCAGCTCTTTTCCTTGCGGGTTTTTGCCTTCTCGGGGATAGCAGGAGATTCAGATCTCAGTGCCTTCTGCATAGCTTCCTTAACCACATCCTCTTTGATGGCCACTTCCAGGAGAAGCTCATCGCGTTCCCAAATGAGCTCGACCGCAGCGGCCACCGGGCCAGCCAGCAGTGCAAGATTAACCAATTTCACTACCAAGGAAGTCCACCCGACCTTCCCCAGGATCTTCTTGTGCGCCGAAACATACATGCTGATCGCCCACAGCAGAACTCCTACGGAGCCAATCAGCCAGTCCCACTGCAAGAAGATGTGTACACCTTCAGTAACAGACTGAACACGAAGCGTGGAATATTTCCAAGGGAATGTCAGGCCAAAGACCGCATTGTGGTGCAACGCAGCCGCGTACTTCTCGCTAAAGAGGACGGGGACAAGGCTAGCAGATAGAGAAAGCACCACACTAGCGACGTAGGTGACGGATGCACTGGCAAATGCAAAGAAGTATACTCTGCGGAAGGCTCGTCGCAGCACTATGGGAGAGTTGGCCTTCTCCTTGGATGCGAAGGGCGACAGCACCACATAGACGGTGGTGAGCAGGACGGCAACGTAGATAGGCCATGGCTGCCAGATCGCAACGACGAGTTGCTTCTGGTCATAGGAAAGGAATTGCGGGGTTGGAAGGACCATCAGTAAGGAAGGTACATGATACGCAATGAGGAAAACGAGCGGGATCGCATTAAGAATCACTGGCGGAACAGCGATCGCGCGAGCAGAAGGTGCTCCGACAATTGGAGACAGCCACAGTTGAAAAGAAAAATACAATGGCGTTGCGAAGGCGTATGTGGCCAGTTGAGCAAGAACGCCATCAATTGACGAACTGTATTTTCCTCTCCCGTTAGACAGGGCCATGTTGATCCACAGAGGCATAATGGGAGGCTTACAGAGATATTATTGACCAGCTGTTAGCGTTTCTCCATGACTCCAGAACAACCAGGACCCAGGCAGCGCCCAGAGAGCCTGAAAAGTTGATTGCCTGCAGGGTCAAGGACGGGTTGCTGCCATCGAATACAGTCCAAAAGAATGCCCCCAGGAGAGTCAAGGTACTGTCAACAGCTTCTATACCCGCATAGATCGTCCTTAAAGGCTCCTTTGTGCCCGGCAGTGTCTTGGCGAGTATCGACTGGTCAACAAGCTCAAAGAGGCCATTGTCGCGTGAGAAAATCCATATCGCGTAGACGGCAAACGCGCTCAGGGCTGGCAGGATGTATTTTACAATTCTCATGGTGCAACCGTGCTATCGCTGGTGGTCTATCCCAGGAAGTTGGAACAAGCTTTAGAGGATGATATTCCAGTTTCCAGCACAGCTTAACTCTGCATCCAATTCGACGGGTCTTGGAGTTGAAACACGCTGCCAATTAAGTATGTGGGCGCAGAATTGTTTGGGTACAGCCACGGTGAAATCCTTTATCATTTCTCCATGTGATGCGTCTGCAGCTAAGATCGGGCCGAGGTGTACTTAGAACAAGGCGGCAACTGTGATGATACTCTTCCGCCATTTTGCATGCGGACTGACTAAAGCCTTGCAGCCCATGATCTGGAGGACACTGGTTGAATGTCTCATTTGCTCGGCAATCGACTTCTTTCCATCCCATGTGAAGACTTCGATAGCGATATACGCGGTTCCCCTCGATTTCAATAAATTGATATATTAATTCGGTAATTTAATCGTCGTCGATACGCGGAAGGCGTTTACGCATATGGACTGGATTAGTACTTAGGTTACTGCAATGTAAAGCGGCATGTTCTCAGTTGTTAGTAATGATCTGACAGTTGTGGCTTTTTATTCAATGGCACAAACCCGTAGGGAGAATTGAAGTATTGTTTACCACTGGTGGTTCTCTCTCTCTCTCTCTCTCTCTCTATACCCTACCTTGCTACTGCTGTATACTTTTGAGAAGTACCATATAGTTGACGAGTAGTTTCCCTGCTGATTGGTCGATAAGCGGTCCACAGGGTGAGGGTCTCATATTGTTTGATTTGATCTCCTTTCCATCCTGTTCGTTCAGTTGTGTTAGTTATAGATGGTCCAGGAACGCAAGAAACATGTGTAAGCAATTGCATGACCAAAGAAATGGAAGTAGGGTGTGTTCGGTCTGTTCAGTGATGGCGGCGAAACACAAGACGACGCTGAATTAGCTGCCAGCTAAACAGAGCATTGTTCCGGTATCTTGGTCCTGTTATTCTCCGATGCGTCCCCGGACTGGACCATCCTGGCTAAGGAACAAAGAGGCTCATAGATAAGGCGCAGTGATCCTTCTTAATCGGTTCTCTGCAGGGTCCCTGGAACTGTTCTGTACTGGTGCCCAGCTCGATAACGAACCTCCACGATCGACAGCTTTCCTGGAGGTAAGTAAGCTCCGGTTTGGGGGTGAGATATGTGAGCGTTGCCCAAACAGGCGTTAGCAAGAGACAACGAGCGCATCCTAGTGGCGAGTGACAGCAGCTAAGACGGCTCTAGATTAGAGAGATGGAGATTAGTGTCGCCTGTGGGAGACTTGGACGACGACAGCAGAATGCGGTCAACGATCAGCACGTCCGGTACGGATTCGTCCATCCCACGGTTCAGACGGACGAGGATTGGATGCTGGACCGGCCGTTCGACCATTTCCTATTGCGGCGTCAGAATAATTAATAACCAGAAGGGAAAGCAGAAAAGAAATCGTAGTGGCGCCCGCCAGAAAAACTTGTGCGCCGTGGGAAACTCGGCGCCTGACAGGCGACGCTCCGCGGTGCGCAGAACTTTGGCGTCCGAAGTCCCGTTCGAGCTCCGCGAAAGAAAGTCTCCCGCTGCAACCCAGAGATCTCCAGCTCTTAAGCTCTCAAGCTACTTACCACAAGCTCTAACCAGCAAGCTCTGCGGCTCTAAGTCAGAACTGAAACGGACGACTCTCGAGCTTCACCTGGATTTCGTCTTGATGGTCCAACCGTGACGTCTCGAAAGTCGCTTCATCGCATGTCATCGATCGGCCTGCCAGCGCGCACGACTTCACCGCGAGAGGGCATATAAAGCAGTCTGCCCGTGTGCCCCTCCGTCCCTGGTTCCTTACTCCTGCAAACCATGTACGCTGTCGAGCAAGACAGGTCCCATCCGGTTCTTACTCCACCACCACAGCTCTCTATGGATCGCATCCCTCCGCCGTCCTCAGCGTATCCTACGCCGGGGTCCGGGGGTCCGTTGCGATCGTCCGACCATCTCGCTCCGGTCTCGACGATACACGATGGCCGTATCTGGTCTCTACAGGTGGTGCAACAGCCCATCCGGGCGCGCATGTGCGGTTTTGGCGACAAGGTCCGTTTCGAAGCAGACAGGGGTAGTTGGAATGGCGTTGGGAGCTCGACTAACGGAGATGCTGTAGGATCGAAGACCGATCACACCCCCGCCATGTATCCGTCTGATCGTTCGAGATGCGCAGACAGAGAAGGAGATTGATATCAAGTAAGGAACATTCCGGGACATGACGCCGGTGGTTGTCTCCAGTGGGAATGGGAAATGGGAAACTAACAGGCCTTGTTCTCGCAGTGAGATCGATACATCCTTCTACGTCCTCACGGTCGACTTGTGGAATGCAGAAGGCACACGAGAAGTGAACCTCGTCCGACACTCTGCGACATCACCCTCGATCTCGACAGCGACCTCCTCTTCGTATCCTCCTCCGCCACAGAATATGTCACCCACCTATCCTCCGTACCCGCAAAATCCATACAGCCAGCCGATGGGCTATCCGCCTATGAACAGCTACTACCCGCAGAACGGACAGTTGACATATCAGAATCCTTACGGAGCCAACCCTCAGGCGGCCTACTATCCTCAATATTACCCTGGCGGCCATATGCCACCCGCAGGCCTGTCGCCTGCCACGGCACAGCAGCCAATGTCCGCTGGGCCTGGTGGCATGTTCACGCGAAACCTCATCGGCAGTCTCAGCGCCAGCGCCTTCCGTTTGACTGACCCGGACAACAAGATTGGCGTCTGGTTCATTTTGCAGGATCTCAGTGTGCGAACAGAGGGCACTTTCCGGTATGTCTGCCTTACAGCTACATTTGCAGTCCCCTTTAACTAGAACTTGTTACTTACGGAGGGAAAAAAAAAAATTAGACTGAAAATGAACTTCGCCAACGTCGGAACGCAATCAGCAGATTCAAACGGCACGCCTGTGCTGAACCACGGCTCTGCCCCGGTTCTCGCGTCTGTCTTCTCTGAACCCTTCCAGGTTTTCTCCGCCAAGAAATTCCCTGGAGTCATTGAGAGCACGCCTCTGAGCAAGTGCTTCGCCCTGCAAGGCATCAAGATCCCCATCCGGAAAGACGGAGTGAAGGGGTCACGAGGACGGGGAGGCGATGGCGACGATGATGGGGACGATTACGATTAGGCTGGAGATGTTAGCTGCGGATGGGGATGTGAAATGACAATGGAAATGTGGAAAACCACAAAAGCAGAGCCCGGTGGAGTCAACATGAGATATCCTTTTCATTTGCAGTGCGTCGGGGTTTCTTTTGGATTCGGGTTCATTTCGGGATCGGGGTTCGGCGGGTATTATTGTTGTTTCCCTTCTCTGGTCGGGTATGCAACGGACGGATTGTATTGCTACGAGTCGGGGCCTATGGTTTAATAGGGTGCTTTTTGTACGGAGCAACGGTGGTTTATATACTTGGAAACGGAACGCATTTTTAGAACCAACCCTCTTCTGGTGGCCTCTGCAGGATCATCCTTGTATCGCGTCGACGTTTTATATATCCAGGCTTAACTATATCTTCGCTCTTATGGTTAGAACAGAAAAGGAGGCTCCTACCCTTACGGACCATGGAAAGAGCTTTCTAGGTACAGTAATCTCGCGAGGATACCCTGGTTCCAACGTCATGATGCCCCTGCGACGACAACTGGTTCTGGTTCTGTCGGGGCCACATCTTGGTCCGCAAGTTTTGATACCGTGGGACGAGAGAGATGATGAAACAACAATGAGGTTGGCCATGATTTGCCTAGATGATCGTCGTGTTAAATAACTTAATTATCGCTATAGAGAAAGATACATGAAATATATCTCCGCAGCATAAAAACAACCTCCATGATCAGCCATATCACTTTAACACTACTCGTGCATACTTATCTATCAGTATCTACTTACACAGTACTAGAAACCCATCAACTACAGAACTAACACATACAATCCTCAATAATAATAAGCCAGCCCCTATCCGGAAAATCCTTCCCCAGACCTATTGCACCCACCTCAAAGACACCACCCCCCTGCGCGCAGACTCAGAGAATGCTAATAACGTCGAATTATCCACATGTTCTACGGAGCGCTCTAGATTTTTGTGCCCGCGTGTTAAAGCAGATTTTTTTTTCTTCCACGGATGCGTTGGGAAGTTTACCCGCGGATATACTGTAAGTATGGGTATGGTAGGATCTGCGGTGCCGCATGCGGAAAGGACGGAATCTTTCTTGTTAAGGTCGGGTGATTTATGCGATGCCAACAATTATGATCTATCTATTTACTAGAGGAGGAGTATCAGATGGTAGTAATTATTATCTTCGATTCGAACATGTCTGGGAGTTATAATGTAATGCCCCTGCCAAGACTTAATTCGAAAATTAATGTATAAAAAGTCTGATATGTATCCTGATATTCTGCCGAGCATCCGAGGGATTTCTGTATTGGGATATCAAGTATTATTATTATGATTAATTTATGCTAAGCAGCCCATTAAAAGCTTCATACTTAGTCCGTATTATATTATTATCTCCACTGTGGGGTGGCGCGGCGGTAATTACCCAATGTATTATTACAACGAGTATGTATGGCATTCTGGATATATATATATACCTTGGCAGTCAAGCATAAACAAGGTCGCACATGGCTGACACAGCTGATATCATACTGTCTCTAATACGATAGATCGAGAGATACATATACAGTACAGTCCATTATGTGGCGTACTTCAGGCATCGGAAACTAGAACTGGCAATACGTAATGGCTACGTGCCTCAGGAGAACGAAAAGGAAGCGCATCCGAGATGCGGATTAGAGGTATAAAGAAAGTCGCAAATAAGAAGGAGAGAAGAGCAGGGGGGTTTAATTGGGGAGAATCTCATATTGTCTCGTGTATCTATCTTTTTCAGACGCCGGTAATTCCATCGGGACCCTATACTCGCTATCATGAGGCCGATAGGGATATATGATTTTATCATCGTTGGCGGTTAGTACCATAAAGAATGAATATTTATATAGAGTAGTTATTTATTTTGTGCGATTGCTTATATACTCATGTGTGTTGCAGGTGGTACGGCTGGGCTTCTGGTTGCCGGTCGACTCGCTTCCAATCCACGGGTCAAAGTACTTGTTATTGAAGCTGGAGCAGGGTAAATATTATCATCACACGTAGAGCCCGTACTGGCTAAGTGAAACAATATCTGACAGCAACTCTAGTGATCCAGAAAGTGTTGAGATGATAACTACACCCGCCCTGGCCTTCCATCTTCGCGAAACAGAATATGACTGGGCCTATGAAACTACATTGATTGACAAGCCTGGATACAAACGTGTGGAGGCAGCTAATACCCGCGGCAAAGTGCTTGGTGGAAGCAGCTGCTTGAATTATTATACTTGGTTGCGCGGCAGTGCCTCGACTTACGACGACTGGGTTGAGTTTGGCGGCGAAGCATGGAGCTGGAACAATTGCTCCCAGTCATTTATTACGGTGAGTTTATAACATCTTGCTTCTACTTTCCGAATTACTTTCCCTTCATCTTCAAAAAGTCATGCTATTTTCTCTGACAAAGCGATATATCGTAACAGCCTGTTACTTTCCATGACCGCCAAAGGATATTAGACAGTCCTCCTGTGAATGCTGCCGCGAATACAGAAGATTCACTACTCCAAATTGGCCCTGCAACTCCAATTCCTCTGGCAGAGCTACTCACGTCTGCATGGAAAAGCAGAGGGTACCCGGTCACGAATGATATATTCAATGGCAATGTGGATGGGATGACACATGTCATACGAACAATCCATAACGGCCAACGGTCGACGAGTAACTGTTTTATCAAGGGCTTACCGAACGTCGAGATCCTTTCAAAAAGTCATGCAGAACGTATTATTATCAAAGATGGTTCTGCCGAAGGAGTATTGGTGCATACACCCCGAGGCCCGGAATACTATAAAGCGGACGCGGAGGTGGTTGTATCATGTGGAGTATTCGAGTCTCCCAAGTTGCTCATGCTATCCGGCGTCGGTCCACTTGATCACTTATCCTCGCACGGACTGCCTTGTATCGTCGACTCAGAACATGTCGGACAGCATCTGCAGGATCATCCCGTTGTGCCGCATGTTTTTCAAGTCAAGGAGGAATATTCCATGGATAGGGTCTTGAGACCAGGGCCCGAACATGAACAGGCGCTGGAACTGTATCGGGAAACGAAGACTGGTCCGTTTTCAAGCGGGTTATTGGAAATGAGCGCTTTTGCAAGGATTGATCATAGACTGGAGACATGTAAGGAATGGAGACACGCTCGTGAAAGCGTTAGAGCAGATCCATTGGGGCCTGGAGGACAACCACATCTGGAGTTTGACTTCTTGGTAAGGATTCCCTTCTTTCCTTCCTTCAGTGCTTTTTGTTAACTATGAACGAACTAACCTGGAAATACCTATCCAAGCCATGCTTTGCGCAACCATTCCAGCCACACATACCGTCTCCAGAAACTGGCGGTCATCTCACGGTCGTTGTATCGCTTCTTCGACCACAATCCCGCGGAACAGTGAAGCTTCGATCAGGCAATGCCGCGGATCAGCCTGAGATATGTCTGAACTACCTCTCCGACCCAGTTGATATTATTGGTCTTCGAGAAGGGATCCGATTCATCGATGAGGTCCTTCTGAAAGGCGACGAAACCAAAGACCTCATTATTGGAGAATATCCGAACTCCCTTCCCCGTGAATCCGATGAAGAAATGGATCGGGCCATTCACGAACGAGTTACAACTGGCTATCGTATGGTGCTATTTCATACATAATAATTACCAAACATTGCTAACTATGTCAACAGATCCATGTGGAACTTGCCGTATTGGGAAAACAATATCCCAAGGGGTGGTCGATCCCCATCTCCGTGTCCATGGTATCGATCGCCTGCGGGTGATTGACGCGTCGGTATTCCCTATTATTCCTGACGGTAGGATTCAAAATGCTGTATATATGGTTGCTGAGAAGGTGTGTTGGTCGTCGCTGAGAATGGAGTTGTATTGGCTGACATTGTCAGGGTGCGCACATGATCAAGCAAGATTATCAGCAATGGTGGCCACAACTACACCAGCCCTGGTCGCTCACAGGGACACTGAGAGGTTGCAAGGAGAGAGCTGAGAGGATATGGTCGTTATCATGGAAGATTGTAGGGGAGAATAGAGAGGTGTTGAGACAAGCTTGGAATGAATAGTAGGAATCGATATATTCTCTATTCTTGCAGTTTAATATGTAGATAGCATTGACTGAGAAGTGAGTCTCGTATATGTTCACTTAACGCTTGACATTTAAGTCTGGATATGATTTCTACATGTACATAAAACATGTCATGGCGGATTATCCAAGGATCAAATAGGCACGTCATGGTCCTTTGCCAGACTGTGCTTTTGAATTCACCAGCAGGTCCTCCAGAACATTGAAAACGAAAACAACAAATAGGAACCACGCGTAGTCATGCTATTCAATCCAAAAAAGATCCCGAAATTCTGTGCACCAACGCCTGTAAGGTAGTAACGCCTGGCCATAAATCGTATATACTATAAGTGGAAGAGGGCCACTGAAGAAGAATAATTCCCCTCTGGTGTTCATCCAATATAAGCCCCACCGGGCCCAAAGAAATTGTATGGCGGGTTCCCTGATCCGTTAATCGCATCATACAAGTCAAAGGCCGAGGGGGCGAAAGGAGATCTGTTATTGTACATATCGGCGTCAAGATCTGTCATGAACGCTGACATTTGAGTGGGTTCGGTGAGAACTGGCCAGGTACCCAGTGCTTCGCATGTTGGCACTGACACCTGGGTGATGTCCAGATTCGCTGCTGAGGAGGTTCCCGATTCTGGTGAGATGACATGCACATTCAGACCTGCTTTGAGTTCACCTATGAGGGCCTGTGGGAACACGTATTAGCTGAATTGACAAGCCTACGACTAGAAACAGGATTGTCGAAGGGACAGGACAAACCATCAGGATGTTTAAGCACTCCCGGAAGGGCTGGCTACTGCTGGTAATCTCAACCAGAACATTTGTCCCCTTTTCAGCAGCATCGAGTTTCTCATATGCTTTGGGATCTCGTCTGTTCGCTAATACGCTCATCAACAGCGTCATCACCGCCGTGAAAGTAACGGAAGGAAGAAACCAATAACAACCCGCAAGAAGACCTTGGGACTGTAACTGCACCGCAAGTGATACCTCTTGCATGGCCGCCTTGATGCATGCCATCGCACAGGCAAAGGAATGGATCTGCGAGCTATTCTCCCCGGAACTGGGTTTGCGAATATGATGCAAGAACGGAAGGTAGAGGGCCATTTGCACACGGCAATGCGCTATGAGGAGCAATATCTCGGCTCGTCTGAGGAGTAATTGAGCAAAATGCACAATAGTTCGAAACAGGATTGCAGCTTACCGTATATCATCATTCGGTACTCTCAGGTACTGCATGCGGCTAACTTCGGAAAACCAAGTTTCCAATTCCTTTTCGATGCTCAGTACCACCTGGTAGTTGACCCGAAACGTGTTCTCGGATACGAAGGAATATTCGTCGACCGGGTAGATACACTTCAAGATCCGTTCCTGGATCATAGTAAGTCGAGTGTGTGCATTGGCAGCCGTCAATAATGCCTTTTCCTTAAGGAGGTTCTCTCGACTTTCTCGAGAATTGCTCCGCGATGAGAGATCGTCTTCCACTTCGCTGGGAAGATCCAGGTCCGTTATGTCCTCGTCCACTAGCCTCGGGAGACCGAGAATACAAGTCAGATAGACATCCAAGGTCCAAAGAGTCCAGAATGAACGCTTCAAAACTTCTTTGGCAATAGGGTCCTCCGTTCCTTCAATGCAGTGCGTCTCGCGCACTCGTCGCATCGCAGCAACACCAGCGCTGACAAAGTCGCGACAGGTCAGAGCCATCGATCTCGACTGTAGGTAAATGGCGATAGTCAAAATCGCTTGTAGTGAGGAGATGTCTCTGCACACGGCGAAATCTAGTAATTGTCGAGCGAGTCTGAAATACTCCTCGCTGAACAGGGAAAAGAAAAGAATAAGAAATCAGCTATTTAGTTCATGATACATCGATCTTGGACAGTCAGCGCACCTTCGGTCTTCACCACCACTAAATAGCTCACCTAGCGCGCAAAGACTAATGAGAAGAGGCAGCTCCTTATCCTCAGTCACGCTTATTCCGTTTGCCGAGTCTTCGTAGAGTCGGTCGATGGCTCGATCGCAGGAGGGTCGATGAATGAACGTGAGAAGGCAGAATGCATTTTCCACAGCAATACTGACGAGCTCCTTTGCTCTGCTCTTCGTCGGTAGTACACCCGTGTCAGACATTATGCGGTTTCCCAGATGGAACGGAGAGATGGACCGATGCCACCCGAAGGCTTCCCGCAAATCCATCTGAAGCAATATTTGTTGTAGCGAGTTGGTGAGCATCTGACTGCAACGGTCTCTGATAGTACAGAGCAGGGCCAGACGTCCGCAATGGCTGTGGTAAGTATTGCACCATGCTCCGCCTCCTTTCCGACACCCTCCTCGTTCAATCATTGTGTCCAGGAATATCCCGCGACCACCATCCCCATTTGCTAACGACCGGAGGGTTCCGCTGACTTCTTCGGTGCTCCATCGCGTGTTGCGAGTGACTTCCTCGAGCAGTTGTTCTGGGTTCTTCTCGCTGATCAGACGGTCCACGTCAATCGAGGGCCAGACGGTGCGGAAAATCGTCTTGAGGTAGAATAGTTGGGTTTCTAGATGTTCGATGTACTCTGGGCGCGAACGTCTCCTTGAAGATTCGTAATAGGAACAGTCTGCACGGGAGTACGCCTAGGTATTAGAAGAGAACAACAGCTGAACCTCGGAAAAGGGCAACAATTGGACTCACCGAGACCGCGTAGATCGCATGGCCGGCACGGACTCTCACCATCGCACTTCCACTTCTTCAGTCGACACCGGTCGCATGCTCTTCTGACACGCTTCGCAACCGTTCGTTTTGCTTTGTCAGTGGGATCAAGGGCGGCGGATTGGTCTGCTGGCGTCGAGTCCTTCGATATCGCGCTCTGCATCTTCGTTTTAAAGAATTAGATATGTTTGCCAAGAAGATGACGGTTGACAAGGGGAAGATCTTATGGCGGGGGCCGTTGTTCCAGCTATTATCCGCATTCTTGGGACAATTCTCGTTCACGTCACGGTCCATCTCTCCAATAATGGTTACGCTAGGAGAACGATAACGGCGGCTTCCAACGACGCTACAGGGGCGCTATTCGAAGCCGATGCGGGTCTGGAGAGATACATTAGCCTGGATGTTCATCTTCCTTGGCGTACGGGGTTTCGGCTTCCTTTAGAAAAAGCCCAGTGGACCGGCTAAACAGCAATTGCTATTGTCTATTGGACTGATTGAGCCTTGAGTTCGGACCTAAATCATCTTCACTTTCTTACCCCGCGCCACCGATTGTCATGGTTAAGTTTCAATATGATGAAATACGCGCGCGAGGAGTTCGCCTAGGTCTTGCTCTGGCATGGTTGAACCTGTATTGTGCATGGAGTATCATGGTCACTTGCAGAATCTCATCTTTCCCTATCGTTTTGGATTTGCTGCGGACGGAAATCGCGGAAGCAGGCTTGATTTTCCATGGCATTTGCTTCGGACAGGGAGAGCATCATGGCAGCGTTTCTGTTAGAATGTCATTATATGGAACGTCATAAATAATCTAACGTACTCTTCGCTTGTCTTAATTTGGTATACATGCATTTTAAGTATCCCTATTGAAGCTGAGTATCTTGGCGTAATTATCTCCCCTGAAACTCGCGCTAACAATCGCAATGATCAAGTCAAGTATGTACTGGAACGACTTTCTGGGACCGAACTGCTTGCTTCTTGCGCCGTCATGTATGTACTCTGTTACCGACACGCATTGGCTGCAAGAGGTACCCGCTAACAAGAATACAAACACAGGTCTACGGAGTAGGAACGCTCGAGAATCTGTCGAACGGGAACGGCCTTCCTATGTACTCCGTAGATATAATACGACCCACCTGGCGTATTGACTATGGATAGGCTAGGTCACATCGCGGCTGGCTTCTTGCTTGGATTCAACTGCTGCTGAACTCGACTATCAGGTCTGCAATGTCCCCGGGTCTCTCTTCGACCGGGTAATGACCTGCATTGCTGAGCCAGATGCCACTTGGGGCCCAGTCGACCATGAGGTCGGCGTTGATTGTCTGGGTGAGAATATGCTTGTAGTCTTTGAGCAGTGGATCATCCTCCCCAAACACCACGACCACTCTGAACGGTGCTTCACTGCCAGCGCTACGCCGCGCTTTCATATCTCCGTTGCGCCAGAACTGTCTCACTTCGTCTCCCCGCGCCGACAGGCTCGTCTGAGCATTGAGACTGCTGAAGTGGATTGGTCCACATAGTCCCTCACCCAGTTTCCAGAGCCATGTCTCGCGGAGGGAACGAAGCACGAACTCGGGCATGCCGGGTGCTATATGTGCGAAACGGAACACCCCTGCCTTGCTGTTGAGGGGAAAATCCCTGTAGGGCGCTTCATAGCCTTCGATCTCCTTCTGGGGGAGATGTGGAGACATGAAACGCATAACTCCAGACTCGGGCAAGTAGCCATCCATGATGCCGGTAGACATAAACCAGATTGCGTATAAAAGGCCATAATGCAGGCTCATGTCACTTGGACGAGGCGGCAGGAAGGCGTTGAGCAAGAACAGACCACGGCAAGCATTTGCTCGAAGATGCGGCAGGGTACAGAGCGCGATACATCTTGTGTGTAGTGAGCATGACATTAGCAGATGAGAAGGTGGAAACGGGTATCAAAGTTGACTCACCCACCCCAGTCATGTGCAACAAGTGTAGCATCCTCAAGGCCTGTAGATTCGAACAATTCGATCAGAGTCCTCATGTGTAACTCGAAACTGATGCACGTCTGTCGAGTAATTTTGTCACTCCTGCCGTGACCAATCCAATCTAGGGCAAAGACCTCGTGTCCTTGTTCGACCAGTTTTGGCATGACCTGTATGATCGCAATTTACCAGGGGTTTAGAAAAAAAAAATAATAATTGCTTCGTTTGTCGCTTCCCTTCCAGGAGGCCTCGCTAAGAATGGGAGATGAAACTTACATTTCGCCAAATATAACTCCAGCTGGGATTTCCATGAAGAAGCACGATCGGGCTTTTTCTCTCGTATTCGCCATGAACGCCGTTATTCTCCGGTTTTATATGGATGTACCGGGCTGTTGCACCGCAAACCGATATCTCTTCAATATTATTTGCAAACGGCATGTCACTCAATGAGCCTTTTCCGTTTCGATGCAATCTCAATACCACATCTTCGGGGAATACATAACGGGTGTTAAATTGTGACTGAGCCTGTAACTGTTCCTGTGCTCGGTACTTCTCCGTATCATTGATCAAAAGACGACAACCGGCAACGATCATAAAGCGAAAGGTATTGATGAAAATGCATGGGACCGATCGCAATACCACTCTCGTCATATAGAGAGGAAGTAGGAGTAAGGCCACTATCAAGCGAATAATGGTAAAGGACATCATGAACCTGCTGAGGCTGCCCCAGCGCTTCAGCAGCATGTCCTCGATTGACATGAGTGACTTCGTGCATTTATTGTATTGTAGTGACATTGTTGAGATGTACGATGCTAGATAACTCCGTATGCAAGAGGCGCTATGTAACGTTTATAATAAACCGGTTCGTGGGGCGTCAGCTTTTGGTGCAAGGACACTGAGGGAGGTAAAAGTAAGGAACAAGGACGAGACAACATAGATAAATGATGAAAGGGACCCAACCAATGACCACGCGCCAATCAACTAAAAGCGACTAAATGGAAACTATCTGGCCATGTGATTGTCTCAATGTTGGGATATTAGACCGGGGGTTGTTGACATCATTATATACGTCTTGTGAATACCTAGTTGAGCCTAATAATTGAGCTACAATATTTTCTCCACTAGATGAGAAATAGGAAAACAGGGAACAGTGGATTCGAATTCTCCCTATCTATTCTAATTTTTAATAATTATTGAAGGTCTCTCCGGAGTGAACTTTGTCCTCAAGAATGTTTCGCATTAACTGGAATAACTCGGTAAGGTTATGTAGTTCTCCATGGGACGGTTGAGAGTCGTTGAAGGTAGATATTTGATCGATGGATTAATCACCCATTCCTGGTGGTGTATCTCAGGTTTCGAAGAAGCGTCATAGGCTGGGAGTTGCAAATGATCAATCACCACTTCAGATGTCCATGGACTATTACCTTCGCCCAAAAACGAAGCCCATTTGGTAGTCTGGGCACCAACACATTGCCGATCTTCAGCATCGAAGCGGATTCTATCATCGCTGCGCCTTGATGAGAGCGCTGGGGCAGGATTGCGATCAAATGCAAACTTCACACATCTCGTCGCAGACTTGACTAAGCGTGAAAAAGCTGTCCCAGATACTGATTTTTGAAGGAGTTCGGGAGAATTATAATTCCTGACAGAGACGGCGCGAGGGCTATATCTGTCTTCTGGGAATACTTGGAGCTGTGTGACTTTCGACTGGACGGGAATCCGAGATGCCTTCTTCAAAGCAGGCTTCTTGGGAAGATTCGCTGATAATGTGGTATTCCATCGTGAGTGATGAGATGGACTTCTCGGTCGTGATGGAATGCTCCTTTGCCACGGGCCATATAGCCAGGTAATATCACTGTCCTTATCCCTGGATAATAGGCATCAGCGACTAACTTACTATGCCTCTTTTCATGTCTGATGACTACTTACCAATTGATCCTCCTGGGAGACACTGTGCCTGCAGGGCAATCTTTCTTGTTCCATGCTCTCCACAGAGCATTCTCTAACCTAACTGAACTTTCCAGAGCTATACGTTTCCTTCGAATATACCGCCTCGTTAACCAAAGATCTTCATCTGACCATGGATGAGCCAGGTAATCAGCGTTCAGCGAGGGCTCCTCCTCCAGTACACTGTCATCCCGGATGGAAGTTGGCATCATTCCTTGACGTGAAGCTGAAGAACGAAACGGAAAACAAACAGGTGAAGTAACCGGCTCAGATATAACTTCTGGAAATGAGTATTAATGACAAGAAAACGGCAGGCTTATCTTCGTCGACATCCAGGGCATATCACCAGCTTCAAGTTGGACGGCCAATGGTAAGAAGGTCGAGTGTATCCGAAGGTTTAGGGCTTTTGTCGCTGACCATACACTATAGTTGAAGCAATGATAAAAAAATAATTGATGTCAATCTCTTCCCCAGTGTGGAGCGTGCCTCTCCATGGATGCCAATATAAGCGCTTACGGTCAGACAGCAAGCCAGCGGGGAACGTCCGGAAGCATCGCAATAATGACAAGCAGCCAGACCAATTACAATAGAATCCAGGTGACGATATCCTCATCCGGTACGAGTTAACAGGTAAGTGGGAGAAAATGCACGGGAGATAGCAGCTTATTGTGTAAAGTGACGGCCGAGGTTCCGAATCCGGTTCACGTCACCTAGGATATCAGATCCGTCAGGATCGGCGGGCCGGAAAGTGGACATTCCTCGATCGACGATGCTTGCTTCCACGAAAGTTCTCGCTTATCTAGAACTGTCGCATAATTCATGGCACTTAGGTCAATGAATCGTCCGAAAAGAGACGACGTCTTCGAATCGTTTGCTGCATTTCGAGGTCATTGATGGCGCCCACTTTTTGTCCCACGATATGAAGTGCGAGAAACCCCAAGGAGAGTCCATTTAACCCTTGCAACATACTACAGAATGTGGCGTCAGCGCTGTGCCTATTCCACTACATCAGCAAGCCAGTTAGCATTGAGAATAAACGCCGTTTCCAAGGCGCCAACAGCCGAAACATCCGCGGAACTTTTTACCGTCATCTCGAGCCCTATGGTATTATCTCTTAAGAAAAATTCAGACAAATCAAGTTGCTGCGATCAACATAGCATCCATATCATACTACCATGCTTTCGAAGTGGGGTCTATCTCCAGGGCAAAGACGTATGGAAAAACAGACGAGCCCGAACAGCCAGAGATAGTGGAATCAGATATCATAGGGAAAACTACCTGCTTCTTCTACATATCTCCATGTAGTCTTAGGTACTTCTACATTCAAGACGTATCTATATGATAATCTTGCCGGTTGTACCGCGGACTTTCGACACCAGAAATGGATCTAGCCACCATGCATTAGACGTCTAGTATCACCATACGGCGGATATTCCACTTACTTTCGCATTGAGACAGGTGTCAATGCGTATTTCGACAGGTTATCTGACTGCCCGACAGTGGCATGAAAGTTTCGACTTCAGCACAACACGAATTCGGTGATCCAGTGTACTAAGTGTTGTACAAGGGTAAAATCAGGCCTGGACCGCAGTCCGTTGTTCAGGTTCATGCTGATACATTGCAAGGTTCTCCATTTCCAAGCTTGTTGGATCCACAGTCGAACGGTCCAGACTAAGGAACGAAGTACTTATTACTTCTACTACGTGATTTCCGTCAGTGGGCGAGAGTGTACATCAACAATCTTTCTACGGCCAGCATGCATCAGATGGAATCGATAGTTCAATTTTCGCAGCAAGAGACAGGAATATCGGCGGGCACTTTCCTTGAAAAGGATCGAACAAACATTCACGCTGCCGAAATCCAGCATTATGTTCCAAGTCCGCTGTCCGAAGAAGAGCCCGAAACAATAGAGAAACTCCAAACCGGATACATGCTTTCCGATCTCAGGCAAGAACCTCTGCATTTCTCGGAGTATTGCAATTACTGATCTCTTCTAGCAATATTGACAAGCGTCATGCTAGCCCCTTTGAATTGGCGGCACATATACTCCATGCTTTAAGTGCCATTCTGAGTCTTGCGGGAACGATTGTCTTCTGTCTATGGCCACTTACTCTGCCGTTGATGCTATTTTATATCTTCTGGATACTGAAATCGAATGATGGATGTTCCGGAAACCTCTGGCGTCGAAGCGAGAACGTCCGTCGTTCACGCATCTTGAGGGCCTTTGCATCCTACTTTCCGTGCAAGCTGCGCCGCACCACTTTGCTATCTCCAAGACGCAAATATATATTCGCGTATCATCCCCACGGCATAATCTGTCATGGTGCTTTCGCAGCATTTGCAACCGAGGCGTTAGGCTTTTCCAAGCTATTTCCAGGAATTACCAACGCACTCCTCACACTGGACACAAACTTCAAGGTCCCATTCTATCGGGAGTATATCCTGTCCACCGGTCTCGGAGGAGTGTCGCGCAGCTCCTGCAGGCGCTTGCTATCATCTGGCGGCCACGACGGCAACGGAGCTGGCCGTGCAATAACAATTGCGGTTGGGGGAGCGCGCGAATCCCTCCTCGCGAAGCCAGGCACAATGCGAATCATCATTCGAGGACGCAAAGGCTTTGTGAAGCTCGCTGTAGAACAAGGGGCCGACCTCGTTCCTGTTCTCGGGTTCGGTGAGAACGACCTATATGACCAAGTCGAAGCCGATCACTATCCTTCAATCAAGCGACTGCAATCAATACTGAAGCAGTCCTTGGGGTGGACATTGCCGATATTCTACGGACGCAGTATTTTGGGTGGCGGTCGCGGCTTTTTGCCTTATCAGAAGCCCGTTAATGTAGTTGTTGGGGAGCCAGTGAACGTTGTGCGTCAAGAAGAACCTGATCCTGAGTATGTTGATCATGTCCATCAAGTCTACATGGATGAGTTACGACGCCTGTGGGACAAATGGAAGGATATATATGCGAAGGACAGAAAGGGAGAATTGGAGTTTCTGTGACTTGTGGAACGCAACGATATTGAGTGTATGAAGGAAAGCGGCAGACGCCGAGGGACATAGAACTGTTTTGTGACATTCCTATTCTAGCATGAATAAAAGTCTCGACAGATAGTATAAATGGCAGTCGATTCGTGCTTGCTATGGAGCAGTCCATTACCTCTCGGTGTACTTTCTCTTTTGTCAAGAAAGTTGTCCTATAGCCACAAAAAAAGAAAAGAAAAAAAAACCTCCGAGGGAGATTCTCCGAATACAAGCCTAAACTGGTTTCGCAGGTGGATGACCGACACCTCAAAAAAACGGGAAGATAGATACATAGAGTGGTCAGCGATATCAGTGCAAAGGAATGGTTAGAGGATATATCCATGGAATCACCGACGGATCCATAGGCCTCGTTTCACTAAGTTTGAATCAGTTACTTCTCATGAATATCCAAGATTTCTTTTTCAGACCATATCAGATGTCGTAAATCTAAAGTGTGGACGATTATTCTACTCTAGTGCTGTGACATCACATCGCTGCTCTGTGGGCCGGGAAGTTCGGAGGATCTATCAAGTTGATGCTTGGCCAACATCCTGTTCTTGAATACACGAGAAGCTGGTTCCAGCCCCGGATCCTTATCCTCCAATCTATACCAAGTAATTAATCGGAACGTCCCAACTCTAGTAAGCAGATATGGGTACCGTGTGCATCAAATGCGAATTGGAAGCTCCCAGGTACAGCACACTCCACAAAATCACAGCTCCCACACTGGGGTTCGATCGGGTGTCTCGGGCTAGTTACTACGGTTTAGTTACATGTTCAATAATGTGAAAGTGACATGCCTTATCGAAGGATGTGCGTTTTGCACAAATGACGTCGCCATGTTTTAAATTTTGAATAAGTATAAGAAAGCTGGCCTGGGGAATCGATGCGCCCTACCATGGTTTCAGGCTCACAATCTCCGGTCCATTGATTCATTTCGGAACTGCAAGATGGGCCTCTTAAACTATATTATATCGTTGGTCTACCAAGTGATCCAGTTTTTTGTTTCAAAGTTCTTCTCCCCTACTCCTCCAGCACCTCGGAGAAGGATCAGTAATGCGCGCCGTGTTGCTGTTATTGGCGCAGGGATTACTGGTGTTTCGTCTGCTGCACATTGTGTTGGTCATGGATTCGAGGTCACAATCTTTGAAGCAAAGGGGAGAGATCATCTGGGGGGTATCTGGAGTGTGAGTTCATCTGAAGAATTATTATAGGGATCAAGAGCTAATGGGATATCGTTTACAGCAAGTAAACCCGACATCATCTTTACAAATCCATAGCCTCATGTACCGCTTCCATCCTTCTGTGAGGTTCAAGAATGACTATCCCCACCGCGACGCCATCATCAGAGAGGTCACGGATTTGTGGAAGAGATATAGACTTGATGAGCGGACTGAGTTCGAGGTTCCGGTCCAATCTGCCTGGAAAGATGAAAAGACTGGGAGATGGATTGTCCAAGATCCTTCCTATGGCTATTTTGACGGCGTTATCGCTGCTGTCGGTACTTGCGGAGACCCTAAAGCACCACATATACCTGGCCAAGAGAATTTTTCAGGCCAGATCTACCACTCCTCTCAACTCGCGGGTAAGGATGTGAGAGGCAAAAACGTCATTGTCGTCGGAGGTGGTTCTAGTGCTGTTGAGGCCGTTGAGTTTGCAGTACAAAATGGCGCAGCGCAGACGACAATATTGGCTAGGGTATGTATATTATCATGACCTGTCAAATGGAGAGAACTTTCAAGCGCTGACATGTCACCATAGTCTAATAAATGGGTCATACCACGAAACCCACTTATTGACGCTCTGCTGTCTCTTAACATTTTTGGCGAAGAAACCGAGTTTGCTTGGGTGCCCGAAATACTGTTGAAGCAATTCTTCTACCGAGATTTGGAAGACCTGATCCCCACTGGAAGAGGCCTGTACACAGATACGCCCATGGTCAACAATGACATCTTGGAAGAGGTGCGTAAAGGGAAGGTTAAGTGGCTGCGCGGTGACATCAAAGAGTTCGCGGAATCGGGACTCGTTTTCAACCATCGCGCCAAAGGTGTTCCTAAAGGCGGACCCGGAGAGGAAATTACCGTGAAGGGCGATATCTGCATCATGGCTACAGGTTTTCATAGACCCAGTCTGGGATTTCTGCCAGGTGATGCCTTCAAGGAACCTTACAAGCCGCCGAACTGGTTTCTCCAAACCTTTCCAGTTGGCCATACAGATATTTGTGCCAACAACTGCACGTACATCAATGGGATCGGCACCGTGGGCAATATTCACATAGGCCTGTATACGAGGTTGCTTTTGATATTTCTGGTGGATCCAAAGACACGTCCATCGACACCCTGGATGCGCATCTGGGTCGACTGGACGCGGATGTGCAAACGGGCTGCTCCAGGTGGCGCACTCGAGTTCTTTACCTACAGCGAACTCATATGGTGGATAATATTCAATATATTCTCGAACCCGTGGAGATGGAGATGGGTCTTCTTTGTCCTATGGGGATGGGGAAGTATCCCAGCCAATAATGCTGGAAGGGAAAATTTGATCATCAATGGCAGCACCAAATCCGGGTCCAACGGCCAAGGATCTAAGCCTGGTAGCTCTGATAATGAGAAGCATTCCGAAACCGACAACAAGCCAACCTATTCCGCTGCTCTGGCATCGAATATGCCGAAAGGGCAACCAAGGATGAAGAATCTGAAAGAAGAGCCGCCATTCGCGGATACTCAGAGTCAGGAAGGTCGTGAAGAGAAGCAAGAAGCAGCAAAGAAAGACGCCTAATCACTCCGAATCCTTCTGCTCAGAAAATGCCAAAATCAGGATCTAGTCTACATCAAGGTGGTTGTCTAAGAACATACTGCCGATTGGGGCTATATCTAAAATCCCATCATCGAAGGGAACAGCAGTGGGCGATTATGGATAGCTCGAATGGGAAGGATTTTTCGGTCTGAAATGCATTGTAAAATAATTCGACAGATGAAGGCCTATATCAATGTAATGAGAGGATTTTGTGACAGTACGACGTTGTAGTCCATAGATACAACGCTCCACTGCTTCTCGTAGCATCTATTGGAGAAGTTAAGGCACTGGAGCTCCTCTGACATGCTAAGGAGAAAACAAGACAAGTTACAGTTTTCAAAAGAAAGATCACATTAAGAATAGCAAAAAGCCCCTGCGCGTCTAAACATATTGTCGTATTTCGGGCTGGATCTCGGTCCAGCGATCCATAAGTTCATCCCACAATCTCCGCTGGAGCTCAACGCCCCTCTTGCTGCAAAGGATATATGGTGGTGCACGTATCTCCGAATCACTCAAATATTGACCGTGTGACTCTCTCCCTACACAGGCAGCATGCACTAACGTTCTGCTTCCAACCTCCGCGGTGCGCGCTAAAAGGGTCTTGATTATATAGGTAGGCGTGGGCAACTCCCGGAGAAGATTCGAGTGGCATAGTCCGGGATTGACATAATTGACCACGACTTCGTCGTGGTCTTGATGTCTCGCAAAATACTCGCGGACTATCATAGCAGCCATGACTTTACTGATATGGTACCTCCTCAACATGTAGGCTGTCCTCTTCTCTCGAAGCGCCCCCAGGATATTGGGTGCTTCCAGCTCCGTGAGTGAGGTATGGAAGATGACCTCGCTGCAGACGAACGACAAATGAGCAACGGTCCCATGATTTCGTGATGTTTTCTTCAGGCTCGGCAACAACATAAAGGCGAGGAGGAAAGTGTTGATCACATTGACAGTTATAGTGGTCTCGTCCCTATCGACTAGTCTGAAAGTCGGAGTTGCCACAGCAGCGTTACATACAACTGCATCTAATCTGTCAAGACAATTTGCCCTGTTCACAAAGTTCTTGACAGAGTCGGATGAACTAAGCTCCAGACCCCAGCACTCGACAACATCGTGGCGCCCAGTGATTGATTCAATTATCCTTCGCGCCTGCTTGCCTTTCTCGTCATCTCGTGCAGTGATGATTACTCGCTGGGCCCCTAATCGCACGAAGTGTGTTGCTGCTTCCAATCCAATCCCTCCACTGGAACCGGTAACAACTACTGTTTTCCCAGTCCAGTAGATGATGGGATAAGGAGGCTCGACGAATAATTGTCTGTAGAGGAACAAAAGACCAAAATAAAAACTGCTGAAGTATGAGAAGATCCAAGAAAGGAGCGTATTTGGTTCAGGACCATGCCCCAGGAACTTGGTAGACATTGTGAATGGATAGATCATATAAGAAATGATTTTGCCCAGGACAGACTGTCTCAAAGATGTAGACAGTTTCAAGTCGATATTCGTACCAAAGCCTGGGGGTTCAGCAATCGATGCTTTACATTTTATCGCAGCGATAGTGACTATCTACCCTTGACCCTGGCATTGGTTACTGACGAATACTATCGTGCCTATATCATACCTTCGGAAGAGCATCCGAAGTTCGAGAAAATGTTGGTTACCAACTTGGAAGGCTTCAAATATGATGTCAGCATGATCTTGTCCCGTCTGTACTTGTTTTCCTCTGGCGGGCTGAAGCAGATTCTCCAGCAAGATAATGATATTTGTCGCCATGCGTGGACAGAGCGCACTGAGGCAAAGGCCTATAACTCCGCCAGGAACCCGCTAGGGAGTCTCCGGGACTTTCTGCATTAGACAGTAGTGTAGCTCCCTAGTGACCTTGCCTCCGAATAATACAGTCCCTCAAGTTTAGTTTCTATTTGTTGATTCACTCATATCGCACTGTAGCTATTTCATCCGATGCTAATAGCGCTGAAATCTCTTCCGACAGACTTTAGCAGCCTGTGAGTGCCGCCCCTTGTCACATTTATAGAGGATCGATGGCCCACAATGCACATCATCCCTGCAATAACAATCCATCGAGCTTGCACAACCAGGGTAATAGCTATATTCAGACTCCTCCATAACCTTACGAAACAGCGGCGGTACAAAAATTCCTCGAGGGTCCTGTTGACGTGCCGTGTCCAGGAAGTTTTCCAGTTCAGGATACTTGTCTTTCATAGGACATTCAGGGTGAAGAAAGGCTCGTTGTGGATTCTTGCCCCAGTGCGCTCGGGCGCCGTATTTACAGAATGTAATCTGCTCTATCTCGTCCAAAATGTCTTGGTGGTGGGCAGGAAGACCTGCAAGGCCCTTCGAGACAAGCATGTCTATGTAGACCGTGTCTCTCCCGTAGGCCATGTCGAGTGGGGCGTCCGAACCTTTTCCAAACCGCATGGCGAAACCTAGGAGCGATGGCAGACATCCTTGATGAGGGATAAGATCAGTGATCGCGCGGACTTCTCGAATCCAGTCTCCGAGGTACCGGACATCCATATCAAACTCAATCAGAATCTGCACTTGATTCTGCCAGTAGCATCCCGAGAGACGACCCCTACAGCTAGAGCCCCCTAGGCGATGTGGCCACCCGATAATGCTTTGATTAAATATCTTCCAGTGTCCAATCTCACCTTCCTTGTACCAGAATGGAGGAGGACGCTGCTCAAAAAAGCAAATTCCCCAGTCGGTGGGCAGCGGCGTGAAGTTGATCTGATCGATAGCGAGCGAGAACTTTCCACCAATAGCAGCCCACGGACGGTGTTCGAAGAAGCTGTGAAAAGCATCCCCTGGGGTATCAGGAGGCACAGATGTATGCCATCGGACAATGGCCGTACGTGCATTGGGATACCACATCACTCGTGCAAACGAGAGTTCCCTCACAAGCATGGCAATTCTTTCTGGAAGTCGTCGATCTGATTCCTTAACCACCTGTAGTAAGAAATGTTAATAAAGCATTGTGGGAAATAGGTACTTTTTGCGACTCACAGTGGTGTTAAGCTTGTACATTTCCGTCCCTTGGATCTCAATCTCAGTGACAATCCCTAAAAGACCCATAGTCCCTATCCACCTTGTTGGATTATCTTCTTCGCGCACTTCGCCTCGACCGTCCACGTAGGTTATTCGTGATATTGCGTGTCCGAACGCCGATGGTCTTTCGGTGGAACTGCCATGGGCGCCCGTTAAGAACATTCCCCCGACTGTAAGTCCCGTAAAGATCGGTATATAGTCCGAAGGCATGCTCATTCCCAATTCGTGCATAGTGTCCATGAGGTGGTCCATCTCCATTGACGGCTGTACAGTGATCGTTTTCCGCCCTTTGTCCCATGATAGCACGTCACTCATGCGAGACATATCAAGTTGCATAGCACAATCCCCAGCTTTGACATTAACGCATGGAAACTTCACAGTACTATGGTAGAGTTGCCTTGAGGCACGAATGCTGAGCTGATCGCTACCTTCTTTGGATCCTAGAGCGATCGGGCATCTGTCAAGGCCACTCTTAACGATCGATGCAACATCTATGGTGGTTTCCGGCATATAAAGTTCTCCGCCGTGAGGTGGACATTTTCGAGGATACCATGCGCTCTTGATGACATTAGGTAGATCCCCCCGGCCAAATGTAATAGACGGTGCTCCCATCCAGTCGTACAAATAGATCAACAGGAGTCCCACCAATGTCATGATAAAAGTGAGACGAAACAGGGCCTTGAAAGCATTCCCCACCAGCCTGATAAGCAAAGGCGGTTTCCGCTTTTTTGATCCCCAGAAACCATCGCCACCGAGACCCCAGCCTTGGGACCATCCTGTTCCTCGAGACCGTTCCTGGGCTATTCTCCAGAAGAGTGACCCCTGCGAGTATCTTCCTGTAAGCGAAAGTAAATACTAAGAAGGCGATTTTCGTTTCAAAGCATATAACCTACATCATATAGCTGGCGGAGATCTTCCTTCTGGACTTTGCCATTTCTCTGGAGCAGTATCCAAGTGGTTCCGAATTCGAAGAAAGCAGCAGACCACTATTCAACGTCAGCCAGCTTTTCACGGTTATCAATTGCGTGATAGAAAACAACATACCCCATAAGGATCGACGGCACATCGGTTACCACTCATCAGATTAAATATCTGCTTAAGAGAGAGATCGTTGGCACCAGGGCTGCTGAATTTCGCGAACAGATTCTCAAAACTTTGAGCTACAAACCGCCCTTCGTGGTCATAGACGTTGCTATCTGATGCATGCTAGTCCGATAAAAGAAACCGTAGCAAGTCAGCGCATCAGCTTCTGGTATCAACACGACATAAGAATAGACTTTTGTAACACCTACTTTGGCTTTATGAATACTGTCCAGGTAGACTCGGAAGAATGGGTCTGGAATCACGCTATGCGCGAGGCGTGTCGGATAGGAGAAACCACCATTGATGACCATTATCGCGAATATAGAAAAGGGAATATTAAAGCCGAGCTCTCGGAAGCCTCGATAGGTATCCAAGGGCCAAATGATGCCATCTCCATCCCGGTCCCAGAAAATCACATGTTGCTGTAACACGCTCTACACGTTTCATCTAGTATTAGCGAGTGTGCTGCAAGGTATCAAGGCACGGCAGATTCCTGATGACATACATAATCTTTGAACTTCTCGTAGTGAGGTCCTTTAGAACCGCAAGGGTTCTCATTCGACACCGCAAGATTGGCTCGAGCGACTCCTGCTTTAGGTACTCCTCTTGGTGCATCAATTTCCATCATTAGATGTCTTGGACTGAAAGTAGATGCGACGCAATACACGGTTTCTGTCTGCGCTATATAGGGTAGAATGAATGGCACTGTAACAAACTCACTCTCCATGTGCACTAGCCCCCTTTAGAGCAGATATCAAGTTTCTCTCCTTGAAATCTGGTCTGTTGTAAGCTTACATAGCCTCGGGTCCGATCTGGCGGCAGAAAACTTGCAAGGTAGCAATGCGGATGGGGATCCGAGATGTCGTTGAGCATTGTTGATATCATGTTGGGGAATAAGTATCGACTTTCTGATAAAACATTTGATTTCACGTGTCACCACCTTCCGAGATTTCCACAGACCCCTGCACTTTCACTCGAAAAGATCCAGATCAGCTGCAACATAGCCAGGGAAATCCATCTCAACAAAGCCACCCTGCAAATGCCTCTGGGTTTCCTTACCAATAATGTCCCCATGGTTTCGAACTGTCCCACCAAATATCGTATCGAGACTACATAATGTAGCCCACTGGACTTGCATTCTCTAAATACGGTCCCGGATTGCTGTCCAGGTCTTCCGCACTGAATTCGACGCCCAAAAGGAGTACGTATCTATCTAAATGGGAGAAACGCTTAATATTGCTGTGAGAAGTTAACATGCATTTAGACAGAGAACCTTGCCAATAATCCCCTTGCCTTCGGGTAATTACTTCCTTTTCCACTATGCAGAACGGCAATTCAGCCTTCGAAATCGCAGTTCCCAAAGCGACAGTAACACAGTCCAGACTGTTAGCAGTTGATATCGACAACCACGTTAATCTTCCTACAGGGGCGCGCGGAAACCTGGGACCATCTATAGATAGTCCGCGAGGTTCCCCAAAAGACTCGCATAAGTACGAAGATTATGTGAGTTCTGGACTGGTGTATCCTGCTTTTCCCCCTTCAAGACTGAAACGTCACTAACATTACCAATTGCGAGGTTAGACACTTCTGCAGCAACACGTACTCTTCTGGGACCGGGATAACGATGGCCAGATTACACCCATCGATACATATATCGGCTTTAGGGAACTAGGGTTTAATATCATATTCTCTCTCCTGGCAGTTCTGGTCATAAATCTCAATTTTTCATATCCGACCAGGCTTGCGTATTCGTGGTTCCCTGATCCTTTCTTCAGAGTCTATGTGCCTAGTATCCACAAGGCAAAGGTTAGCGAGAATACACCACGACAAAGCACTTTTTTTTAACTCTCGATTTGCTCCTCAGCACGGTTCAGACAGCGGCGCAATTGATAACGAGGGACGTTTCGTTTCGCAGGCATTTGAGAATATCTTTGCCAAGTACGACAGGGAAAATCGCGGTTGCTTGAGTCTTGCCGACATCTTTCGCATGATGAAAGGGCAGAGAGTCGCTGCTGACCCGTTTGGTGTAAGTGACCGACTACGTTATGTCCTGAGGACCACCCCCTCAACCAAAAGAAAAAAAAAAAATTAAAAAGACACATACCATATAGTGGGGAGCAGCCTTCTTCGAATGGGGGACAACCTGGCTATTGCTTCAGAAAGGTGGAATGGTCTACAAGGAAGACCTGAGACAGGTCTATGACGTGAGTAGTAAGGTCTTTCTATCCAATTCGTAACTAATTGCTTTCCTGTAGGGGTCACTATTCTGGAAGATTCGCGACAAGCGATTAAAAGCAGAAGGTTGGCGCCAGGGTTTTGGCCTAGGAGGTGATGGATTTATTGGATCCGTTAAGGTTACCTAGGAAGGGAGAGAGAGGCAGGAGGGTGGATGCAGTGGCTTTTGGGGTTATTGCTGGGACACGAAAACACTAAGGTGGCATTTATTCCTCCGCATCGCGAACCAGACATATCGGACTTGTTGCAACAAAGCTAGCCATCCTATTCATGGATAACGCATGGACACACTCAGATAATCTTTGAGTTTTTTGATTTGGACCTATTTTTCTGGGGTAATTCTTTATCAGTAGAAGTTTGAAACGGGAGAGGAGCGAGAACTTCTTGGTTGGGAATGTCCTGCCATAGTAGACCACAAGTCCTTGAACAATATATGAACTTAGGGAACTCGATAATGTTCAGAAATACAAAACTTCTATCACTGGAACTTTCGGCAGGAAACCAAACACGTCATGTATACCTCACGTGCAGCTGTACCCAGTGAGACAACTTAAGGCATTTATTGAAATATTGTGCCTCTGGAAACTCTCTAGCTGATATTCTCTCCAAACAGAAAGACTTTATTAGACTTTGAGACTATGGAAAAGTCCACTATGCTAGACTTTGCGGTTTGCGTTCCCAATAGTTCTGTGACACAAAAGCGCCTCCCTGCCATTTACGTTGAGAATGATGCTAGACGTCGGAACTTGCAAGACACTGCTGAAATCGAGGCATTCAATACGCTACCCAAAGTTGCACGGGATGTAGGTCTGCTAGCTTTATTCTGAAGATAACAGTTCTCTGACTATTGAGCCAGAGCTCATTTCAACGTTATTTGGCGTTTTTCGATCGAGATGATGATAGTCGTGTCTCACTGTTCGATAGCTTCGTGGCCTTTCATGATCTCGGTTTTAACACTCTTTTCTCTTTTTTGATTGCAACTTCGATGCACATGGCTATGTCATTACCGACTAGTCTGGCCACGCGAGGCCGAATTGATCCATTTCTGGCCATATATTTCGGGACGGTCGTAAAAGCCTTGGTCCGCATCTTCTTTACCTATCTACGTGTTTTATTTCAGGCTAAAGTTGTGGAAGTAGCTGCTCCAACTTTGGGGGCATACCTTGTTCGATGCCGAAGGTCGATTCCAAGAAGAGGTCTTTGAGAGGCTATTCTCCAAGAGTAGCAAAGAAGAGCCAGACTATCTCACGTTGAGCGAGGCCTATGACTTTGTTAAACGGCGGAGAGAGCCTTCGAGTCCTATAGGTGTATGTTCCTACCTACCAATTTTTAACATGATTGAATATTTACTCTTTCAATAGTGGATCCTGGTCATTGCTGAATGGCATGTCATATGCCTTCGGCAACGGAATAGGTTACTGAGCCGCACCGGTTTGCGTCAGATATATGATGTTAGATGGCCCATTGTGATTTATAGAGCTCTTTCCGGGGACACTGACTGTGAAGAATCAAGGGATCCGTGCTCTGGGAACTTCGGAAGCAACAAAGATCTCATCACAGATATTGGCCCGATTACCATGCTATTTCGCATCCTATAGAGGACCTTACGAACCCTGCCTATTGGCCGCCCGTGAGTTCAAGCTTTTGTATCGGTATACAATGCTATACTATTTTCGAGTTATTAACGCTTGCCTAGGCGCTTCAGTCTGCGATGGACAAGACTCTCGCTTACATTATACTTGCTCTTTTTGCAGCCTCGTTCGCCGTTCCGTTATTTGCATATACCTGTATTGCTGGAGACCCCGGAAAAGAGTTAAAGACCATACTTGCGGTCATGACATCTAGTTTCTGTCTTACATCCTGGAGATTTGGTAACTATCTGCAGGCGGAGAGACAACGACTACGTTCTTAGGTTTCCGTAGGCACTCTTCCATTCTTTCTGGCATCTAGAAGCTATAACCTTTTGTAAATAAGCATCAGACAAGACCCAATATGAATGCAGGCGTTCCTCTTGAAGAAGATAGGCCAGAGATCCGGTCGCTTATGACATGGATGTTTAGTAGACCCATTCTTACCTACGAGTTCAATCTATAATAGCTCGAGTCTTCCAGTTACCTAGGTAGCTTACTTTCCCTATGTCAATAACAGTTGTTGATGTAGTGATCGGGACGTCTTCCGAACGTCAAATGCCTGACGTCACTGTGAGATTCCCTAGCAGCCGATCTCTGTTAATTCATCAAGATTCAGAAATACACTAGTTTATATTCTTTTCCATAAGTATCGGCGGGGCATTCAAATCCAGCTGAACTCTATGAGAGGCTCGTTCTCGATGCGATATTTTCGCGTTGTTTAGCGTGGAGTGGCAATAATATTGACCTGCACATATGATGGTAGCAGGCATTGAGTAAGGTGACAGGAACAGCATTTAACCTGATCAGTAAATTCCTTATAAGTCTACGTAAGGATCATGGATCAAATTTCAGCTTCTTGGAATCTACGATTCTTTGTTAGTAGATCGTTCATTTTCCCTCTCCGTGGTAGGACACTATGGGCACCTATCATCCACCTTTATCGCTTGTCATATTAGGGACAATCTTTATTGGTCTGGGGCTTATAGCTTCTATTGTAATCGGGCTTGATATACTCCTCCGCCGAGGATGGAGGTCAATGATGGGCATAATGTAAGTTTACCTCCATGTTGTGGTCTCCGGCTATATAAATTCTTGGTAAGGAGTGCTTCGGATAACTGACATTGTTCTTGACCGTAGGATTCCAGTGTACCTCCTCAATTCGTTATATCTTGCACCAATCACGTTATGGGTATACTTCAGTTATGGCCGGCCAACAAAACCAGAGAGACCCTCTAAGTCAACCGGTGAGCATCAACATGGTCATTGCAAGTACGCGCTGGTTGAGATCTCCATAAATCCTACCTATAATCCAAAGCTGATTGCTCCTTGCGGTATAGTCCTGGCGGAAATGGTCAACTAAACCATCATGACCACATGGAGAATAAAGAACTTGAACACGGACACGACCAGAGCCATGGCCAGCACCACAGTGAGGTCCACGGGGAAGGTCACCACCACATGGGCGGCTCATCACGGCCTATGTTCGCAACCACAACTGTCGCAGTGTGCCATTGCGGAGCAGGATGTCTCTTGGGAGATATCGTTGGCGAATGGCTCGTTTACGGGACGGATGCCAAAATCAATGGCCACCGACTATGGGTCGCTTTCCTAGTTGGTACGTATTTCTAGGCTCCTACGTATCTTGCTCTACGCATGAAATCTGATACGCCTGCGCCTGAAGATTACGGATTCGCTCTTCTTTTTGGAATTGTATTTCAATATTTCTCCATCGCCCCGATGTCAGGCGATTATGGTCCCGTGACGATATGGCGGTCGATAAAAGCCGATTTTCTGTCGTTGACTTCGTTCCAGATCGGTCTGTACGGGTGGATGGCAATATACCAGATTCCAATATGGAACTTTAGGTTGGAAGTGAGCAATGTTGTTTACTGGTGGATGATGCAGGTATGCTCCCTCGCAATTAGCCGGATATGTTTTGAATAGCCTTGCCCACCGTCAGAGAGTATCCTATCTGATATGCTTCTTTCAGATCGGCATGTTCGCGGGCCATTGGACAGCCGTACCGATGAATTGGCTCTTGATTAAATTCAAAGTAAAAGAGCCATGCGCGTGAAGCAAACTACATTACGGATACAATGTGAAGCCATTCTTAGGGTTCACTCAGGATAAAGTGTCTCGACTCCAATGCATGATGATTTTCGACCTGCTTGTATAAGCGCCTGCATCTTATTGAGAAATTTGCCTACCCTTGAGGTTTCGACGAAAGGACTTACACGTATCTAAAACTATTTCTGTATCGTTGTTTCCTTCCTTATTGTTAGGTATGTCCAAGTGGCGATTGCTTGCAAAATGATTGTGTAGTCACATTATATCGAGGAAAGATTATCCCCGCAAGTCTAGTGCATAACACCTTCCGCAGCTCCTTTAACACCTGCCTTTCCACTTCTTATTCTGATGATATTTTGATAATGGTATTGAAGTGTTTCATTGCTCACACTGATATGTCTTGTTGTCTGCCAAGCCTCCGGCTCTAGTAGGCACCATGGAAACAGTCCTTCAATATACCTAATTCATGACTGCACTTTCTTTGTACTTACAAATGTCATATTGTAGCAGCAACAAGCATTTATCTGTCCCAAACAGTTCTGTAGTGGCATTGTATAACGGTTCACTTTCACTTCAAAGAATCACGTGCTGAAGACGCCTTGCCCCATGTGGACAACGCGCTCAAGAGGGCAGGAGGGTGGGAGGTGAAACTGCTCCTGTCCTTTGAAAGACCCTTCTCTCTTTTCATCTGTTCCAGTCTACTCTCTTGACATCCAGAGGAGGCTCCATAGAGTGGGTAGGACTCAGAACGAGAGGCCCTTGCGAGATTCTCTATAGTACTCAGGATTCGATATACCTCCGAACTGTGATTTGGCTGCAGGAATCCGTTTTCGTGTCAGTCAGCTTCTGCAGAGTAAGTGATAATCTACAAGCATCTGCGCGTACCTGCATATTCTTTCTCACATAACTGGGAATTAGAGTCTAGCAGAAATGTCGGAAGAGTGCGATCTCGGACAGCTTCTTGATAGCGTTTACAAGCTCCGTAACGCTGCTGTGGAGAATCAACGCTATACTGCATACAGAGTTGCATCGCTCGAGCGTGCTCTTGTCACCATGGAAGATAAGCTGAAGAAACATGAGAAAATGATACAGTATCTTGAGAATCAGCTAAAAGTCAAGACGGACGTCTCTGGGCGCAAGATTGATAATGGGGTTGGACGGTTGGTCGATACCACTGAGTCCTCTTTTCAGCTGAACGTTGGTTCGGGATTCGAGGTGAATGTGAAGTGCAGAATGGATAGCAGTGTGCTCCAAGCCCCTTTCGTGGAGCACGAGTCTCCTGTCGAGTCCATGTTAATGATTGCAGCTCCGCCTGCCACTCCCACTCGACAGGAGTCAGCGGATTGTTGGATTGTCGAGAACGGCAACATTGACTCTTTCCTGGACGACATAAACACCCCAGTTCTAGAACCAGAGAGACGTGTATGTTTATTTCCATTGGTGATATATAAATTCTTGCGTGCTTATAAGCGTTAGGACTTCATGCCAACTCATCGCAGATCAGCATCTAACGTCTCCGACTACCAGAGCGTCATGGGCGATTTTCCCAACAAAATGCCACTGAAGCCTGTTCCATGGGACGGGAAGATTTCCTGGGCGTTCGAATCCTCAAGCATTTTTGACAACCCAGAAGAGGAAACAGACGCGGCTGCTGTCCGCTACGCATTTTTTGGAGGCCGCACCGCCTCTAAGCTATGGCTCTTCCAGTATGGCATCCGCTACATCCCAGGATCAGAAGAAAAAAACGCTTTCCGTACTGTTAAAGTTGAGAACCTGCCGTTGGATATCGACATGAACACTCTGCTTAGCCAGGTCTGTGGTGGCGAGATTGTCGTTGCCCGTCTCCTTAATACCAGCAGTATTACGGGACACCACACTGCCCTGGTTACCTTTGTCCAGCAGCGTCAGGCAGAGGCATTTGTTGACTACGCTTCGAAGTATGGTCTCTCTTTCGGAAAGGATAATGTCTGTGTGAAGATGCTGGAGACCCCAACCTATCCAATGTCGGCGGAGATGGAAGGCCTCATCCTTGACGAGGGTTACACGCGCTGTGTTGTCATACGTGACTTTGAAGAAGATCTTTATGAGGAACTTGTCTCTCTCGTCATCGGATCTGTTTGCGGTAATGAAATCGAAGAGATCAAGCCAGAAGGGAACAGGGTTACTATCCAGTTCCACTCCATCAAGATGGCCGCTGTCGCCTTTGGACTAATTCGCGGCCGCCGTTCCTTCTCAGGATGTCGTCTTGATTTTGCGCCTGACCCTTGTGCTCGTCCCGCTCGCCCAGTCATGGAATAAGTGAACGGCATTTCCTCAGACGCGTATTTGGCTTCTGCGGGCAAATACTTCGGTGTTTGAGCGATGGGTCTGGTTCTAGGTGCGGGCTATCCGCTGGTTGCACTTTCAGGGGCAATGGTGTTTTCGGTCTTGGTTTCTACGGCATATTCGCTATTCAGCGTACCACTACATGTCTTTTCTAAGTGGTTAGTCGCATGTTTTGCAAAGTTGCAAATAATTAGTTCACAACACCAAAAATTAAAGTTTATCATCGGGAAATATCTCCGTACTGAAAATTTCAGGTGATGTTTATATTTAGAGTCCGTTATCTTTATAGTTGGCAAGGATAGATAGTATTGTGTACGCGCACAAAGCGAACGCCAAGTGATCTGCCAATCATCCGTTCGCGGCAGGTTCTTTGAATGCTGATTATGGGATAGAACGTCCTAGATTACTTGATTACTAGATTCTTTGTATACCTACAGAGATAAATATGGGTTCAAACCCCCCTTAGAACTAAAAGCAAGCAAGCGATTCAAGTCGTTCAGGTCAGACCTTGCTTCCATGCCATTCAATATTCGACATATTGAAGTGCGGTCTTCAGTCACGAAAGGTACTGTTATCGGACAGATATCTCGAGCTTTTACGGCAAAAAGGATGCTAATCATATGGATCCCGCACGTATTACCAGAAAAAACCACATGAGGACACAAAAGAAATCATTTCAATGCTATGTGAAAACTATGATATTACACCAGGGCGGTTTTTTGCCTCTACAGTCCTAAGTCTCAACGCTATTAAACAAAGAAGATCGTATCAGATGACATCATGATACCTCACAGGATGAATCTGTTCTTCTTTCGGTTGTAGGCTCTCTGGTCCTTGAGCCACTGGCGGTAGCCCTGGACGCTGCCAATCTTCTCACCATAGTAATCTGGGACAGGGTTGGCGAGGGAGTTGGAAGAGGGGTCCACGCGGTGACGCTTGATTCTGTTGTAAAATTCCTTTTCTTTCTGTTATGGGTTTTATTTAGCACAGTTCATTGTTATATGGGATGATTGATCTGCAAGATCTTGCAGATCAATAAGAGGGGGAACTCACCACCGCAACTCCAGACTTGTATCGTCGGTGGACAAGTCCCCAGACAGCATTTCCGAGGAAAGGACCTGCCAGCCAACCAACAGCACCGCAAGCAGCCGTGGCCAGTCCCAGCACAACGAACGGGTCAAGGCCCATCACTTGTGCTCCCAGGTTTTCTAGGTCTTGGGATGAGAGAATCTGAACGCCAATGGCGGTACTGGCTATGGAGGCAACGATCGAAGAACCAAGCGAGTATCGTCTCCGGGAAGTCCGAAGCTTGAAGAATGTATTCCAGTCGAGAGGAGCGTCTTGGTTGTATGAAGACGTCTTTGCAGAGGCAGTCGAGGTGGTGGAGTTGAAACGGATGCAGGACCGCTGGATAGCGATCTTAGCGATGCTCTGAACATGCTGGGACCGCGATGACTTCAGGACGTTTGCCTGTATGGGACTCTGGAAAGGAAGGTTGTTTTGACATTTTGAAACCGTGCCTGCTGGTTGTCTTCGCTGCTTCGTCGAGATGCTGCGGCAAGACTGCTGGAACGAACTGGTGGAATACGCAAATGGCGCAAGAGGGCCGGAGGAGATCCGGGTCCCCAGCGCAGCGGTGCGCAAAGGTGCGTTGAGAGCTGTCATATGCATTGCAAACCAAGCCTGTCAAACAATCGACTGGTGCTCTTAGCGGTGGTGAATGTCTGGAGCTCTGGTAAAGGCTTCGATGGTCGTATGAGCATCAAAGCGTCAAAGGTTGCGGGAGCTTGACCGTCGCGTTACATAAGCAACAACCAAACCATCATTCGATCATGGAAATGGAAAACCCGGGCAAAAGTGCTTGAAGATGGTAGTTTTGTGGTATTTTTTGTTTCTTCGCACAGGGAACTGGCACACTTTATAACAAAAGGCAGATTATATTTTTCTCCCTCTCTAATTCTGGACTGTTAGGCCTGCTATTTTGTTTACGCATAATGAGTGGATAACGACCGAGTCCGTGCTCAGCTTAAGTACTACCAAATACTTTAGGATCATATGGACAAGAACCGCGTGCATTTCATTGAGAAGACACCTCCGTAATTCCAGCGGAGAATTGACTACATGCAATATGTGACGACATGCTATACAGTGATGTACGGTGTATTTCCATCGTCGTTATATCCATCTACAATGATACAGATCGTCAAAAACTTATATATGTTGCTGGTCGGTTTATATGCTCCCATGCTCTCCATGGACTTTGAGGAAACGGCAAAACGACACTCAATGTCCGGCTCCTTCAGTTAAAAAGACTAGAGGAAGGCGGACCTACAGACCGCCATTCTGTTTGACAGCTCCGGGTCGAGAAGTCGCGCGGGTAGACGTGCCATATCCATTGACCCGACCATAGAGCCACTTCAATGTGCTAGTGCTGAATGCCATTACCACAGCGCTAAGAGCGAACAGACCAATCCGGCCTTCAGTGGGCAACCGCTCGAAGATGGGATACGGGTACCTGTTTATGTTAGCATACGGTGTCCCACCCACGTTCACACTCTGAACGAGGCCTCTCATACCATCCATTGTGTGCGTAGCATCTCTCTATCCAAAACCAATAGCCAAAGGCGATAGTGCTTGACAACCCGATAGCTGGGAAAATCGTGATGGTCCAAGGAGGCGAGAGCAATAGTAGGTCGATCAGCATCACAATGGCGGGCACCGCGTGAAAGCTAAGATCTACGGTAGAGTTAGCAAAATCACCTACGCTGACTGGAAGGGTACTCACCGGCATTGAGAGGAATATATGCCCAGTCTGGGATAACCAAGCGTGTATCAATCTGAAGATCGTAAGAAACTGCCTCATGGATAGAGACGGGTTACAAACCAAACGGAGACCCCAGTACAGAATGCTAATGAGCACTTCCAGAGGAGTACTGCAGATCGAAAGAAGATTTTTTGCCAGAAACAATCGCGGAGAGAGCGTTATATCGGCAAGGAGACCGATCGCGAAGGTGACTGTCGCCAGCGTAAGGCCAATAACAGTCAAATATTGAAAATGCCAACCGTATGCCTCGTTCCTACTGAGGTTAACGGATTGTCCCTCCAGAGCAGGCAGCAGTGTACTCACGCATGGTTTGGATTCTCGATCATACTATTCGTTATGTGAGCGAAAGTCCATTTCATTTATCTCTGTCTGCACAACTCACAAATTAAAAGACCATATAAAGCTTGCAAGACCAGTCCACTGTACGAGAGTCAGCCACGGGTCGAGTAAAGGTTAAGTTTATAGCCGACGGACATGAACAATAGCAGAAACACCTCTCGAGGGACTTGGCAGTCTCTGGAGAGGATGCTGGTTAATGAGCGACTCAGAAGCTTTTGACGATGCCATTGAACAAACAATTTATTGAGGACTATACAGAAAAAACGAAACCGAAAGTGCACACGAACAGAACAAGTATTAAACAAGGGATTAAAAATCTGGGGAGTTTCAGCCGGCGATGACTTCATCGTCCCGAGACTCCGAGCCCGATCAGACCCACGTGTGCTTATCCGCTGAGTCAGCACTAGCAACTCCGGGAAAACATTATCGCGGGGCTTATCTCTGGCTGACTCGTCGCTGATGATTGTCTGAGAGTGGTGTTTGGATGCCTCTTGATGACTGTTCACTTCGGATTGCGTGTCTGATCTCTGGAAGTTAAGACAATCTGTCAGCTCGACTGTTTGGGAGGGTATACGGACCGAGAACTGTTGGAACAAGGGAAATCTCCTCTCCACCGTTCTTATCAGACCAGTTGGACTTCCAGCGCTGGAACCAGAAATCAAGCAATCGATAAGTCTCTGTCTACCTACACGAAGATAGACCATATACTCAACTGTCCTGCCTCATCCTGAGCTGAGATTCAGAAGTAACTATCTACTCTTATCACTGCATCAAGGCTAGATCAACTGGATGGCTGTGTCGTCAGATATAGTTGGACCCTTGTGGAACCGGGGTTTGTACACAGTCACAAATTCACGAAATAGAGATCAGTCGTTACTAAGGCCATATGCCTCGTCCTAAGAGGCCAGGTGCTCCCGAACCCAAACGGAGGAGCCGCAACGGATGCTGGTAAGGCTCCTATATGTTTGAATATGACTGGTGCAGATAATTGACTCAACCATTAGGCCATGTAAGGGACGGAAGGTTAAATGGTGAGTAAATTATATAATTACGGTTACACTATCTGTTATTGACAATTTTCTAGTGGCGAAGAAAAACCGTCCTGCCTTAATTGTCAACGGCAAGGTGAGACCTGCGACTACAGTATTCGCCTGAACTGGGAAGGGAGGACCAAGAAGAAACCTATTGGATTCCAGTCCTATAGCCCCGTTTCCAGTGTAGTTTCATTCGAGCACCAAATACCACAGCCATTTCAGGTGTTTTCTGCGTCCGATCACCAGGGACAATCGTCGATCTCTCTGGATGTCCAGGGGTCACGTAACCCAGCTCAAAATGCAGTATCCAGGCCACACTCGCAGCATGTTTCAACATCTACGATTGCCACTTTTGGAAGAGATGATCAGACTGATGGCGATCTGTTGAGCGCCTCTAATCAAGAACCTCTAAGCGCTGCCAGTGACTGGACTGGACAAGATGCTCCTCCGCCTGGCGGACTTTGGCAGGGAATGGTCGAACCAAGGCCTTCTGAGGCAACACACTCTTGTGCAGTATACGACCAACCATTCAACACAGACATCCACGAAACCAACTGTCCCCGAATGTCACCGTTCAGTATTAGTGAAAGGTTTGTCTCTCAGCCCACGTCATTTCTTCGCCAATCGTGGAATGCGCAGCCCGACACGCAAGAGAGCCCCTCTATCGGCGACGACAGAGGCTCAGAGTATTCTGCCAAGCGCATACGACTTTCCAGTTATCCTTTCTCGTCTTTTCCAGGGTACGACGAGAACAAAATCGTCTCGCTGATAGACAGTCCGGCCAGCATTGGTGACAGACCAGTTCTCCAGGGAAGTAAGTCTGATATACGTTCTGGTGAGCGGCGACATCAGTGTACCCCCCTATCACCTGCAAGCCTTTCAGGGGTATCCGGCGATGTTTATACCAATAGCCTCAGCAAGTCTTTTGCTTTAATTGATGGCTCAACAGCCCTGCGGCGTGTATCTGTCCACTCCTTATTATCTCATTCTGCGGAACCAGATGCTGAGACCAATGCCCTTCGCGCGAGTGCTGGGGATGAGTTGAAGCCGGACAGCGGCACACTTGGTGCTGCTGACAGTTATGGATACGACTATGGCTATCCTGACCATGATCTCAACAAGAATGACGACATCGCTGCTCTCAAGCATGCGAAACCAGAGGAACAAACGGAGGGTAGCCTACAAGTACAATCACCGCAAACGATATCCACTCCGGGAAATGATACTGTTATCAAAGGTGACTATTACAGGCAACCAGTTCCAGTCAATATACCGAGATACTTATCTCCTCTGCCATCTGCACTCCTCGAGAATCCGATCAATCTAATGTATTTTCATCATTTTCTGAACCACACTGCGCGTATACTTGTGCCACACCACTGCTCGGAAAATCCGTTTGTGTCTGTTTTGCCTTCGAGTAAGTACAATATCCCTGGGGTACTGCGCTTTGGCTAACATATAAAATAGTGGCTGTGAGTGACCCTAATCTGTTGAATCTTCTTTTGGCGTACTCTGCCAGTCATCGTGCAAGATATCTGCAGCATCCCGAGCCAGCGAATCGAATCGCACACTGGGTCAGTGATGTCTTCCCAACCTTGCGGCAGGCCCTGAACGATCCTCAAGAGAATGTCACGGATAGCCATCTGGCAACAGCCATCATGTTGCTCTCCCTGAAGATCGTTTCACCAAGCACGTTCGAGGTCCCAATTCCTTGGCAGAGCCATCTGAAATTGGCGCGCGATCTCTTTGTAGCGCGAGAAGAACATCAACTAGCCCGTCTGGGGAACAAGATAGCCATATTCCTTTCCCGATGGATCACGTATCTTGACATATTTGGAGGGCTATCTTGCCGGCACAGTGACCCTCCTCTCTTTGGCGGCGAATGCTGGTCTTCACCCATTCCTGGCTCAAGCATTGAGGAAGAAACGAAATTCCAGGTCGATTGTTTCATGGGCTTCACTCCAGTCACACAGTCGTTCCTCTCTCGTTTAGGTGATCTTACCCACCGCTGCGACAATGAACGCTTCGATGAGACAGGAAGATTTCTCGCAGATTGGGGACCTTCCCCGGATATTGTCCTAGCTGCAGAAAGCTTACTACACGACATGCAGGAGCTCCGAGAGTACGGCATGATTCGAGGAGCGCACGATGAAGACGTGGAAAGTGTGGAGGCTATTTCTATCGATCAAGCCTTCCACTGGGCCGCGATGGTACATCTACACCGTCGAGTTCTCAATACGTCGCCATCTAGTCCAGAATTCCACGCGTGTTTAAAAGAACTCTTTGGCGTCCTGAGAAAAGTCCCCATTGGAAGCCCCCCTGAAATGTCAGTCATCTTTCCCATATTCACAGCTGGTTGTGAAACGCAGGATCCGCTAGAGCGGCTAGAGATTCTGGACAGAATCAAGGGCATGGAGATAGCAGGTCTAAAGCAGGTAGGTTGTAGCTGTCGTCGCTTGTTACTACTGTCTGTTTCCTTTTTATTGACTTGAATCTACTTCAGGTCCAAAATGCACGCACACTTATGCAACGCTGTTGGGCAGAGGACTTGCCATGGATCGCACTCGCAGACGGCGAGTTTCTAGGATGATATTACCACACTGAGCCCATTCAGTCGAGGATACAATGAGATCACTCGACGCATCACGAGAAATGAAACAAGTACATAGTAACATCTATACATAGTTAACGATGTAAATAAGGATGCCATGCTATCAAGCATAACGACAGCCGAACATATTGCAAAACCAAGACGCCATAGATAAGGAAGAAAGCATGGCATTATTACATTATCTCTCAGTCCTATCTCAAAGAAACAATTATACCCAGAAGATGTATCACACAATAAAATAGCATAAAGTGGACGTTGGACGTCTCTCGTAAAAGAATCAAAGACTGACGAACGAAAATCCGTTATTCGAATAATCCCACTTGTAGTCCCATACTTATTCCTTGGGCCATTAGGTATTCCGGGGCGGAGACTAAGGAATTTTTTTTAACTAGTAATTAATTAATCACCGTGAGCCGGTGAGGATGAAGTTCGGCACTTTTGCCCTAGTAGTAAACGAAGTCTAGACTCATGTGGCCCGGAGAAAGACACAATTGGACGTTAGATAGATAGATGCATGGAGTAATTAGATGCGAAGGAAGAATTTTCTATACCCAGGACCTAAGTATTTCTATGGACCGTTGAGTCAACTATCGCAACAGCTAGGATAATCATAGATTCTCAATTCTGCAATATTTCTTCAACTCTTAATATCTAATTAATACCTCTCCACAATTGAGTCATTTCCTTTTTTTTTTTCCCATGCGAATGACCTGAATAAATTATTAGATTCTCCTTGGCGGTCGCGTCATCCGACCATTTCGCCATGATCCACGCGGCAGTAGAAAATTTTCTGATTCGGACGGGCGCGGGGGAGGCGTCCCTGGCGCCGGCAGCCACGATCGACGGCGGAAATGATGGGATTCCTGGGAATATGGGGTATACTAATCGGCACTAATTAGCTGATAGTTAGATCGAGTCGAGTCAGGTGTAGAAGAGAAAAAGGCGAGAGATGTCCGGAGTGGCCGATTCGTGGATAGAAGAAGAAGAGAAAAAAAAAGGAAGAAAAAAGAGAGAAACCGGCGTATAATCCAGGTCATTTCTCAGGTAGTAGTAATAAAGTAGCAATGACTAACCAACCAACCAGGGGACGTTCGGAAATCAATTCTTTATCTTTATCTCCAACGAAAAAAAGCTGCAAACGGGAAACTATCGCGACAAGAAGTTTAGTGAATCGAGAGCTGTTTGGTTGTCTTGAGCGGGACGAGAAAAAGAAGCCCCTCAGTGCTTGGCTGTGACCCAGAGAACTGCGACCGCCTCGAGAGGAAAGCTCATTATCTTCCTGTCTCTCTCTCTCTCTCTCTCTCTTCTGTCTGATCTTGATCTTTTGCGCTCTTCTGTTCGATCAGACCAGATAGCTACACATCGTCCAGATCACCAGCGCAGATATCTCATTCCTCTGGTGCATTGCACCTTGCGCGCCTTCATCTGCGTCATCGACACCTTCGACTCGCCGCCTATCTTTCCCCTCGCGACACTTCGAAACAGCACATTTTTCACTTCACCAATGTCGCGGAATATCTCCCACGGGCGCGGAGGCGCAGGTAAGCTCACTCTCCTTGTCTTGTATATCGCAGAATTCGGGGACTTTTCCGTTAAATGATCGCATCGCTGACACTCCGCTCGCAAGGCAACATGTTCGCCAAAGATGCCCCGCCAACCCCTGAAGACCTGACCACGCCCACAATCAAGCAGGATTATTACACGACCGGTCGCGGAGGCACGGGGAACATGATGCACAACGACAAGGAGCATCCGGAAATCGCGCGAGAGAGCCAGGATGTCGAGGCACCGCCACTGCGATTGGAAGAGGGGCGGCATTTCACGGGACGAGGTATGCTTTTTCACACGAACTGAATGCGCCGTCGACGATCGGGAAAACTGACCTATGTCAATAAAATCACAGGTGGTGTTGCAAATGCAGTCATCCCCACTCCAGAGGAAGAGAAGCATCTCCAGGAACAAGAGCAAGAATTGCGACGAGTCCTCACGGCACGAGCTGATTCAAAAGAGCGCGCTGTCTCGAAGGAGCGGGCAAGAGAGAAGGAGAAGGAAAAGGAAAAGGAAAAGGAGGGAGAGAACGACAAGGACCAGGACAAGGAGCATCAACACCATCATCATCACCTTTATCACCCTCTTCACTTGCACTAGGCCATGTCCCAGACAGTGCGACCTGATGCTCGATCGAATCTTCCTGGGAAACGACCATCCGAGCGATCAACCGATCATCATCAGAATCCATTCGAGACAGAAGCATGGCACGGAACGGCAGGAAGAGACAGTACTGCCGGCGGTGCTCACATGGCGAAACCAGTCCGACTGCTCAGTCACCGCCTTAACGACGAAACAATATCCCTCTGCGCGTATATATATATCACTCGCATCGTGTTCCCTTAATACTCCTCATGAATTCCCTTTCCTCGTCTTATTTCGAAGGCTGGTCTCCATATCACGAACTGTACATATTCCCCCTGCTTTTCGTTATTGTTGGTCACGATACCTAGTTATCATTATCCTCGATCGAGGGCGCTCCATCCTGGGACACTCGGAGGTGCATTGTCTCCTTTTTAGACTGAATAGAGAATATTATTATTGTTTTCGTTTTCCTTTTTGCTGCTGTTAGAGCAAGGCGTGACTTATAGAGACACTGCACAGATGGATTGATAATGCTTCATCATCAATTCCAGACATTTGATAGACACTTGGAAGATCCTGCACGAACTGTCCACGAGATGCAGACAGACATCGACAGGATTTATACCATCTCTTTATCTCTCAACCACCCCCTGTCACTTGACACGGACCAGGGCCAATGCAAGCGCCCCCGCAACCTCAAAGATAAGCCGACGCGCTTTCATACGCCCATCGTCCAGTATCCAGATATCTAAGGCTGACAGAGAATTCAGGAAACTTCAAAATATCATATGAATTTCATTGCTACCAAGTAATGCAGAGTCCATATCTCATATACACTGTAACCGAATGAGTGAATGAATGACAATTCAACCAACTTGGATGAACCCGTCATCACAACAATCCCCTCGTCCATCCTTCTGACCAAAGATAGTCCAGTGACATCTCTTCCATCTGCTCTACATCAACACCATTCCCATACCAGCGCCAAACGCACAGAGCAGGTATAGTCCAATCTGCGCCACGCTCGGGATCGTAATCGTCTGCGATGCATACAAGCTGGATGCAGCTACTCCCTTGGATGGCTTGCTACGTCCCGATCCTGTCTCTTCATCGGTTACAGTACCGGTGCCAAAGCTGCCAGCTGCACTCAGAAGAGCTGCGCAGGTGCCGGTAGGCTTCTGGGCACTGCTGCTGGTAGCAGACCCCTTGAAGTCGCAGGCAGAGGCGCCGTTGCCGGCTTTCTTCTGTTCTAAGTAGTAGGCATTCAAAGCCCAGGCGAGTTGATCGTCAGCATCGCACATCGAGAAGGAGCCGAAAGTTCCTGTGGCCGCATTGCCGCTGATTCCAGTGCACGCTTTCTCGGACAGGCCGCATACAATACCTAGAAGGTTGCCGACGTCTTTCCCTGAGAGGCCCGCTTTGGGTCGACACGTTACAGACTCTGCCATGCAGCTACAGAGCTCCTTATTGGGTGTCGGCGGTAGGACTGTACCAGCCTGCCAGGTAGTATTCACCGTAGGACAAGCAGCATTTGCAGTCACAGTTGGAGTGTATTGGGCCATATTGGTCCCCGTCGGCTTTGCCTTGGCCATCTGGCTGGAGAGGTAAGGGAAGTCTGTAAGTGTGTGTATCGTGTCACCCTCGATTGAAACGACCCCTAAATAGTTCGTCAATCATCGATTGCTGATCATGTGCGTGAAACTATATGATCCTAGAGAAAGGAATACGGACCATAATTGTTATCTTCCTGCTGAAACATGTAGACAATCCCTCCCGACCAAACTTTTGTCATCTGAGGGCCAAAGAGAGCCTCTGCTTCTTTGAACTCTCGCGGTCTGATCGTATTGCAGCCGTACTCAGAGAAGAAGGCTGGGATGTTGAAAGCTTCGAACTCCTTCGTGCGGTCGGCATAGCCAGAGGACTGGAACGAAGAATTGCCGCACCATTCGTAGATATTCAGACCCCAAAAATCAACTCTTTCAGCGTCTGTGCCACAGTCGAAGTACTGAGTGATTATTCCGCGCAGCTCAGCATCGTCATCCGCGGCATATCCAACTGGAATATCTCGATAACCTTTCTCGTAGATATAGCTCTTTGTGTCGCGTACCGCAGCTTTGACGAAGGCACTCGCAGGGGTATAAGACATATTGTTGGTCACTTCATTACCTGCGAAGAATCCGATCACGTTTGTGTATTTGGCCAGTGCATCCACGACAGACGTGTAACGCGTATAGAGTTCGATATTCCATTGCGGGTGAGATCGAACGATGGACTGAGAAGGCTCGGACAGATCTGCGAACACGTAGATACCCGCATCTGCGAGCATTTGCATACATTCGCTATGGTCCCCATCAGGGTCAATCGCGTATACACGGATGACATTGGTGCTCAGCTCCCTGAGATAAGGGATATCCCGACGACATCCCGCTACATCTGTCAGGGGGTCGACATAGCTCTGACCCGAGTCACTTGGCGTGTTTGCTGCGGAGATATCAGAAGAGGTGACGAGGTGAAGTGAAATTCACTTACATTGATAGGCCAGTCCTTTGATGAAGCTGCTACGATCAGCCACGAAAATCTAGTGGACCCTCAACGAGACTTACAACTCAGTACCGTTCGTCTTATAGAAGAAGTGTTTCCCCTAAATCGGTGGTCAGTAAAGTGGTCATGTAGGATTCAGAGTGTATCCTTCTCCTTGCCTACCTTAATCACAATAGGATCAACATCCGCAGCGTAAGAATGAAGGAAGAAGCATGCCGCCACGAAGGCCGTAGATAGTAACTGCATGGCTTTCATGATCCCGTTAAAATGGTCTTAATGAGGAAAGTAAGTGGTCGAAGAGTAAAACGAGTGATGTTGAGAATAAGAGGGACGAAGGTCTAACGAACAGAGAAGAGGCGGCCGTAATGCTCCGTGATGGAAGGAGCCAGTGGTACATGTCTTCCTCCATTTCCAGGCAAGAGCGCTCTCATTTCACTGCGCTCACTTCACGAACTGCTTGTCTGCAACGAGACTCATAATTTCGATTCACATCTCCAGGTAGGATCTGGCCAGACACATCTGCATAGACAGGAATACATCCGTCCGAGAGCACCCGCACGGTTGGCAGCTTTTCATGTCTTTACATTGTGGCATATGCGTAGCATCAGCCGTTTTCAAATCGATTATCCCTGACACTGTTTATTGCTTCAAAAGCACCATGGTGACTATATATCCTAGAGGGGTAGTAGCCATACTCAGCGACTTGCCACAATAGACTCCCAACGCTGGCTTAACATGCTAGTTTGTGTTCGAGGCGATAATCTCAAAACACATCGACTTCATCATGAAATCCTTGGCGAAACCGCTTGATGATAAACCACTTGCAGTTTAGCGACGAACTTGACGGAGTCTACCGCGATTATTCGAGCTCTAATACATGGTCTACCACGTGGAACAAAGCCATTTATGAGGAACAACAGAATGAGCTAGTCTGACGGAAGTCTGATGAGCTTTGGGACTTGCTGTGGATGTCCATAGCAAGACACTTCATCTCAGATGTCTGTCGAGCTTTTCTATATTCCAGCATGTTCGGTTCAGGTATTGACGGAATGGAAGAACACAGAATTATCACCCGCCAGCCCTTCAAGCTAATTGGCATTCGATCCATGGATGTATCGAAGCTTCCAGCTATATAATACGAGTGTAAAGCTAGAGCTGCACCTCGCCTACAGATCAGTCGTGTTGTGGTGAAGCGTTGATTATGTCCCTGGCCGTGGCTGCCGGACCGCGAGATATGGCGATCAGGTGTACTTGATTGCTGCCGGAATCAGTATAGAAACCCCGCATCCATCATGTCATGTCCGCCACGGACTCGGTATTATCATGCTATCTGTCACGTCAATATAAAAGACGATGCTCACGCAAATTGCCTTCCAGGAATGCAGCCTTTCATGAGTGGCATCAAATCTGACCTTCCCCCACTGACTCAATACAGCGTCGACACCAGTAACCACAAAAGAGATACAGATCCTAGTCCCCATGCAGCGCGAAATAGTTTCACAAACAATAAAGATCGATCAATTGTTGACAGGACGATTGGGGACGTACCGGATCGCGAGAAAGTTGCATCCACGGATCTGGGCCGCTGCGTGAGTTACTCTGTCCTTCCATGGTGAACCACTGGCCTTCTAAAACTCCCGCGTTTACCTTGCTCGTTGATTTATCTGGGAGGCTATCCCTGACTGAAAGTAGACCCCTGAATCAATCGACAGGTCCTGTTGTTATCAAGACAGCACCCAAGCTGCGTCTTGAAAATGAACGGACCGTCTTGAGCCACCTTCGGAATCAACCTTACATCAGGCAGCTTGTCGATGAGATTCCAGAGTCGGAATCCAATCCTCCAGGATTGGTACTAAAGCGGCTAGATGATAACCTACTCGAAGCAGCGGATGTGAAGAGACTAAAAAGAGGCGAGGTGAGGCCTATTGCGAGAGATATACTTAAAGGACTGAAGGCGTTGCATGAAGCAGGATGGGTCCATACTGGTACGTTGTTCATCAGTCACATGGAGTGAGAACGCATTAACATTAGAAATGTCAGATATAAAACCAGACAATATCCTCGTCAACTACGGCAAAGGCCTATTACGCTTCAGCACTGTTCAGCTAGGGGATTGCGGTCATTCCTGCCGTGACACTCCCATTGAGAGTACGGATTCTCACCGGCGTCCCGTGAACAGACATACAATTGGTGCAGCATTATACCGCAGTCCAGAGGCCATGTTGAACCTTCCCTGGGATACCTCGACAGACATATGGTCTTTTGGGGTGACTGTTAGTGAACGCAGCCAGCTTTATTTTATCAAGTACCCTTAAGAAGTATCGCTAATATATGGATCTCTCATCAGATCACGACACTTCTCCGTGGTCCCGAACACCACATCTTCTCGCCCTCGTTCAATATCTCCCCGTCTGATGAAACCTATCCGTTCCATGTCCTCATCAGGCAGATAAAGGAATTCGGAGCGTTTCCATCGTCCTATTCGACTGACCCAATCGACGCAGAGAGAATGTCCGTGATGAACTACATCCAGAACCACATGTTGAGGATCAAGCTAGCAGAGGCCTGGAGTCCCGTGGTAGAAGAAGATGAAGAGTCTGAGCTGGGCATGACGCGTGAGGATCGCGAGTTCATTGGCAAAATCTTGAAGATGGACCCGAGGGAAAGGCCTACTGCGCAAGAACTTCTGAACGATAGGTGGCTTGGTCCTGAGAGCGAAGACTAAAATCTTGAGTGCTTTGGATTCCGGCATTTGAGAACAACACTCGCCTTTCTATGGATGGTTACAGTACCTAGTCACGATACAACATAAGAGTCATCATAATACAATAAGTGCAAATTCGAGCACCATCCAGAAGAGATCCATTAAGGGAGCAGTAACAAAAAGTTTCATGCGTTCCAATCTACAATCTAGGGCCCACACAATATAGACATTATCCGGACCGTAACCATCCCGTATACAAGAAAAACAACACATCAATATCATCCACTACGGCAACCCCTGCCTTATATCCGACTTCTCATTCAACCCCCAAGCGGTACTACTCCCATCATGAACCGTCGCCCGTCTCATATCCCTCTTATACTTCCCCTCAAAACTACCCCCTGTCGCTCTATGCATCACACACGTATTATCCCACAAGATCAAATCCCCATCCTTCTCCCACTCCACACTGAGCACATACTTTGGCTGCTTACAATGCTCATAAAGCCTAGTAAACAACTCCTTCGACTTCTCATCCGATAACCCTTCGATATGATGTACATGTGCGGCAATATACAGATTCATCCGACCGGAAGGCTCGTGCATCTGAACCAGCTTATGTCTGCTATATGGATAATCGTCCGGGTTGATGTGCGCGAAGGTTTCGGGCGCGGCGACTTTGCGTGAATGCCAGAGTGAGTGTGCGGCGATGTAGTCGTTGGAAAGGAGTTCCGTTTTGAGATCTGAGGGTAATTCGTCGAATGCGGTGCGTGTATCGATGTATTCGGTGTTGCCGCCTGTTCCTTTTGGAGGGAGTTCGTGTGCGCGAAGGAGAGAGTAGCCTGCCCGACGGGGGTTGAAGCTTGAATCGACGTGGAAGAGGGAGTTTCCCTACGTAGTGAGAGGGTTGGTTAGTGAGTGGTTGATCTCAGCGTTATCTGGCATGGGAGGAATATTGATCTGAGCAGAGAAAGATGGTTGAGACGTCAGTCAGTACCTTATTCCAATCCCTACGGACATTATCCATCGCAAAGACCGATCCGTCCAAATCGACATTTCCAACATCAAACAACTCAACAAATGGAAGTCTATGCGGACGACCACCTACGATGTAGGGTGTCACATCGTCGAGTTCACCGAATTTCCTGGCAAATTGAACGTGTCGCTCATCATCTAGACCAGCTTGACGGAAGACGCAGACGCCATACTATATATATTACAGATAATATCAGCATTGGGGATTCTTTCTGCATGTTGGGAAGGTATCGTTATTGAGAATTTATGTCGTTGGAATTATATACTTACTTTGGTAATAGCAACTAGGACTTCTTGAAAAACATCGTCGTCGACGGGCTTCGAGAAGTCAATGCCAGATATCTCCGCGCCAAAAGTGGGATGGAGCTCTTTGATGGTGATATGCTTGAAAGAGGGCTCTGTTGTTAGGCCTGGCATGTTTCTGTGTACAGCAATTACTTAAAGCTGAGCTTTTACTTGCAATGTCAATTGAGTAAGTATGGCCAGAGAGATTTCGCGATACGCAACCAGGTGTATCTTGAAATCAGCAATATATAACCCGCACATCGGCAACATCTCCGAGATATCTACCTGAATCTATCCCCATCGTACAAGCCACATGACCCAATTAGCTGGGTCGATTAGAGCTGGTCCACGAATGGGATAGAATAGCCAGGTGAACAATACTAACCGGCGATAAGCTCGGCTTCATATCGCGGGGTAAAGAGAACCCATCTCCACGTCGGCTTTTGATGCGAACGACGCATTGAGCAGTTTTTGATCATGGGGGTTGAGCAGGGTTACTGAGTTCATTCCTCTGGGGTTAAGTTACTGGTTACATCTGCATATGACAGTGAACGAGTAGATCTTTCACCTGGCGTTTTCTCCGCATTTGTTCTCCACTGATCAGCGACGACTAAGTATCATGGTTGTGGAGAGCTTTGATTGTCTCCATTCCAGCGGGGAATATCTTTACCAGTCCTGGTCGCAGGAAAGACCTTCATAGTCCAATGTGTCCATGCTACGTATGTATATACTGTTTATGTTTACATTGGAATTACTTCGTGCAAAGAACGTCCGATAATATTAAACTCTCCCTGTTCGCCCCCTATTCTTCTTGCTATCTAAACATATTTCCTAAGCATCTTTCCTCCAGGTAGAGATCAATCTTCACCCATGCATATTGCCTATCTCTTAAAACAATGCTAACTGTAAATGCTGCCCTTTGTCTGAGTCTCATCGTTTCATCCGACAAGAAGACCTAGATGCTCTAGTTCTTGCTAGCATACGCTTCAATGGCAGCCTGCAACGCCCCATCCATCTGCGAGGTAGCCAACGTGATGACCGGAATATCAAGAAGCCCGACCTTTTTCTTGAGCTCATTGGAGACCTTGTTGGTGTCGGCTCTGACGACGTTGAAGTTGTTGACCATTGCATTTGCCATGCCAAGCTTCTGGAATTGGGCTTTCTGTATAAGGGAAAGTATCTCTGTTAGTATCCATCTACCACAAAATTCACTTGGCGGTCTCTTGAGGAAACTAGATACCTTTCTAATGGCACCTTCTAAGGAATCACTATACGCAGACTTCAGTTCGTCCCAAGCGTTCGTGATGGTTACGCTCTCCGATGGACTGAACATCGGCGAATGAGCAGTATTATTGGCCGTAGCTTGCAGATGACCCTCGAGCGAGGTAACAGCTACAGGAACATGTGCAGCACTTGCAGAGCTGCCGTTGAAGAGCTGCATTGCATTTTCAATAGCGCTAAAGTCGCGAGAGACGTTAGAGAGGTCGCCAATGACGGTTTCGCCAGTGCTGCGTCTCGCGAGAGGAGAGCTCAAGGCGAGACTGGTGACGGTAAGAACCATCATAATGTGCTTGGTGAACATCATCTTGAATGAGGTACTTGAGCTGCCTTTGATGAGAGGGGAAGTTGCTCGTTGTCTTGGGTTGGTTGTTGATGGGTGGAAGGAAGAAGAGAGGGAAGGCCTACGCACTATATATGCACAACACAGGCACCTGCGCGATTTTATTCATTGAGGAATAGAAAGGTACCTGACATTAGTGTCCCATGCGGGTGATTATTTGCTCTTTTCTTCAAATGTGACTCGAGGCATTGTCGTAAACTGTCCTCTACGACATGAATCCACTTGGCCTAAGTACCAGCAACATAATCAATGCATAAATACCGCCACAAGAAGATCCGTTACCCTCACAGTACATAATCTAGGTTATACAGTGGAGATACACTTTACAAGAGGTGATTCAGCAATCTATCTCTCGGCTGTTCTTTCATGCCTAGTTACAAATTTGGCTATCATAAGCTTCTTCCAGTAGCGCGCTTGTTCGAAATTGTAGAAGGCTCGATTTGTACTCTGTAAGTGGTATTACTAACGATAAAAGTACATACATAACTACACGTGAAAAATGACTGCTCGTCAATCGATCGAGTAAAGGTCGTACGGGGCAACTACGCTGGAACATTAAGAATTCCAAATACTATGCTGTGCCCGATACAATCTTATAGCTTTCACAAAATGACAAATAATCAGCCACTCTAGTTCTTGAAATGATCTGTTCCTGGAAATCACCTACTCAAGGACTCTGCCATTAAGGGCAGGCTTCCCCAAAGGATGGACGTTGCGTCATGATACGATGGCATATGATGCTGAACTTTTGTGTTTTCTCAAAGCTACAAAGATTGAGCAGAAGAACGATGTATACTTGTAAAATGTCATTAATGCATCTCCAGGCCCATGTACGAGCTATACGCCCCGGGAAGCGTCCTATCATCTCTCGTGCCACGCCCACGTCGCTCATGTGAAATCCACACCTGGCTAAATGAAGTACATATACTCTCTATTTTAGAAAGCCGGGACCCAAACATTCAAAGACCATGTCTCCAGCAAAGTGACAAAGAGAAAAGTAGAGCAGGAACCTCGTGCTGCGGTAGACGCAGGAAATCGAGGCGATAAAGTGGAGTGGATGGAGGGACCTATTCGAGGTGGAGGAGTCGTTGGATCAGCACGTAATATCTGCATCTCTTCAACCAATAACCTCCTCGGTCTCTTCGATGATCTCCTCGACAATCTCCTCGACGATGGCATCGCCCTTGTCCTCTGCGGCGGGAGCCGTAGGTTTGGCGAGCTCTGCATCCTCGCCCTCGGCGGGAAGACCCATGGCCTTCCTCTCTTCTGCGAGAAGCTCCTTCTCCCGACGAATCCAGGCTGTCCATTCGTTGAGGACGCGCTTCCGCTTCTCGACAATTTCTGTGTTGGCGATATCGACGGCGTACTTGTCCTCCTCGTCGAACTCGCGCGAGTACTCACGGAGGTTCTTGCGGACCTGCTTCTGCTCCTCCTTGCTAAGGAGAGTCGGTGGCCGTGGGCGCCAGACGAACTGCTTGAATTTCTCTGTCGGGTTCTCGGACAAGGTGGTACCGGAGAACGTGTGAAGATTCCAGCCGTTTTCCATCTAGTAGAGAAGTTAGCATGATCAATAATGTTACAAGATTAAGCAAATATCAACATACCTGGTGAGTCCAGACACTAGCACTGCTGACGACGTAGCGGCCGGTAGGGTCCCAGTCGATATCCGTAACACCGTAGTGCTCAACAGTCTTCATCAGCTGAATGTTGGCGTTCAGTTCTTTCTCTCCCTTCTCGGTCTCCGTCTTCTCGCCTTCAAAGTCCAGATCCCAGAAGTCGAGATCAAAGTTCTGCTGCGAGTGAACTGTGGCCACCACGACGAAACGTCCCTTCGGTGACCAGTAGATGGCGTTGCTGGTCTTCTTCTCAACGGTGCGGGCAAGTCGGAAGCTGCCAATACCAGCACCCTTAACCTTCTCGGGGGCGAAGAACGAAACGGACGTCTTAGGGGCGACACCAGAGCCAGCGACGGCCTCTCCGGTGGTGATCAAGACGAAACGGTCGCCCTTAGGCTCCCAGGCGAAGTTGATAACCGCATCCTTCAAACTGTCCACAACCTCCACAGGAACACCCTTTTCCTTGACACGGAAAATTTCCAAGTTCGTAGCCATGGATTTCTTAGACTTGGAGTGACGGTCAACCTTAACGCAGACGTAGGTACCCTGAGACTGCCAGTGAAGCTTAACGTCGGAGACATTGAACAGATTTCTGGTTCTGACAATCTCCTTCGATGGGACGCTCATAAGACCGACTCTGGCAGGGTTGCTGCCGATTTCAGGAGTCCAGAATGCAAGCAGCTGCTCGTACTGCTTGACACCCTCACGCTGGGGCGTGGCAGGCGACCACTCAAAGTCCATGACTCCTTCGATCTTGACGGAAGTCTTGCCCAGCAGGTTCATTCTGGGTGCCTCGTAGATAGAAATGGACTGGCCCTGCAGCAGCCTTGCAACATACTTCTCATCTGCGGACCACTTGAAGGCAGGCCACTGAACCTTCTTCTTAGGAACGGCTGCATCGGGGCCATCGGGACCGGCCAGATCGTGAGAGACGAACGATCTCAACGGCTTCCCGGAAACAATATCCCAGATGATGATGTTCTTTCCATCCTCCTCGAAGGTCAGAGGACCAGCCGGCTGCGACTCATCAACCTGAATGGGACGAGCTGACCAGGTGGTCAGATATCCTTCCAGAGGCGAGAACTCAATGAGTGAGACGAAGGGGTGCGGGAACTGCTTCTGCTTGGAGAACGAGGGACCGCCCCAAAGCTGGACACCCTGCGGGTGAATGGAAGCAAGGAACGTTCCTTGAGGGGACCACTGCACAAAGAGCTGGGTCCAGTGAGGTCGGTCGACAACAGGCTCCGGAGGGTTATTCTTCATGTTCCAGTAGACGCCAACCTTATCTCCACGGTAGAGAGCAAACTGGTCCCGGGCAGAGGGATCAGCCAGCCACCAGCGCAGATGCTCCTTCTCCTTGAAAGGCTCGATGTGGGGTGGCTTGTATTCCTCGTCGATCCGTCCTTCGCGGCCGTAGCGGTCGATATCTGTCAGCTTGTTGACGGCGATTGTGTGTTTCTTGTCCAGCGGGACACCGTGCAGGTGCTTCACTGCGGCCACTGCCTGTTCGGGGGTATCATATTCAACGAACGCAAATCTAACGTCTGTGAGCCCAAAAAATACTAATACCATCATATTCCGGGAGCAAAACATACCCCTCCGACATGTTCTTCTCGTTGAGCGGCATGAAGATGGCATCTTCGCTCGTGTGTCCGACAGTGTTGAGTTTCTTCAGCAAGAACTTAATGAGCTTTTGTTTGCTCTCCGCCGGCACAACGGGCAGTCCATCGACGACAACGAAGGTATCCAGACCCTCCTCCAACTTGACTTCATATTGCGCCTTGAGATCTGTTGAGCGACAAAGCAGCGTTAGTTAGAGAGGGGCACAAACAGCCAGGGCGGCAAGGCCTGCCTACCAGAAAAGTCGATTTCTTCCTCCTCCTCCTCGTGCTGGAGGTCCTGCTCGGACAGGGTATCGAAACTGGGCGCCATGGCGAACTCGCAGACCAGGAGCGTACGACAAGCACTCAGGTCGTAAGGGCGATGGACTGCAACTGGCAGATTTCTTCGTCTTTTGTTCCCGTTCGCGCAGGCCGTCTCGTTAGGGCAAAGATTAATCTCGCCGTCTGTGTGCGCCGCGATGCTGAGTCATCCGTCGCACGGCTCCTTGATTGATCCGTGCCGGGACAGTCACCTGACATGCTTAGGTCATCCTTCCCCGGTCTCCGCCTGAGCTTCTGGGCAATCGTTCGCTTTCTAAACCCGTCAACAACAAGAAGCCCATTAAACGGCTGTAGTAGACCGGCTGGCTTTCTTTGTTCTCTCCGGTCTCTTTTTTCTTTTCGTCCTTGCTGATCTCTACACTACCTTCTCTTCCATCCTCCTCACGTTGGGCATTCCTCAAGCGCATCCATATCATACCCCGCCGGCCTTAACCGCCAGCGGTACACTCACTAACTAGATCGGGGTGCCTATCCAACTACAGCTCCTGTCGTCAACCTTTCCTGTGTTGATCCAACCGTCCCCCAATTTCCTACAATTCTTCAGATCTCTCTGCTGTTCCAGTTTCTCTCAAAGTTCTCTCGCAGTTACGGGCAAGATGTCATGTGAGTGTTCTTGGTCTCGAGCACGCGCATGCGACAGGAAGCTAATAGTAGTGTCGCGACAGTATGTCCCGAGGTCCGCGAATCCTATGTCAAGGTCATTGACTCCATCTTGGCCGCCAGTGATCTGAACACCATCTCAGAAAAGCGAATCCGCAAGGGTCTTCAGGAGGCTGTCGGCTATGACCTGACACCGCAAAAGGTTCGTTGTTTCGTCGTGACGGTCGTCGCCAATTGCGCGCGCTTATCCGTCTGGTGATCCTCATGCTGACCGATGGGGAAGGCGGTCATCAAGGAGCTCATCATGGAGCGTTTCGATATCTTCGCCCAGAGGAATGGTGTAGGAGAGTCTTCGGAGAATGCTGCAACGACCTCTGAGACTACGAACGGACACAAAGCAAGCGATGCCTCTAACCCCACCGCGGCACCAGCGTCTCCTACTTCGTCCACGTCCCAGAAGCGCCAAGCTGATAGCGAAGACCCTTCCGAGAATGGCACCAAGACGCCTCCAAAAAAGAAGAGAAAGGCAGACATCGACGCTGACGCCCTGTATGCTGCCAAGCTGCAAGCAGAGGAGAACCTGCGCGCCAGGCCGACTCGCGCTGGGAGCACAAGGAAGGCGGCCCCGATCAAGAAGAAGAAGTCCAAAACTTCCAAGAGGGTCAAGGCAGAGGATGATTCCGATGTGGAGTCTGGATCTGAGGCAGGGACTAAGAAGGAGGTGAATCGATCGGGTGGTTTCCACGTGAGTCCGGTCACCCTTGATAGAATCATATCACCAGTGGCTGACCTTGATGTCTTTACAGAAACCTCTTACATTATCTCCAGCACTGTCGAATTTGCTGGACGGTGAGGTGTCGGTAAGTGGAGTCCCCTACGTCCTGGTCGTTGTTGCCCGATCCTCTGCTAACGGAATGAAGCTTTCCCGGCCCCAGACAGTAAAGCGACTTTGGCAATATATTCGTGAACGTGATCTTCAGGACCCCAATGATCGCCGCCAGATCCGCTGTGATGATGCTATGCGAGCAGTATTCAAACAAGATCGGGTCCACATGTTTACCATGACCAAGATCCTCAATCAGAATCTCTATAACCCCGATGAATAATACCTGACAGCATCTTTGAAGAGCATGACGCCGTGGTTGGGCGCAGACTTGGCTTTCTTATTATTTTTTTTTCTTTTCCTTCTTTTTTTCTTGCATTGTCTATCTCACCCTTATGTCGCGCAGGACACGTGAACCTCTACACACAATTATTTTTGGCGTCATATTTCCTTTGTTTCTCCGGCTATATCTCTTAGCGAACGACGCTTGTACAAGCATCATATCATACTCTCTTTTTGTATCTCCAGCGGGAGTTGGTGGCTTTGATGGGGGGATCCTGCGTGTGGTATCCTGGACTGACTCTTTTGCCATTCACGAGAATTCCATTACGCAAGAATAAAGCGTACCTTTCTCTTATCACAGTCCTGGATTTGCCCAGCCTCACATAACTAACTGCTGTAATCCTAAGCTTATAGTTCCTTCAATTCTATTCTAGTTATTTAGCGTCTGGCAGTAACAATCGCGTATTGATCTTGTTCTGTCCATTCAGCATGCTTTCCCGCACTCACCGCCTTGGGTTCAGTCAAGCCGATTAACAGCGCGTACTCTAGCCATCTTGACTCATAATGACTCTGAAGACATCAACATCAGGCAAATCCTGCCGTTCGAGTTCACTGGAGATCACTCGAGGCTCCTCCCTTGAGGAGGTCGCCTGAAAGTTCTGGCGAATATCAAGTATTTCGCACGTACATAATCTCCTATCTTTCCTTCTGACGTCCCGCATCTGCGGCAACGACTTTTTTATCCGCTGGTTGATAATCTTCCCCACCGGACCGCTGCCACAGAACGTGCCGAGAGTTGCGAAAGCTCAGCAGTCGCCCGTCCTGTGAAGTATCCCCTATCTTGTCGGTCCCGTCTTGTTCGGTTCCTTGTTTGTGACTGGGACACCACAATGGCAGATCAAGCCTCAGCTCAAGGAGGAGCTCCACGCGGTCCGCGGGACTCGAACAACCCCTCACACCCAGCGGCTGACGGCAGCGGGTCTAGAGACTCAAGAGGGAGAGGAAGAGGCGGTAGAGGAGGACGAGGCGGCCGCGATAGGCAAAATCGCAGCCAGAAGAACCGACAGCCAGGTGTAAATGCGACATCAGGAGATGGCGGACGAACTCCTGGCGCAAGTTCCGGAGGCAAAGGCACCACCGGTGATCACTCGACCGGAAATTCAACGACAGAGGGTGAGGATAAGGGCAAGCTGCCGGCTGGTGTCACAGCGGAAGAAGACGCGGATGACGCTGAGGTCTGCTTTATCTGCGCATCAAAGGTCGAGCATACGTCTGTTGCGCCATGTAACCACCGCACTTGTCATATCTGCGCGTTGCGGCTGAGAGCCCTGTATAAGACCAAAGCTTGCGCGCACTGCAGGGTATGTAGACCGTTGTTTCATCCTATCTCTGGTTATCACAGCTGTATACTGATCAGTTTCTATCGAAATTGACAGACCGAATCCAGCTTTGTCATCTTTACCGATGACCCCCTTAAGCGCTACAACGAGTTCAATGAGTCGGATTTCGTCAGAAAGGATGACAACTTAGGAATCAAGTATGAGAAGGACGAAATCTTCGAGGACACTGTATTGCTACTGCGGTACAACTGCCCGGATGAAGACTGCGATGTAGCGTGTTTGGGCTGGCCAGACCTTCATCGCCATGTCAAAACCAAGCATGGAAAGGTGATGTGGTAAGTATCTCTTGGAAAGTACGAGTTTGCAGTAGAAGGTGCTAATATATCTCACAGTGACCTCTGCACAAGGAATAAAAAGGTATTCACACATGAACATCAATTGTTCACAACAGCAGAACTTCGGAAGCATGAGAAGTATGGTGACAATAAGCCTGGAGAGGTTAACCAGAGTGGGTTCCGTGGTCATCCTGAGTGCGGATTCTGTCGCCAGCGTTTCTACGGCGATGATGAGCTTTATGCCCATTGCCGAGACAAACACGAGCGCTGCCACATATGTGACCGCCGGTCTGGGAACCGTCAACAACAGTACTACATTGACTACAACGCACTTGAGGATCATTTCCAGAAAGACCACTTCCTCTGCTTGGATAAGGAGTGTCTCGAGAAGAAGTTCGTCGTCTTTGAGTCTCAGATGGACTTGAAAGCCCACCAACTAGAAGCACACCCTAACGGCCTTTCAAAAGACGCAAGAAGGGACGCTCGTCTAGTCGATATGTCCGCTTTCGACTACCGCGCTCCGTACCAGGCCTCGAGGCCTCGCAGGGAGCGTGGAGCAGGTAGAGGACGTGATCCGAACGCGGAGCCTCTTCCAGTCTCTAGTGCTCAGCCGCTGAGAAGAGACGAAATAGCATATCAGCGACAGGTGGCTATCCAGAGTGCTCAGTCCGTATCGACGCGAAGCTTCGGTGGCCAGCTGACACGTAACGATACTCAGCCTGTCCGCGCACCCGCCCGTCCTGCTGATCCTACACCTGCTCAAGCTGCCGCTGCTGCCTCTGCTGCACGCAATCCTCCAGTTTCGGCGATGGAGAACCTCAATATCAGTGCCACCACCGGTCCTCTTACTCCTCAAGAGCAAGCTCGTCGTCTCCGCCATGCTGCCGTGATCGAGCGGGCGTCTACCCTGCTCCGTAATGATCAGATCAAGATATCCGAGTTTCGCGCCAAAGTCTCCAGCTACCGCACTTCAGCCATCTCCGCCACCGAACTTCTCGACGCATTCTTCTCCTTGTTCGATACGTCTAGTTCCGAACTTGGCAAGCTTATCAAGGAGCTGGCCGAAATATACGAAGATGAGTCAAAACGCAACGGCCTCCTGAAAGCTTGGAACGATTGGCGGGCCATCAACGAAGACTATCCCGCTCTTCCTGGACCCAGCGGTATGGTGCCTGGCCTAACACTTGGTACTGTCAGCGGCGCGGGTGGCGGTGGTAAGCGTGTGTTGCGCCTGAAGTCCTCAACCGCTCAGTCTTCTCGGTCTGTCGTTAGCAGAAGCGGAGCCAATGCGTTCCCGGCTTTGCCAACCGCTGCAGCGAGGGCTTCTAACAACAGGATGTCTTCTAACAATAGAAGCTCCACGGTCTGGGGTAATAGTGGTACTCAGAACATATCTTCTCCTGGTCCGTCTTCTGTTACCGTTCGGCCTGCCTCTCGCCCTGCTACGACCGCGTCGCACGTAGCCGGCAACACCACTCGAGCAGCAGTTCCACGCGACAGCGAGGCATTCCCCTCTCTGCCACCCGCTGCGAAGCCTAACGTCCTCATGGCCGGTCTTACGCGCGGCACTGTCCGCTGGGACGACCGTCGTGGACCAGCCCCAAGTGCCTGGGGAACTGGCAGTTCCAACAGTGCTTCTGCCCAACCTGAGAACGAAGAGTCTGCTAACGACAACCATACTGGGAAGAAAGGAAAAGGAAAGAAGGGAAAACAGACTCTCTTCCACTTTGGTTGATAGCCTCCTTAGGGTCACTGTTTTATTTCCGGGCCCTATGCACGCTGATTCGGTTTCCATGCATATGTTGGAGTCATCAAGGGATTTGTCTCCGTCTTAGTTTCTCTTTTTTATCTTTACTTTGAGACTGGTTGGATGTGTAGAGTAGTATTTCGAGCCAGTTCCGGTGCATGAGCAAAAAGGAAAAGCGTGTTGTTATTTGTAATATGTATCTAGTTCTATTCCACTACAATGAAAGATAAAAGTGATACAGATCCCACCTCTTCCTGAGGATTTTGTCTTCGGTCTTGGGTCATCCTGGTAGGATATTATTCTGAGTAGCTGTAAAGTAACATGGAGGAGTTTATTTGTAAATTCGGTCGCATTACTTTGTATTCTTAACTAAATGATACTATATATTTATACACAGAAGGAATTACATAAAATAAGATATCCCTTCCACCCTCTTGGGCTTCATCCCTCAACCTGATTATCTGTGGAAGAACCACCGCGTGGTCCCGGAGAGTCATCTAACAGATCACTGCATTCGTCACGATGATCACGCTGACTAGATCCTGACCCCTGGTCCATTTCTTCTGTCGAGTAATTAGCATCCTCGGATACTTCTGAGATGAGTTCTTCCTCCACATCATCTTGTTCGTTATCATCATCATCAGAAGATGCAAACTCGGCGTCTACGGCCGCTAGTTGCAGAATGAACTCTTCTTGGAGCTTGCTAAGCCACTCCTTCAAAGCTACATCTTCCATATTGCCATCCTTGGCTTGCATTAGTTGCTCTTTTAATCTGAGGATCAAGTTTCGCCTTCTCGCAATAGCTACAGCTTTAGAGCTACCTTGGCGACGCTCCACGATCTCGGTCAGCTTCTCTGATACGTTTGCAGCTACTTCGAGTACTCTTGGAGGGAGAGCAACGAGTTTGGCCAGAGCGAGTCCGTAGAACTTTTCCTGGACGTGTCCCTCGGCGATTCTATAGAGCATGGTCATCTTCGATGCTTCGGGTGATAGTTCAACTGCTAAGTGGAGATTCACGACGCCGCTTCGCTCGGACATTATACGGGCCAGGTCACGGAAGTGGGTTGCGAACCATACCAGAGCGTGGCTTTCAACGAGAGCTTCTGCGATGGCAATTGCGATAGCGAGGCCGTCGGTCGTGCTGGTGCCGCGACCTAATTCGTCAACAATGACCATGCTTCTAGGCTCGATGTTGTGAAGAATAAATGACATTTCGCGCATTTCGGCAGTGAACGTTGACATATTAGCTTCGATATCGTCCGTTGTGGAAACGCGAGCGAAGAGCTGGTGGACGATTGGGAAAGATGCGTATTGGGCGGGAACGAAACAGCCGATTTGTGCCATTATCGTCATCAAAGCGAGGGAGCGTATGTATGTGGATTTACCGCTCATGTTGCAGCCGGTGATGATTTGAAATCGAGACTGCTGAGCGGCATAGGCGTCGTTCGGGACGAATTTATTGGACTGGATCCTCTCCTTGATCGGGTGTCGACCAGCTTTGATGGCTAGGACGTCTGTTAATTCCGGACGTACGTAGTCTTGAGTTGTGACGAGCTGGGCGAAGGCTGTCAACATGTCGAGAATGGCAATCGCTTCGCTTACTTTGAATAGTACAGATATCTCGGATCTTATATCCTCGATTAGTTCCTGGATACTCCTGTCGCTCATGTTGACAACTTCGTTGTGGGAATCCATGATCTTTTGGTTCAGTTTGACAAGATCTAAGGTCTGGCATTCAATGGTGTTCTTTTTGCGAAACACATTGATGAAGATATCTGGAAGAGGTCCATTCTCCAGTTCTCCGGTAGACATACTGATATAATATTGACGAGCGGGGTCGAACTTCAGGTCCAGGACAAGATTATGAGCCTCTGTAGAGTGTCAATAATTTGGACGTGAATTAGGAGGAACACACAACCTGCGAGAGCAGATACCAGCTCCACAGCATCCGCATTTGCCTCCTTGTATGTCTGGCGTGCGACGTCTAGAAGACTATTCACTCCAGCCTGCAAAGTTCGTTATTTCCTGTCTCATCGATGTGGCTGGAACATTCACCTTGATTGCGTATGTGCGCTGGTTCCTCAGGTCAAGGGGTCTAGTTTGGTAGGTTACATCTTCATTCAACGTTGCGTCTATCAGCTCTTGAATAGCACGATGACGGGTAGGATTGCAGAGCTGGGATTGTCAGTCGAAGATGAATTATTGATCCCAATTATGCCAGACTAACGTCTCTGATATTCAGTAATAGCTCACTCTGCGCGGTGGCCAATGCATCATAAACAGGCTTGATGGATGAGACGTAGGTTTTTAACATAATAACCTTATTAATGCATTGTTCGGCATATTGAAGGGACAGTTTGGTAGGAATCAAGATGAGCTTGATAGTCAGCGTATTGGGTCATTCTCGAATGTGTGTTCCCGACTAACAGAAGTAATAATCCTATCTGAATCCACAAAGTTCTTGAGAGCTACGCAGGGAGAAGTCAATAAGCGGAAGCCTCTCTGAAGCATTCACGGACCTTGTCTGATAGAAAAGAACATGTCTTCATTTGTGGTCAGTTCCTCTAAGGCATCATATCTACCGGTGATCTTGCGTGGCTCCGTTGACGGCTGAAGAATGTTACTACGAAGCAGTCTGGCGCCCATTGGCGTCAGTGTCTCATTAAGAAGCCCGAACAAGGAGTCTTTGGACTTCGTATTCTGCACGTTCTGGATCAACTCTAGAGAAACAACGGTAGCAAGGTCAATCATCATAGATCCCTGCGAAGGTTCGAATTTGATGCGAAGAGAATGGAAGGAAAAAGACATGCCGAGTTCCACTTCGACATACTTCAACACCTAGTAGAGATTAGTTAAGCATTGATTTGTGGACAGCAGCTAACAAACCGCAGCAAGTGAGCACGTTGCGAAATAGTTGCCCTCCAATGTGATTTTAATGGTCTCGAGATCTTCCTGGAAGGCGAGTCGGTCCACATATTCGTGTCCTGTCCTTTCCGACCAGTATTTGCGATCAATTGTGGTGGTCTTGAGATCTGGAAGGTTCTCCTGGACGATAGAATACAACTTAGATTGTATATCTCTGGCTGTACTCATGAACAATATTTCCGTGGGCTCAAACACGTCAATTTTGTTTATTGTCTTGACGTAAGTTTGGCTATCGCATATCTGGCAGAGCACTGCTTCAGAGGTAGAAAGATTGACAAACGCGAGGCCCACGGTTGATGATATTCCTCTTGATTCACTAATTGCGCATATTATATCCTGGGAAGCTATACTTGTAGCTGCCGTCATGGGTCTTCCGGTTCTTGGTCGTCCAGTATTTGGTCTGCCCGAGGGGTGTCTCGACGAAGTAGTAGTCGTTGTTCCTTGGTCATAGGGGTAAGATGTACCCGTCGAAAAGGATGAAGCCATCGTCAGTCCCCTAGCTCATTTGATAGTCTCACAATATTATTGAGATCGATATACGATTATAGGCATCTCCCAGAAATGAAAACGATGTGGTTGATGTCTCGAGACTGTTGAGGACTGTTGCGGAGATAAACCACAGTTGGACAAAACGGGTTTAGTGCGATCATGCCCGAAATTTCTCCAAACCGATAAACTTTGCGATATCAGAGCAATTCAATCGCAGAAACAACTTTTTTGCTGCAAAATGGCCACTGTCTTTCCTCCTCCCAGCAAGCGCCAAAAGCGCGAGGTTGCTGAAAGGGCACAGCAACAACAGGAAATCCAAGCTATCCCGGAAAACCTGGGAAACGTTCGAGTGCAATTCTTCGACCAAGCTACCGGAAAACCCACTGGCCCCGCGGTCGCTGTACCTGTCGCCAATGCAAATGTGAAAAATCTTGAGACACTGCTTAATACGCTCCAGGGTAATGTAGGTATGCCTTCCATTCTCGAGATCGTTAACGAATTTGAGAAAGTACCGAATACCGGATTAGCTGACTCCGTGCCTGTAGGATGAGAATGAGCGCGTGCCATACAGGTTCACGTATCGATCGGACGAAAAAGACGAGCAGACGGTCGATATCCTCTCAGACCTATACTCTTCCTTGCTGAAGCCTGGTCTAAAAACTACCGAAGATATCGTTCACCTTCACTATACCCCGCAGGCTGTATTTCGAGTAAAGGCTGTGTCGCGATGTGCTTCCGCAATCTCTGGTCACGGAGAAGCAATTCTGGCGACACAATTTTCTCCTATCTCTTCGTCGACAATGGTATCTGGAAGCGGAGATTCCACGGCTAGGATATGGGATTGCGACACAGGAACTCCAAAGCATACCCTGAAGGGTCACACTAGCTGGGTTCTAGCAGTCAGCTATTCGCCTAATGGCCTCATGATAGCCACTGGGAGCATGGATAATACTGTGCGATTGTGGGATGCAAAGAACGGACAGTCATTAGGGAACGCTCTTCGTGGCCACACGAAATGGATCACCAGTCTAGCGTGGGAACCCTACCATTCGCAGGAACCAGGAAGGCCACGACTTGCATCTGCTTCGAAAGATTCGACAGTTCGCATCTGGGATGTAGTGACGAAGAAGATCGATACCCTTCTCACAGGTCACAAAGGATCGGTGACGTGTGTCCGATGGGGTGGTACAGGGAAGGTCTACACGGCGTCGCACGACAAGACTATCAAAATCTGGAATCCTAAGGATGGAAGCCTTATCCAAACATTATCCGCGCATGCTCATCGCGTAAATCACCTGGCCCTTTCTACCGATTTCGTCCTACGCACTGCATTCTATGACCACACTGGCAAAGTCCCTCAAACAGATGCTGAGAAAGTCAAAGTGGCTAAAGAGCGATTCGAGAAAGCCGCGACGATTGACAACAAGGTCACGGAGAAGCTTGTGTCTGCTAGTGACGACTTCACTATGTTCCTTTGGGATCCTGCGAATTCGACCAAGCCCGTGGCTCGGTTACTTGGTCACCAGAAGGAAGTGAATCATGTCACTTTCTCGCCAGACATGGCATACATCGCATCTGCGGGTTTCGACAATCATGTCAAACTATGGAATGCTCGTGACGGCAAGTGAGTATCGTCCAGTCTATCCAATTGACAACGCAACACGGAGCTAATCTTCTTGATTTCAGATTCATCACCACACTTCGCGGCCACGTCGGTGCCGTCTATCAGTGCTGTTTCTCCGCTGACTCGCGTCTACTCGTATCCTCCTCCAAGGACACCACGCTGAAAGTGTGGGACGTTCGCACCGGGAAATTGTCCATGGACCTCCCAGGTCACCAGGACGAAGTGTATGCTGTCGACTGGAGCCCCGACGGAGAAAAGGTCGGCAGCGGTGGACGGGACAAGGCAGTTAGGATATGGAGACATTAACGGTCTCGACGATATCAAAATATGGTTGAAAAAGTATATAGCAAAATGACAATAATGATACCCCGGGGTTCGGTGATCAACAAAACTGAGTTCGATTTCTCTTGATGATCTATAAATGCACGCTATTGACATTCAAACTAAGAGACAAAGGCAGTGATCGATGAATGTCATATGCATGAGCGTAAAACCATGGTCTCATCAAATGAACCCATTCAAACTCATCATGACCAACCCTAGTGAGATTTCTACCGCCCAGACACCGGACACCTTGATCCCCTGTACCCTTCCCACCGCGCCGCTCTTATGTCCTGAATCAGTCGAATTACTCGAGTTCGAACCCCCTCCAACCGGCAGTACATTTTCTATGAAATACTTATTGTCGTCCCCCACGACATTTCCAGCCGGGTAATACTCGCAGACAACAAACCAGCCGCTGGCCTTTCCATCGTCGCCGCCCGTGTCCGATGTGCAGTTTACTCGAGCACATCCAACGGTCCTCGAGGCCCTCCAGACGAGCTGCGTGAAGTGGCCTGTTGATTCGGCGTAGCCAGGATCTGAGTAGTTGTATAACTTCTCTTCATCACCCCAGGCTTCGACGGAAGCAGAAGCGTTTGGGTACCCCTCAGCGAGGTTTTCGCCATAGGGGCCATGCTGGAGGTCAGTTAGTCATTGATTGTGACCATTTAACTGGTTAAACTACTGGAGAATTGAAGAAAAACGGGGAGTTTTTTCATGTATTAAATGACAAAGCGGAAAAAAACATGCAGCCCTTACAGAATGTTTCCATAGACATTTCTTCGCCCAATTCTCCGCATAGGCAGTCAACGAGTTATTCCATGTTAGAGCGCTGGCATCGTGTTGCGCGCGGTATCGATTCGTCACGTTCAGGACTGTATCTTCGAACAATGTCTCTGATGTGTATGAACGCGCTGGAGTTGGCTGAGGTGCATAGCTTGTGATGACTACGGTCGATACGACGGTAGCTTCGTCTGATGTGGCCAAGGCAATGCCACTTTGCACAGCGAGATATAGGAAAGAGAGGACATGAGTGCGGTATAACTTCAGCTGCATTGCTGGAGAAATAAAAGCAAAGCCCTCCTCCTCGACAAATCACAATCCGCAAAGCGTAGGTTAACTAGATCTGTTGCTGTCTGTGTCACATATGACGTTATGGTCGTACTGAATATCTATATGCTAGTGCGGCTATGCAGATCGTGGTGCAGATCGGTATCATTTGCAACGGCGTCTGAAAGGACAATTTGCTGAATATGCTTTGAACGCGCCGAAAGTTGAAATTGGATGAGTTAAAGGGAAAAGGAAAATATTGTTGGATCCCCCAGTCAAAAGGATCCAGTAGTAACTGCCGGTGAGACAGGATTTGAAATCTTCTAAATATAGCATTTTAAGACAGCGGCGAACAGCGATTATTATTGAACTTGAACTACCGAATACCTACGTACCATATCTTCTGCCCCGCAATGTGCGGCCCGAAGCTCTCTCGGGATCTCTTTGTCACTACTGGCGACTCATATAAGATAGGAACTTTTCTGGAATGGTTCTCTAGTTTATCTCTTCCGGTTCTCCTTTGATTCCCTTCTGTCGCCGTGGTGCAGCGTCATGCGTACGAGCAAAAAGACGCGGCCCGGGAACCTTTTCCAACCATTGTAAGCCTGGGATGTAGGACCCATGGTTATGGGAACATATTTTCGAGATGGAAGCCTAGAGAACTTCTGTGTCATCAGCCGCCGGGTTCTCTATCTAGATTAGTAGCCGGTGTTTCCGCTTTCCGCGCAGGGTTCCTGGACATCCCATATCGAGGATCAAAAGAAATAAAGGCTATCAGGACACCATTATTACGGTTCAGTGTGGTCGATAATGTGTTGGTATTTCAGGATCAGTGATCAGTATTCTCGTCATAAATTCCTGGCGGCTTGGCCTCAGAAGATGTTCCATCCGGATCCGGGCTCTACCGTCTGGTGCAAAACGGATTCATTCACGTAGCTCATCATGATTTCTATATCTCTGGGTATCTATGCACATTCCGCTCAAGTGAACTCGCTGATGCTATATACGCTTCCTTTTTCTGCGCTCGCAATGAAGCTATGCAGTGTCAAACAGCTCTCTGGGGCTAAGAGCCGCTCTGTTGTAGATGACAGTACTTCGTTCTGATAGCCAAATATTTCGTATAGAGAACGGTGCTGTAGCCCCGAAGATAAACGTTTGTGGGACCCGCGATGGTGTCGCCAGCGGGGCAGTCCTGGTATGATAGCAAGCGTGCCAGTTATGTACGCGCGTCGCAATCGTTTCGGATAGTATGATTGCTCGAGTAGATGAGAGTCGATATAAGCATGTCTCTACATGATGCTACATCCAACACCGTACATGGCTCGCTCAACGTTATGTCGCACTATATACCAATCTGCACGACGCTCGGCGAATTCGTAAACCTCTTCTGCTCGCAAGATGCCGTAGAATCGATCATTATCGGCAATGACGGTGGCCAGCTCTTTCGCATCGGAGGGATGGATGAGATAGATTTGAGCCAGTTCCCGGAGAGCCTTGAAGTAGAGCAGCAGTTCACTGTTCTTCAACGTCTGTATGTAGCGGTAGTAATGGTTCATATCGCTGTATTGGAAAAGTAAGTAAATTGTCGGACGTATATTTCGAGATCTCCCTACCTGATAAGCTTTAGTGAACCTTCGACGCTGATGCGCTGCCGCTTTAGATGCTTGCACAGAGCATTGAAGAGACGAAGTCCAACTTCTTGGTTGAAAACATCCAGCGTACTCTTGTCTGTACTTCCCACAAGCATCTGCGTATGGGATGAGACCACATCCACTACAGCCCGCGCAGCTTCACTAACCCCCACATCCATTGTTTGCCGTTTGGGGTCCATAGAGACCTCCGGGTTAAAATCAGTGGCTACCTGCCTTGTGGCAAGAATATAATCCACTTCTTCCATTAGGACATTGATACCCTTGTTGAGCCCAGCAGCCACCCGTTCGTCGAGCATCTGTTCAAATTTCTTCTTTTCCTTGACTGCAGGGTCCAAGAAGTCGCTTCGGTCAGTCAACTTCGAGCCTATCAGCTCCTGTTCGTAGAAGACGTCCACCATCTGAAGAATCAGATCGCCAACGTTTACTAGTTCCAGGAATGTCACCAGAGGTTCGACCCCAGACGTGTCGCGGTCTCCTTGCTCACGTGGCCTATAGTTGGACAGGTGATCCACTGCCTTGTCAAAGCCTTGGATGACATGGCGCTGTCCTAGAATGCGCAGCAAAGCAACAAATATGGCCTCGCATTGGTGTCTTGCTGCCATGCCGTACTCTCCGCCAAGTTTCACAAACTGCGCCGCTCTCTCCAGACTGTTTTTCGCGGAATGGACAAGGCCTAAAGCGACCTCAATACTGAAGAGCGATCGGATACCTTCCAGTTTTGCATTCATGATAGCAGCCTTTGCTGCGAGTTCTGTGGTTGGAGCCTCCTGTAAGGGAACAGGAAAAACCGGAGACATTGTAGTCGAAAATCTGTTGGGACTCTTCAGCGGCGGGTTCGGGTCAGCGCCGCTCAATTCACCCTCGCTTTTAGCAGTGCTTGATTTTGATGAGAAGCTTGGAAGAATATTCACAGGCATCATGACGACCTTCTTGAAAGAGGACAGGAAATCCTTCTTATCAGCTTGTCGATTCACATTGGACATCAGAAAAGACTCCGTTGACGCTGCTTGCTCGGAGAGCTGCCGATCCCATTCATTAACTGCATCATCAGAACCTTTCTTGAAAAATTCTAGCTCCTCCGCAAGATACAGGTCAATATGTGCCTCATAAATTCCGGCAATGACACGGTTGACTGTGTCATAGAACTCATCACCGGTAATGTGGATAGGCTGTAACGATTGGGAAAAGTTTGTGCATTGCACAAAAGTTCCTGATACAGCTTTGAGGTAGGATTCAACGTCTCTCCGATGCAGCTCCTCGAATAACGCTGCCAGAAACGGGGACATTACATCCACTCCCACCTTCTGAAGAAAAGGGGTAGCAACGTCTAAAGACGGTGGGAAAGCTCGCGAGATTATCGAGACCTCATCATTATAGCCGACACCTAGGCGGGTAAGAAAAGCTTGGGTGTGCTGAAGCTTAACAGCCCCAGTTTCCGAATCGATACAGTCTTTTACGTTGCCAAAGTCAGACTTCCTGGTCACGACATGGTTGTGGTGGATAAAATAGTCGATAGCAGAGCCGCCCCCGTTGAGAATCGTAAGCACATGGGCATATTTGCGCATTTTACCATCAATATCCTCGCTTTCATAACCGTCTCGGAACTCCTTGGCAGCTGCGACCTCAAACATGGAGACTGTATCCTGCAGCTGCCGATGACGTTCCTCCCACCCTGTCGTAGTATCGGATTTGGCAAACGCCTGAAGCTGAGAGAGGATCTGCGCTTGATGCTCTGGGTCCTGGTATTGTTTGAATACCATGTTCTCAGTAGACGGACCATTGCTCACTATATCATTGTAGAACGGAGCCAGCGCAGCATGAACTTTCCCATACTCCTGTCGCGCTTCTCCGCGTATGGACTGGACTGATTTCAATGCCACCAGAGGACCCTCAGCTGCTGGACCTGAGAACTGGTTGGACGTTGTTGGAACTGACAGGCTTATCTTGTCGAAACCATCAATAAGAGATCTCCTGTTATTAGCTGCGCCATTGTCGCCAGCAGAACCATTTGTAACAGACACACTGTCTGCCAGCTCCTGTATTTCCTGTCGCTCCACACTTTCAACCGTGGCAATTGTCCCATGTGTTTTCTCCACATGCTTCCTCGCTTCTATTTCGTTCCAGCAACCCATGCGCTTCAGTCTCTGTACCCATCTGGTGTCATCATAGACCATCTCACGAAGGAGGCGCGAGGAACGTGCGGCGAGGATCAAATCGGTAGGAGATAGGTAGTCAAGAATAGAAGACATGATCTCTAGTCATAACGATATTTCATTAGCTTTGAAAATCCTCTCTATATCATGGACATCTGGAGATGTGGAACCAAAACACCTACCAGCAGGGAGAGCCGCTCTGGACACCTCCTCCATGGAGGCCATCCTCAACGTAGCCAGCACATCTCTCCTCGGCTTGTTCGCCTGGGCTGGCCCTCTCCTTGGTTTTGACATGTTGGTATCGCTGGTTCAGCATCTGGTAGAACAGCTCTTCGTATTGTAAGTATGTTATCGCATTCGTGGGCGACGGGAGCTCGTGGCGGTCCGTGAGCTCATGCGACCGCGTGGATCTTCACCGGAGAAAGGAGGAGACAGTTAAAGGACTTTAACGAAACAGAGGAGAAGGTATAATCATTATCATTATCATTTTTAAAAATCTTCCATGTAGTTCTTGGAGATTGTCAACATACCTACACACCGGACGGCGGAGTGTTTGGGGTACTCGGGATGCCCGCCGGTGGCACTTTGGAGATCGGCAAAATTTCCATGTCGGGCTAGGAAAGGAACTTCTTGTCTGCAGAATCCGGGGTAATCTTCCATCTATTGATCCACTCTCTGTTCAGCTTCGTGAGAATATCCGTCTAGGGATTTGTAAAGTGTTCCAGTTTCTAAAAATCATATGGTGAGGACAGAGAATATGCTGTGCGTTTCCAAGATTATGAGCACCTGTCTTCCGTATTTCATGTGGAATATTTATTCATACTTCAGATGTCACTGCACGCGCCATTACTCGAACAATCATCGCATTGATGTCACAGAGATATTATACTTCCACAGCAGGAGCCAATTAGGTTGATTTGCGCAGCCATTCTCTTTAAGTATTAAACTTCTTCCTATATACTAGAATAACGACTTGGAAGCACCGCGCAGTATGGATTCATGAGCAGCCAGGAACGTGAAAGCGTAAGATGTAAATGTTGATGCTGTAAGCTACTTCCGACGAGAAGAGACAAAAAGAGATATAGGGAGCATCGTGTAAAGCTCGTCGAAGAGTGGCGTGTGCTTGTCCCAAAGTAAGGTAACAGGTGACCGGCTTCACTGCCACCTGAGGAGCGTTCAACCCGCAATCGCCTCGCTGTCAATACCCCACTGTCATCCTCGATGAGGTTATTTCTTTTGAGCTGTCGATATGCCTTCAATTTTCTGTACCTCGCTATTAACTGGAGACATTTCTAAACCAATCCTCCACGTAGAAGCTCGTGTCAAGAGCGATGGAGAGAATGTCATTATCCGTACAGACGTCGTGGGTCTTCTACAGCGCGATACCATTCTCTGTATCATGACACTTACGAGCATTCAGATTAGAGAAGAGATCAGTAAATGGCTGGTCGAGAACTTTGCAGTGCTGTCTTTGGGCCAGGAGCTGCGCTCGTTCGGTAGGGGCACTGCTCTTCTTGAACTGAGGAGTTTATTCCTTACAACTCCGCGCAGATGACCTTAGGGAATCACACGCTCAAGTTCTCGATTCCATCAAGGTTACTGAGTGCACTGGAGGCCAACTGGAATCAGGAGCATACCGCTTGGAAGATGTCCAGCTGGATGTGCAGGCGTACCAGCTACGAGGTTCCGCAGAACTGGAGAGTTCTCAACAAACTATGAGACTAGGAGATAACGGAGAGGATACAGGGCCTCAAGCTAGAGTTGTTGCTCTGCCGAATAAAGAGTTGGACGGTATCTGGGAGTCGTACGTATCACTGCACTGTGGGATTGATAATATGTTAATTTTGGATCTCCAGTCTATTGTTTGAACAACAGATTCCATCGACTCTGCTACGAGCACTTAGCCGCATGGGTTAGTACTCGAGTCCCGGTTTTTCTTGTCAAGACTAACAGTACAGTTTCAATGTCCGCTCGTCGTTTAGACGCATGGACGATCAATTGGAATCGCCTCGTTCTCCTCTGGGGACCTCCAGGCACAGGAAAGACAAGTCTATGGTCAGTACTGCCAGACCGTATTTCTGCAAGTATAGTCCAAGGAGTAGCTGATCAAGGACTGCAGTCGTGCCCTTGCTCAGAAACTTGCAATTCGACTCGGGAAGCAATTCCCGCAGAGCAGGTTGATTGAGATAAATGCCCACTCGTTAGCCAGTAAATATTTCGGCGAGAGCGGAAAGCTTGTAAGCAAGATGTTCGATCATATCGAGTCTATGCTGGAGGAAGAAGAGGATACACTGGCCTGCGTCTTTGTGGACGAAGTCGAGACACTGACAGCCAAAAGGGAGCAAGCTCTCCAGGGGAATGAGCCGTTTGATGCCATGCGTGCAGTTAATGCGCTGTTAACAGCGCTGGACCGCTTGAGACACCGTCCGAACGTGGTCGTGCTCTGCACGAGCAACTTGATTGCAGCATTGGTGAGAGGACTGGAAGCTTGGACCCGTTTTTGATAGTATATAGTCAATTGCTAACCTTATTGTGACTGCCAGGACGACGCGTTTCTTGATCGAGTCGATATAAAACAGTTTATACCAAAGCCGCCATCAAGAGTAATTTACGAGATTTACAAGAGCTGTCTGGAGGACCTGAGTAGATGCGGTGTGATCGAGGGGAAAGCATTCGATGTGATACAGACCGTTCCTGACGACATATGTGCACCCCTTGAATACATCGAGCAGAACGCAGACGTACTGCTGCTTCCAGGATATGATGATATGCTGCTGAGGTATCAGATGTTCCCGGATTCTATTCCCAAGCAGCTTGCAGATGCTGCAAGTGCCAGTCAAGTAAGTACTGCAGCGGATACCCCGGAATTAACGGGATGATGTCTCCTCACATTATCACTAGGGGCTGAGCGGCCGTACACTGCGTAGACTGCCTGCTCTGTCGCTGGTACTGCATACACACTGGGCGACTTGCACGATTCACGAGGCGGCTGCGGCGCTGCGGAAGGGCATTGCAGCGGAACAGCGGGTGGGCACGGAAACGGCGGGGAGTAGCTAAGAGGCCATCTGGGACGGTTCCTGAGACATTGCACGGGGTAGCAGTGCTGTTGATACTGGAATGCAAGATAGAATCACGGTGTTCAGCGGTCTAGACATACAATATAACCATCACCTCGACGCTGAGCCGGCCTTTTGTGTGCTGGCATCTCGCGCTGTCGATGTCGTGCCGTCGCGGTTTTTGCCGAAGGAACCTAACCAGGGCCGGCGGCCAATCAGCGCGAGGGTTTAGCCAATCCACCCCCAAGAGAAACTTGACGAGCTCCGGTCGACAACTTCAACTTCACCTCCAAAGGACAACCTCCTCACCGGCGCCTACCTCCCCCCTCCCCTCTACAACCCCTCTGCGGCTCTTGTTCCTTCCTCTATCCTTGGGTGATCAGAGGGCCTTGGATTCATCAGCATGCTGGCACGCTCTTCCCTCCTCAGCGTGCCCTCGCGGGCGATCGCACGACAGACTTTCCGCCAAACAACCACGGTACGCATCACCGGCCTTCGACGAGCCATTGGCCTTGATGGGATAGCACAATTCCTTGCAAAGGCCGTCAGAAATATGATGAGGGACTTTTTGACTGACAAGATGCGCAGCGGGCGTCTTCCTCCACATCCGGCACTGAGGCCGCCAGCTCCCCCTTCTATCTCACACTCACGGCCACCGCTGCGACGCTCGCCACGATCGGTTCGACCGCATGGTACTACCATCTCTATGGCCAGGAGGCCTTTGCAATGACACCTGCTGAGGAAGGGTGAGTGGTCCTGAACCGCGTTTGATGGGTGTCTAGCCGTTCCGCTTCTCCGAAGCGTGCGACGATGACAACGATGGCAACTTCTAACGTGTTGGAATTAAAGATTGCACGCGACTCAGTACCCGTGGGAGCACCAGAAATGGACAAAGACCTTCGACCACCAGGCGTGAGTCCACCCGATCTATTGTTTTGGCTGATATCAGACTCACCTGGCTCTCCAGTCTGCGCCGCGGTTTCCAGGTTTACCGTGAAGTTTGCTCTTCCTGCCACTCTCTGACCCGTGTCCCGTGGCGTTCGTTCGTCGGTGTCATGCACACCGTTGACGAGATGAAGGCTATGGCCGAAGAGCACGAGTACGACACCGAGCCCAACGACGAGGGTGAGATCGAGAAGCGCCCCGGAAAGCTGTCCGACTACATCCCTCCGCCTTACAAGAACGACGAGGCCGCTCGTGCTTCCAACAACGGTGCTCTGCCCCCTGATCTCAGCTTGATCGTCAAGGGCCGTCACGGTGGCTGCAACTACATCTTCTCCCTTCTGACCGGTTACCCCGATGAGCCCCCAGCGGGTGCCTCCGTCCAGGAGGGTCTGAACTTCAACCCTTACTTCCCTGGAACTGGTATGGGCTCTGAATCTGAATTTGCTGTGTGATTAGAGAAGCTGACCTTCTTCTAGGTATTGGTATGGCCCGTGTCCTTTTCGACGGCCTCGTTGAGTACGAGGATGGCACCCCCGCCACCACCTCCCAGATGGCCAAGGACGTTGTTGAGTTCCTGAACTGGGCTGCTGAGCCCGAGATGGATGACCGCAAGAAGATGGGTCTCAAGTCTCTGACCATCCTGACCGGTCTCTTCGCCCTGAGCGTCTGGGTCAAGCGCTACAAGTGGGCCCCAATCAAGACGAGAAAGATCATCTACAACCCCCCCGTTGGCAGAAAGTAAGGTTGGAGAACGTCTCGATCGGATGATATGCGGAAACGGGAGGGTATGAAGGAGATATCCTAGCCTGCGTTCCATTCCCCCCGTTGGCTGGGTACTGTCGACTTCCGCCCTTCATTGGCCATTGTTACTACTTGTCTGTCTACCTGTTTTTATCTGAACCTACTCAGAAACGCTTGTATCTGTACCCTAGATATCTCCTTTGAAAATCTGTTCGAAGAAAGCCATTTCCTTTGTCAGAAAGAATTCCGTTTCTGTTTTTCAATTCTCGATCGCGTATTCCTGGTATATGGCTGCCTTTATGGGTGGAAGTTAGGTGCACTCCTGTCGGATGCGTCTTGTGAAAAATGCAATGTAGAAACATGTGGTACTTCTCAAGAGCGTCCCTTAAGTCGAGGTATAAAGGTGAAGATACACGGCCTTCGATGCACACTAACCCGAGCAGCGACACGGTAATGTTATTTGAACAAACCATCACTATCATTGCATTGATACTTCATATTTCATATCTATATTTATATATCCAAGAACTTCAAATAGTAGACATATAGTACCTTCTAGCGTGGAATCACATCCTCAATCGTCCGCTCTCCGTCTCCAAAAACCTGCTTAAAGCCATGGTCATAGGTCTTCCACATCGCAACGAAGACCTTATCTTCCACCTTTACAAGCCATTCTGGGCTTCGTCCATCAGAGTCGGCCAAGTATGCTCCCAGAGTTATCAGTAGAAAGATCAACGGCCCCCATAGTGTGAGGAAAAGACCCGATCCGACGCGCTGGCGGACGGTGGTTATGCGATATGGGCGGATTTGCGAAAGGTAGGTTTGGTACGAAATCGGAAGGTCATGCTCGGCGGCGCCTGTTCTTATCAGATCAAGGTAACGCGCGGAGGGTTGGGCGTAAGAAGGGTCCGGGCGAACGAGTGGGTTCGATTCACTATCTTCTCGATCTGGAGAGAGTAAAGTGTGCGCTTTGAAGGGCTGTGTCTTTGGCAGGTCGGGGACTGGATCTGTCGAGTTATATTTCTCGGGGAAGGGATAGCATGTCACGACCATGTCCCGGTATCCTCGTCCTCCGCCTTCGGTGGCTATGATGCGAGCGTAGTCTGTCAGTGTGACTTCGTACACTACGCCGATTAGAGGCTTGTGCCATCGATCTTTGTTGTATTCTCGCTTGGCGAGAAGAGGGCTTCCATCCGTGTCTTCCTTGCTGCTTCCTTCATGGGATCCTGGATGATCTCGGAACTGTGAACCTGCGAAGCATGGCTCTCCGTATGGGAGCCCGGGAAGATCGAATGTCAGTTTCAACTCTGGGACGTAGACATTGATCTCAGATAGCGGCTTGATGCCACGGGATCCGCGAAACTTGGCGGAAGACAGATTCGAGCCGTATGCAAGGTATAAGACCGTTTTCTCCTCAGCCGCTTCCTCGTGTCTTGGTATGTCCTGCTCCAACACTTCCTGGGAGAGGCATGGATCCGAATCAAGGGAATCGCCTTGCGTAGACTGCTGTCGCCGCCCCGCCGTTGTCTGATTGTAGAGGGCGTTCGTCGTGTATGTGGAAGGGCGTGTGAAAGCGAAGACATTCCGAAGGCGCTGGAAGGCTTCATGGCCGGAGCCGTAGGCCTGCTCCCGGGTTTCCTCTCTCATGACGGAGCGTGCTTCTGAATTCGTATCAGTCTTCTCAAGAAAGCTGTCAGAGTTAGCGTCTGCTAGAGAGAAGCTGCGTTAACCCTGGATAATTAGCAGAATAAGCTGATATTGTAATCAATTGGTACGTAGATAGTTAGTCCGTGGTCAGCGCTGGGGCCGTCACAACCGGATGGATTCGTCCGAGGCGCCCGCCTTGCGATTCACTGCAATGAACGGGAACACGGAGACAAATCCACCCGTTCTGGGCGGCGAAGTCTGGTGTGTAGCCGCGTTCTCAGACATGCTAACTGAGCTAGAACTGGCACGCTGGAGATCATGGTTTGCAATTTGAGATGTGATACTGATGTTGATCACCAGAGCAGCTATTATTTGGGACTCCTGGACAGGTCTTTTGGACGTTAAAATAGCTGCCGTGCTCTCCGTATCGGCGTGGTGGCTGATGCCTTCATGGTATAAGCTCCTGGAGACATCAACAAGTCATCAAGTTAGGAGCGATCGAGCGATCGAGCAGAACGCTGTAGACTCCAGCAAGTGAAGATGTGAGGTCGTTGTGGGTTTTATAGGCAAGACTGATGGGGATGGGATAATGCCTACATCACGCAATTTCCCCGGACTCTGACAATCTTTCCAGGAGCAGCTAGTAACGCCATCTTTCCCCAGATGGGCCCAGCACTAAATTACGGGGACAATCCACATATTATTGTGATTCCACTGTGCTGAATTTACTCCTATTGATCTTTTGAAGCGCAGTTCTGTGTGCTTCGCTTCCCCAGGTTTATCTTGTTCAGATCGTTTCAAAATTGAGTTTAGTTGAAATGTATCCCCCAACAACGTCTAGACCCTGGACGATCGAGAGAATGCTGTAAATACTGTCCTATATAATGTCTTGTACAAATTTCCTTCACTAAGCACCATACAATCTCGAAAAGATCAAATTGTCCATGATTACTACGACTCGACTAGTTTAAGTTAACCAGTGAAAGTCGCCAGATTGCTTAGTAAATAAAAGTGACGACGGCATTCGGTAGGTTAACTATAGCTGCTTGACTATCTACTCCGTAGTCGCATTTTGAATTCAAAAACTTGACTTATTATTAAATAGTTCCATTAATCATAAAACTGGTTAGTTATCGCTCTTACTTTTCTAGTCTTTCTCAAAGATCTACGTTTACCTGGTATTGTTGCTTGTAGGGAATACCCGCAAGAGTGCCTTTCCAATTATTGCAATTAGCCGCCGCATTCACTTCATGACTGACTGTGATTACATTATCCACCAGGCAACAACAGATATCTCTATTCTTGTCACCAGGTAGCCTTGCGTAGTGATTTTTTCCCCACGATTTGAGCGAACAACTGAATCGCTGAAGGAGATTTGACATCAACCAAAGGTACCATTTGATAGACAGACAGTTCGATACTCAGAGACTGATGATGCAAAACAGACTGCGACTATGAACCAGAACAAGATCCCTATTATTGTTCGTAAAATGATGGCCGCGAAAAAAGAGGCCGAAGATACAGAACCAGCGCCATGCGATCCTGCCATCGACTACATCCCTTTTCGAAAAGAGTACTACTTTTTTTATGGCACCTTGATGGATCCTGCTACACTTATGAAAGTTCTTGACTTGTCCGAGGAACCGACCCTGCTGCCTACAAAGGTGGCGGGCTATTACATCAAACTCTGGGGCAAGTATCCAGCACTCTTAGACGGTAAGCCGGGAAACTGGGTATACGGTATGGCCTACGAAGTTCAGTCACAAGAGCACTTGGATCGACTGGTTGCGTACGAAACGGACAAATATAGAATTGAGTCATGCGGGATTTATCCCGCGGACTCTGATGAAAATAGCACAGATATCCTTTTTGGTCAAACATTTCTTTGGGACGGGAAGCCCGAAGAGCTGAGTGAAGGGGAATTCAGTTTAGAGACATGGAAACGAGAGGGAAACGAAGCGCCACAAACGAAAGGGGATAGTCTCTAATTACAAAATATTCTCCCTGGGGACATGTGCAATTCCTGCACTATGCTGCAGAACCAGTGAGCAACTTGGAAGGCCTTTAGCCCTGCGATGTAATGCAACCCCAACTCAGAGTTCTAGTACCGAATGAGAATATAGATTCTTCATTAAGCCTCATCGCACGTAATACTTGTAGAAGGCCTATTGCTACCTCAACAGAGCAGATTGGCCCTACCAATGTTAACTCGCTGTTGAGTTTCTGAATATTCGACCAAAAGAGACTATATGAGGCTTAAGTCAGCTATCTAGCGTCGTCCGTCTCATTATGGAAAATGTGGGAGAACTCCTCCTGGTTACCCTGAGATAGGAAACTTCGAATAAACCTCCAGCCAGAGGCTTGTCAAGTCCTAGAACAAAGAAACGAAGGTGGATCAGGGACATAGTTTCGGATCCCATCTCCTGGAACGCTTGATTCTCAAGATGTACTGAACTCAGTCACCAAACTATGCAAGTGAATGTGACCCTAAATGCGTATTCACTGCTCACATATTGATTATTCGTTATCGTATAAAGCCTATTCTCTTCCCACAGAACTCTTAACACCATATTGAGCAGTCTAAGATATCATATCCACCTACGCAAATCTTAAATCCCTAACATAGCTTCTCTCAGAATTCCAACTAAACAGCAGATCTCAAATACCATCAGATATGTCGTCTGCATTCAAATTCGGTGTTGAGCTGGAGCTCCTCCTGTCGGGGAGATTCGAAAACGAGTTTTCAGACCTCAAGCAATTCGCAAACCATGTTGCCAGCTGCTACAATCGCCGTACGGGTCGTCATGATAGAAAGATACACGAAGATTTGGATGGTGATTACAAGGGCGAAGACGCGGACAAAGAATGGTCTCTCACAGAGGACTGCACTGTAAGGGCTGATAGGGCCGACCAATGTGAGTTCTTTTTATCCCAGGGAAATTGTATCTTTTGCAATGCTTATGTTGTGGCTATAGGGCCAATAGAAATTGTCAGTCCTATTCTCGTCTTTGGCACTCAAGAGTGGAGAGACGACATCAGGAAGCTCTTCACTAATATCCGATCGTTTTGCCGCATAGAGTGCAATGACAGCTGTGGCCTTCATATCCACATCTCACCCCCGGGCTCTAGCCAATGGAGTATTGAGACCTTGAGATCTCTATGCCGGAGCCTGATCTATTTCGAGAATGGGTTTCAAGTGCTGCTGCCCCAACATCGTCGCGCGAATTACTTCGCAGCAAGCAATCGCTATGATAACCCCAGGCTCAACGGAAGGAGTTTGGGAGATATCTTCGAAGCTATTGATCAATGTGAGCTGGGGCCCGACATCACAGATCTGATGAACGACGGCGGAAAAAAATACTTCGCTTGCAATTTTCTTAACCTATGGCATGGTAGATCAATGACTGTCGAGTTTAGACAAGCTCCTGGTGCACCACGTGAACAAGACTGCCTTCCATGGGTCGAGTTAATCGTGGCGTTTGTCCACGCTGCAAGAGATCTTGGGACACCTGGCCAGCTCAGGTCGTTCTCTCAAGATGTGCAAGGACTTCATCGGTTTATAACAAGGAACCAACCGTCCGGTATGAACCGTACCATCTTGGACAGTCTTTTCCGGGGGAAGACGGGAGCAATTCATCCGAGAGCTGTCCCTCCTCCGACGGAGGGAGAGAGGTGGATCATAGAAGCGAAGGAAGAGGAAGACGGACGCAAGAATATGATGTTGAAGAAAATGGGGCGTGTATTGCAACGTTGAAGTAGTGCGGTCAATCATGGCCCACTGCTATGTGATAATCACGTTATGCAGCTTAGTCGGCAAATACCCGTGCAGGAAACAGCAGAATGGGTTGCCACAATTGCGAATATACAGGCCATGTTTACCATATTTCTTTGAGCTAATGACTTACCATCGGGACTAAGTCCAGTTTCTATGTCAGTCGTTAGATTCAGATGTTACTATTCTACATTGAGTTTTCGACAAGGTCTTACATTTACCCGTAGATCTAGATAATCATGCAATTCCACATCCACAACTTCCATCCCGTTCCTGCGCCCCGACTGTCCCGCCCAGAGTATTACTATAGTAGATAATCCCTTGGATCGGTGTCCCCCCAATCAGCTCTCCACTGCCGTGCTAATACCTCCTTCGCACCTGTGCGCTCGAGTCGCGACGCATCCCACATAACGTACCCCCAACGACGGATAACGTCTTGCACGTAGTATCCATACAGATTGCTATAGGACCCTTTCCATATTAGAGTCCAAGCAAGCGGTGGATGTTCCCCATTTGCATCTAGCACCTCGTCACCTTGGAAAGGGAACGGATCACGCCGCTCCTGCCTCAAGTCCCGATTCGAGAGTTGCTCCTGGCGTCGCTGGGACTGTGCTGTTTCGCCCAAAGCATCATCCTCGAGAAAACTGCCTATCGGCCATGAAATGTGCTTTTGCATTGTCGAAACTAGTTGTGCGTGGTCCTTAATCTTGAACAAGACAGTATGCAGCAGCTCGAGACCACAGGAGATTGTTCCCTTCAGGAGGCTATCTCTAACCCCTATCATTTTTGTGTGATTAGTTCTATGCAAACAGTAAAGTGATTTCATTTTGTTTAGAATTACGAGGGAAGCAGGAAGGGGTGTAAACTAACAGCTATTGTCGAGGTCAAATGCTCCTTCCGGCGTGGGAGGCCGCTGTGCTGCAAACTTAGGATTCTTTTCATTTATATCCCAACAGATATCGTCGAAGATGTGGTTATACTTTTCCTTGGCGAAACTGTAGATACAAGCAATCTCCTCGACCTCCCAGGGCTCGAATATGCATATAAATATCTTCAAGATGTCCACAGAATCAAAGCCCAACCTCGGTTGCAAGTAGGATCGATAACGGCCGACGCCAAAGAGATTGCAGCATAGCTGAAAACGATAAAGAGCACGCATTAGTCGTGTCTCCTCCGTAATACTGAGAGACTCATGATTCTGCGGGTCGCCGGCCTCCTTGGAGAGATTGTCAAGAGCCCAGGCGGTATAGTGCCTCGCGAGAGGTTTGATGATCGAGGAGTGGAAGGCCACTATGCGTACGATGTCATCAACGGTTAATGTCTCGCTTATTACCGAATATTGGGACCCCGAGCGTCGATCTCGGTAGGATTTGAGAAACTGAGAGATACTTTCACTGGTGCGCGCGTCTGAAAACTCGATCGAGCTGGACTGATAAACGGCGCAAGCATCGACGGTAACGCTACGCAAGGTGACCTCCAAGCATTTACAGAGTAGGTGCCTGCGATCTAGCAGATACTGGTGGTAATAGATAGGAGATGTAGAAACCAGGGCTCTTAAACCATCGAGTTCCAGCATAGAAAGGAGGTGACGCCGGACTTCAGGCGGGAGATTTTCCAGCGGTGCATTAAGATGAGGAGTACTGCCGGATGGCTTTGCCTGGGAATCTTCCTGTACTTGAACTGACACGGATCTTTCTGACTGGGCGATAGTCTGGTGCGGACTGACTTGAGCCGTTATCACTGATAGAGCTGGATCTGGTGTGGAATCCGGCATAGACGTGGAAAGACGCATGGAATGTCTGAATTTCGAGAGAACCTTTTTCATTTCGAATATTCGCTGACGTTAAACGCGAGTTTAGAACAAAGGTGATCGATTCAGAAGTAAAATTAAGAGAGTAGATAGAGCAAGAAAAAGATGAAGTGATAGAAATGGATACGACGGCGGTACTTAATTAGCCGCCTACTCCTGGAGGCGTCAATCGGAGAGATCAGATCTGTCCCCACGCCCCAAAAGAGAAAAACGAAAAAAGAAACGACTAACAAGATCTGTCTAGGTTCATTATTACGACTCTTAAGAGAAAATCTTTTTGTCAAGATCTAATCTACTAATGGTAAATGTCATTTTGAAGATCTGGAACGTCTCCAGGCTCTGTACTTAGCACGTGACGCAAACACTTGAGGGAGTTGCTTCCTTCCATTTTCAAACATTAGCTTGCGAGTCCAAGATATCGCCTTGATACAGAGTGCGCTGTGGCTATTCTGACAGCGCCGGAAAACAAGTATCCGTCGATAATGTTAAAGACAACGTCGTGACAGACACAGGCCGACAATGGATCCCGGTTCATCTCCTCAAGTGCATGAAAGGATTGAGAGTGTCTCGACTCCGATTGGACTTATACAAAGATTGATAGCCCATTTGCATAATGCCTTTTATGGGAGAAACTCAGAAGACCTTGTACTGTCAGTAGTTATTTCTTCCATTTTTACTAAATGCTGACGTACTTACTTCTTATAGCATTCCACATGACATCGTTAAACCGTTGTCTGCAATGCATCTCCCGATAGAGAGCTCTGATATCGAATGCTTAGTGGCACTGCTAGATAACGTCAATGGTTGCTCTAAACTGCACGACGGTTCTCTCTGCTGCTTGATGTCCCTTTTTCTAAGGGCACCCTGGTCATTGGCGCAAGAGCGCGGTCTCTGTCTTCTATTAGTTCAGTGTCATATTTTTTCTTCGGTGACTATAGAATATATTCTAATACAAAGTAGGATGCTATTACACACCTCACAGATTCCACTAGAGGAGGGTCTCGTGGAAACCTGAAGTCTCTTGCTCGGAAAAGGAAGTCACTCCTTGGGCAGAAGATGCTCATACCTCTATTAGAAATCTTTGTTCAGGAGACCAAGACCGAAAGATTACGAAGATGGGTAGGTTGGAAGCCACGTTATGATTCAATTTTGCTCACTAACTCACTGATCAATAGACCGGGCAATTGTTCCTAGAATTACTCTGCGACTCTTCAGACAACAAGGAACTGCTAGCTTTAGGAGCTGAAACTCTCCGGTTAGTCCGTGAGGTCCATGTCCTACGGCTTTGGCTGACAGTTTTCTCATTCCTAGGCGGAGAATCGGCCACATTCTTTGCTATGGATCGGAGTTGACTCTGCGTTACCTCGCTGGGTGTATAATTCGAGAGATGCGTGTGACGGAGTACGATCGGCAGCTTTTCGACAATGTGGAAGTAAACGACCAGCTGAATGATTTCTTCAAAGAATCCGAAACACCTGGCTCTGAGTGGATTACATCTTGTTGCACTTTCATACATGGCAAGAGGAATGGAATGTATGGCACTGCATACCGTGAACTTCTAATGATCGTACTAGACAAGTACGCTAACTCTACATGTCTCAAGCGCCCCGTGGCTTATCAAGTCGATTAACCTAGAAAAGCATATCACGTCTAGGAATAGCATAGTGCTAGTCCATACCCGTGAATCTCTGGTATTCATCATTTTGCGGGGAAGACCCACGTGGCAGCAACCGCGGTTTATAGAGTTTCCTTTTCACTCTATAATTCCCGAGGAACCTTGCGTCTCCTATGACGAAGCCGAAGACACTAATATAAAGATCAGGTTGAAACCCGGAGGCCACTATGTCATGAACGGGAAGAAGATGTACGCAGAATCCATGTCGATCGACTTCGTCTGCAATTCATATTCACAGGAGATAGTAAAAGCTATCACAATTGCCACCAAAGAGGTATTGACAGATCACAAGGAAATCAAACACAGCAGACTATCATACTCAACTGGAGATCAAGGGCCTAGTCCACGGCATGCGTCTCAGGTAGTTGTTCACCTGAACCAGATGGAGAGCGTTGACTATGATAAAGGATCTGTAAGTCGCATAACTGAAACATGCAGACCCGATGAAGCGCTCCGTCAGCCTCTTATACGCAGGAGTGGTTCAATTGTGGTAAGCCTCGACGCTGGAACAGATGTGACTAGGAAGTCACTCGTGTCCCGCAATCAGGCCACAGAGAATAAACGCCCATTTCTGAAGATACCTAGCGGTAAAGGAGATATAGATAATCAGCCTAAGGAGAAAGAAGGTGACGAAAATCTAGAATGGATTGCCAGATGCGAAACGTTTGTGCAAAGCATTTCAAGCGCTTCTGAAGCTGGTCATTTGACGAAAGACGTTGAGCCAGAAGCAGTCAAGTCTTTCGAGGATGACTCTGAAGTCGCCGCCCAAGGGGATAGAAAGGAGCAAGACCAGCGAGAGGGGCAATATGGCGAAGAAAACTACGATGATACCGCGGAAGACATATATACGGGAGCGGACGCGTCTCCATGTGACCCCATGTCTTCTCTGGACCCGCTTCACTCGCAGCAACAGTTTCATCTAAGTCTTCCTGGAACTTTCACATCTGAACAAACTACTATCGGAATAACTGACCAGGTAGGCAGCTACTTCATCTGTTCTTCGAAAACACCATGGCTAATTCAATATCTTGCTCATAGGTTAAAGCTATGGCACCAGGGGTAATTCCCGATTCTCAGGAGGAGCAACGTTCTACCATGAACACAAACATAATCGAACAAGGAGAATGCTCTTCTGCGAATAACTCCGATAAAACCAAAGCGAAAAGTGGTCTGAAACCGTTGCCTAGAGGGCACCTCAAACAACTACTTGAACATAAAATTGTCACGACAGACTCTGTGGATTGGGATGAAGATCTTCGCATACCAGCGAGTGAACTAGAGCTGCCCAACAGCAAGACAAAGAGATCCCCAGCACATCTACCATCCCCTGGTGGCTCGAGGAAGAAGAAACCAGGCCCGTCGAGCAGAAATAAAAACCGGCCAAAGATATCACTCCCAACTCCCAAAACCGGCACTGCCTCGTCGAAGAAAAGTCGTGCCTCGGAAAAACCACCAGTTCAGAATACATTGGCATCACGCCGTCCGCGTCGTGCGGCTGCAGATGAAGCGAAAATTAAAATACTATGCGACTACAATCAGGATGAGGATGTTGATGATGATCCTATCCGAGATTCGACACCTGACGACAGCCTTACATTCGGCAATAGCTTCCAGTTCGACCAGAAAAGAACGTCCACCCCTCGTCTTGCCCATACAGACCAAGCCGGTAATGCAGAGACTAAAACACCCGTCATTGACTTGACTACTGCCTCAGATGGGCTTGACAATGTCGATGAGGAAGATAATCATCAGCAGCAGGATGTATCCCTCCAATCCGTTAGAGATACCCCCGCAAGCAGCGAGAACGCTTTGCCAGCTGTGGGGAATGACAATAGAGAGAATAGCTCGAGAGTCGAAGAGGATCAAGAAGACAGGTATAGAGGAAGAGGACACTTAATAGGCAGCAAGCTCGCAGCAGTGTTAGGTCAACATGGTGTTCTCTCATCCGATCAAGTCGATAAGGATCCAAGGGAGGCTGAGTGCGAGCAACCTCGCACGTCTCCGGCCATTGTGGGATATGACCAGCAATCTGAGAGAAAGGAAAGGTTGGCAAAGATTTCGAGCCAAATTTCTGACTTTATCAGTGGCGGTTTTGATAATGCGCCTGGCAAGATCCACGAAACACCGGATCTCTCTGGGCTGTCAGAAGAAAGTGAGCGAGTTCACTTAAAGACAACGGACCATATAGTCCACAAAGCGACCGAAAATGAAAAGCAAACTGGGGACGGGACTTCTAGTACCGATAATCGGATAACTCTTAGAAACTCAGAAGGAGTCTCTATAGATAGTGACAAAGAGTCTTCGAAGTCTATCCGTCCGGTAGCCTCGAAAGCCGCCAAAATTATTGGACACCCATATGCCGCATTAATCGATGAACGCTTACATAGAAAAACTCAGATTGTGAGCTTTTCTGCTGATGGTCCTCGCAACCAGTGCGAGATACGTCCGTCTTCTTCAGTCAAGAGACTGAGAAGCCCGCAGCTACAGTCTAATGACAAGACAGAAAACCAATTCAAACGAAAGGCAGTAGTGCAGCAACCGGACGATCTTACTCGGCCTACCAAACGGCTCAGATTTGAGTTTGGGGGGAGTAGTGATATGGATGAAGCCATGGACTCTACTTTATCGGCTACCCCTGGTCACATCCATACTATATCTTCTCCTAGCCCTTTGAAGATGAACCAATGCCGGGGAAGCATCGTCGACGAGAATGGTAGTCCTCACCCAGTCTCCCGTACTGCAACACAGATTATGATCCCTGGTGATCATGTTTTACTTAACAGAGATGGCAAAAGACCGACTGTGCCGCATCAAGATAGCTGTGACGAACCTGCAACTGAATCCAGCCCACTCAGCTACGTCTCCAAAGATGCTGGGGTCGATTACCGTATACGGTCCAAAGGACAGTCCGTGGGAAAGCGGTCGCCTCAGGCTCGAGCTCTTTTCCCTCCTTCTAGGGCATCCAAAATAGCTAACAAGCAGAATGATGACGTCGAATTAGCCGGGCGGGGCTCGCAAAGGCAGTCAAACCCCCTTTTCATATCACAGAGACGAATGCCTAATCAAACTAGAGAGGAGAGAACTTTGCCGTTTAGCAAGCGGCTGAATGGTGACCAAGCAGAAATCAGGCGTGTTCAAGGGCAGCATATTGCCAACGAACAAGAGGCCCAACTATCGACATTCTGGGATTCTATTTCAAGTCCCAAAAAGATTGAAGCGAAAACAGATGTCACTGCCGAACCACGCGATGAGATTAACTACGGTCGAGGCTCCACAGTTGAGTCATCTTCCCCATCGGGTCTCTCACAGACATCGGAATCTATCACATTAGTAGAGCCAGAGGGGCAAGAGACGCAATTTGACCAATTGCGTCGTGCCAGCCACGGAAGTACTCTTGATATTCTAGTCGACACCAGCGAGGTCTGTATATTCTCATTACAATATGAAGTTCTAGCTAACAAGTATCCAGCGCCTTGTGTGTCACCTCGTAGAAGAGGAAGATGCTGTCTGGGACGTGCTGGAAACGTACGACCATGGTTGTCGCAGACTCATCGACCAGCTTACAGAAGCACACAACGAATCCCTCGAGGCATACGAACGAGCGATGACGGCTATGATGACTGAGTATAAGGAGGTCCGCGAGAAAACCCTTGAGCGACTGAAAGCTCGCGACAAGGTGCTCAAGGCATTACCTACCACGGACAAACTGGCCTCTGGGATGAAGAAGTGGGAAAAGTTACTCACACGTCTGCAGGATCTCTCGACTGCATACGACGCCAAACTGGATGCACTGGAAGCTCCTGAATAATGCAGTGATGTCTCGCAGAGCGTGCTTCTTCTAATCACCGGGCCGTGCAGATTATGAGATCGCAGTTTGCTGAATTTATATTTCCGGCGCGATGTCTAGCATGGAACATTGCGTGTCAAGACGTACCTATGTCACACACCTGCCTCTTAGGGGGGGAGTTACACTTCCACTGGTTGATTTATATCATGTTGTCCATCAAATACCTAATAAATAGTACTTACTCCTTACTACTGAATAACGATAACGATCATCAGGGGTTCTCTTATAGACAGCTATTAGACCTTTTTAGAAGTATCATGGGCGATAGCACCATGTCTCCTTTGCAGCCAGCAGCAGCACAACCATATCCAGAACTAGATGAGTAAATGAGATATGGCGTCTGCTGTTGGGATGAGTAACTAGATACGGAGTAGTTAATAGTAAGTTGACAGTCGAGTGTCATCGGCGTTTCTTCGCTCACAAGACGAGAAAACGCCGGCGGCGAGAAAAGCGGTGCGATCACGTGCGACAGGGCCGGACAAATGCAGGGACGATGACTCGACGGACCGCCGACCTCGCAGGGCTACTTTTTGGATGGAAAGCTTATAAAAAAAGGATACCCCACGTTTTCGCCCGCATCTGCCATAGTCAAATCATACAAAAAAAAAGTTCTCTTCAGTTACAGGTTACAGTCCATTTAGTTCTTGATTTCTCTATTCGAGCTGGTTCTCAACTGGTCGTAGTTGGACAAAGACCATCCATTGTACCCCGCCACCATGTCGGTGAGTACAGAGCCCTAAGGCCGATGACTGTGATGTGCGCTGACTCAATCATGCAATAGTTCTTCATTGAGAACCCCAACGTGGGCAACAAGAGCCACCCAGAGGACTCGAGAAGTATGTATTGCATGGATTTCGTACCCGAATATCCTTTTCTACCTTAGTCGCTGGTTCTGACAATGCATCCGCTTTGTGAACAGTCCGTGGATACAACCCACTCACCCCGCCCAACCTGCTCCAGCATGAGATCGCACAGAGCGAAAAGTCTAAGCAGACTGTCTTGCAAGGCCGTGATGAAGCCGTTGCCATTGTACAGGGAACGGACCGCACGAGACTGTTGGTGATCGTCGGCCCGTGCTCGATTCACGACCCGGACATGGCCCTGGAGTACTGTGATCGTCTATTGAAGCTGAAGGAGAAGTACAAGGATGAGCTGTTGATTGTCATGCGTTCCTACCTCGAGAAGCCTCGCACGACCGTTGGTTGGAAGGGTCTGATCAACGATCCCGATATCGACAACAGCTTCAAGATCAACAAAGGTCTGCGCACGTCGCGCCAGCTTTTCGTTGACCTGACCAACAAGGGCATGCCCATTGCCAGCGAGATGTTGGACACCATCTCACCCCAGTTCCTTGCCGACTGTCTCTCGGTTGGTGCTGTTGGTGCTCGCACCACGGAGTCCCAGGTTCACCGTGAGCTGGCCTCCGGTCTGTCTTTCCCCGTTGGCTTCAAGAACGGCACAGATGGCACCCTTGACGTCGCGGTCGACGCCATTGGCTCTGTCAAACACCCCCATCACTTCCTGTCTGTTACCAAGCCCGGTGTGGTGGCCATTGTAGGCACTGTCGGTAATGAGGACTGCTTCGTTATCCTGCGAGGTGGCAAAAAGGGCACAAACTACGATGCCCAGAGCATCGCGGAGGCCAAGGCCAAGCTCGAGAAGTCAGGCCTCAAGCCCCGTCTGATGGTCGACTGCAGTCACGGCAACTCCCTAAAGAACCACAAGAACCAGCCCAAGGTTGCTGCTACCGTGGCTGAGCAGATTGCCGCTGGTGAGGAGGGCATCATGGGTGTAATGATTGAGAGCAACATCAACGAGGGTAAGCCGGAACCAACTCTTATTTATTTATTTATTCTTTGTCCAGAGATTCAAGAAACTGACTCGACAATATAGGCGCCCAGAAGGTCCCGCCCGAAGGCAAGGCTGGTCTCAAGTACGGCGTCAGTATCACCGATGCTTGCATCGGCTGGGAGGACACTGAATCGGTCCTCGACAATCTCGCGCAGGCCGTCCGTGCACGGAAAGAGAAGCTTTCTGTTAACGGAACAGCTTAAAAATTATCGACAGATCTTCCATTTAACGAAAAGAGAAGCGGGAAGGATGGATTTTGGGTTTGCTATCGATACCATGGTTAATTTTGAGGCTGCACAACCAATCAGCAGCTTCTAGAACGAGGTTCCAAAAAGTTGATAAAAATTTAGAGAAAGTCTTTACGGCACGGGCTGGCGCAAGATTATTTTGTATTGTACGATTATGTGGACTTTGTCAAAAGACGATACGAAAAGGAGAGATGATTTGAAGAATGGATATTCTTGGTAAATGAATGAAAGAACTCTTCGCTGGTCTTTGCGGTCCCTGTTAGGAATGGGCCAGTTTTGGGGGTCGATCTAAGTTAAGTGATAATCAACTTGACTCATTATTGCCAACCAATGTCCCATATTACAGTCCTACGTGGTTTATCCAAAGGACACAGATTTCTCATGGCATTCATACTAGCATCTGACGTGAGAAAAAGATAAGACTGCGTGATATCCCACTTCCCGATAGCTCGATCCTTTCAACAAGCATACCAAGCTTGATTTCTACAATCCCCATCAGACAAAATTCTTCAAATCTAGAAACATCTCTTACCCATCATCAGGTAGCCACTTGAGCCTTTTCATTATTTCTCTTTACGCTACCGGTACAGCACCTGCCTAGTCGAATATAGTCTAGACGGCATCCTTAAAATCTACATGGCACCTGATGATGACCGCCCATGCGGTACAGCTTTCCTTGACACGTGTACCGTTATCATTCAACTCATCGAATAATTACTTTTTTTTATATATGTACATTGTACAAGTTGGTTAGTATCAAATAGTTCCCTCCTTCTGGACCATAACCTTGGAAAAGGCATGGTTCGTGGCGTTCTATAGTTTCGGACCAAGCAGATACCCAACCCAGCCCCGAGAGCAAGAAGGTCTCCTTTCCCTGGAGGTCACACGACCAGTTCAAATTTAAGGCCCATGTACATTGTACATACAGTACACTAACTATAGAAAAATGGACTAGAACTTATAGTAGTGATGTCTTGGTGGACGAACGATAGCTTTATGGGCTAAGATGGTGTCAATCGGCTAGGCTGGTCCAGACCGCCGGGGATATATAATTATACACTGATTTCTTCTAAGGAGGTCTAGCTTGGTCTAGGGTACATACTTTAGTATGATAACGACTTTTTTATCATTATTATTATCGTGTCCGGGGAGAATATACTCTATGTGGTCGGGGCGAAAAATATGGATGCCATACTTCGCGTACTACTTAGCCGATGAAATCAATCCCGCAGAGAATTACCGACCGGATCCGTGTTTCTGGGCTTCTTGTCTCGGACCAAGCCTGGACAATGATGCTTTCCGTGCCACGCAGCGCATGCCATGTGCATGGGTGCTAAATATACGAAACTCAGGAATGCGGGCTTTGGGGGACCCGAAACAAGATGTCGACGCCGTTTGGGCGGGAGCGGCGGCAAACGGAGGCCATCGATTTTATGGTAAGTCTTAATTCTTGACGGAGGAGTCCGAGACCCCCTTTTTCTTTTTTTTTCGCATGCGCCTCCCTTTCATCCTGGGTTGCCTGCTGGAGATTATACCTATTTAAGCGAGGAGGCTTGTTAGAGAAAGCGAGATGGGAAGGGTCCGAAGGGAGGCGAGGGTTAAGACGAGAAATGGGGAAACATTCTAGAAATTCTTCCGGGCTGTTCTCTCTCAGCTCTTCCGCACTGGTGATCATCTCTCTGTTAGGGAATGTTATGTCCGTGCGAGTGTGGGAGTTGGTGGGGGGGAGTCCGATTTGCGAATTGGCAATAATAATAATGATAAATGACTCTTGTTTTTGGTGTTTATGGAGTTGTACTCGTTAGCTCATACGAACAGTTTCCGGACGACTTAGCCGAACAAACAAACAATAATAATAATAATAAATAATAATGATAATTATTATTAATATCCTGCAGAGACATACCAGATGGGAAATGCAACTCGCTTATCGAGTGGCCATGCACTTGTGCAATGGTTCAGTAGTCAAGTGAATTGGCTGGCAGTAGGGCTGCAACCAGCTGGTACCTCTGACCAACGAGGTTCCCAGTCCGTTATGGAGAAGAACAATAATAATATTGCGATACGGGATGGATGCATATGGGAGGATCGTATTTGCCGCCAGGGATGGACTCCCTGCGTGTGTCCAGTGCAGTGTCGAGGGGGGGTTCTCCAGCGGTGGGACGCCGTTGCAGGCAGGATGAAGCTGGAGAACATCTCCTCACGGCCCCAGTGTTCTCTTCTTATCACACGATTATCGTACTCACTAAAGCAATAATGGATCAGAACATGACGTTGGAGCGTTGATCGGGCGAGGATTGCCGTCTGGGGGAGGATCGGCGAGGAAGATGAGTTGGCGGTGAGAAGAACATTCCGGGCAAGTCATGGTCATGGCCATCCTCGATCATCATCAGTTAGTCACTCCTCTGCTCCTCTACTCATCTCCTCATCTGCTGCTCCCCAATAATAAAAATCATAACAATCATACGGAGCAACGCCCAGCCTGGTTGCTGCTGGCTGCCCGGCCACTCTTCCTTTCTGGTTCTGTGGAGGAGAAAGTCGAATTCGCTAGTGTCCTGTCTGCAGTAGGGGACGAAACGGTGGGCCGGGGAAAGACACGATAAGATTTTCACTAAAGGACGATGAGACAACTCGATCGAGAGCAACTCAGCCAGCGATTGACTCCTTCGCGAGGAATGCTGGGCCACGCGAAGCGTCAGAAGCTGAGACCGCATCGGGCTCTCATCCCGTACATTCTTCGGCTGTCGCAGAGCTCAACGCCATCCTCACCACCTTACTGCTCGTCTCAGAGGTCACGATAGCAAAAGCAAAGCTGTCTCCACGTTAGCCGGGGCGCTAGAGATCTCCAGCAGCCATGCATCTCATCCTGGAGATCCGAGCTAGACTACGCAGTCGTTCTCCATTCCACCCTCCAGGCTCCGCTCCGGTCGACTATCGCAGCGCTGACTCGCGGCGACCGTTTTCTAGCCGTCCATGCGACACGGAAAGCAAAGTCTTATGGTGCAAGTCGTGACGGCGAAGAGTCAGTGTTGGATCGCCATCGCCGCCTGCTTGTCGGCCTCGTCCGTGGATCGTCGTGGATCCACCGCGAGCTAATCGTCCTCTCCTCTCGAGTCTCGCCAACTGCCACAACTTCCTGGTCCCTGGACTCGGTTCGTAGGCGACGTCAGATGGCGCTTACTTATGTCTACCGCGGTCCAAGCCGCTTGTGCCTGTCTGTCCACACTCCCTGATACTAATTCGGGACAAAACGCCCTTTTTTGCTTCTTCTTCACACCTCGTTTTTATATATAACCTGGTGGGCGATCCCCGGAGTCAATCCCCAGATTATCCAGTTTCTGCTCGTATCCTGTTCGACTCCTTCGAGGGGCCCACCACGGTTGCTTCTTCAAGCTTGTTCACCAACATCGGGGTGGCCATATCGAGGAGAAACTCATCACTAGCACACCGGTGCGAGTGAATTACAGGATCAACATTTGAGGTGATAAACTTGACTCCATAATAACCCATGATTCGACTGGTGTCATACCATTTTCGACACTGATATCGAGATCTATTCATCGATCCGCTCGTCGGCGACGCAGCGACTACTACCGATTGGATATAAAGGAGCTGGAAGTCTGCGAGGGCCACATCCTTTGTTCCTCACATTTTTCTTCCTCCTCGTCGGCTTTTCTTTTACCTTATAACCATTAGCAGACGTCTCGATTGGCTGCCGGTGCCGTGGTAACGTGGGTGGCAAACCCGGGGTTATCGGTCGTTAAGCTTTTGATATCGCCAGGCACAATCTTACTGACCTGGATTTTCTCAAGTATCCATTTTCTTTTGACCGTGCAGCCGTATCTATTTCTGCGCGGTCATTGAGGTCCCGGCCTGAAAACGGCCCAGAGGTCTAGCCCTTTCTTCCATCATGCCAGGACTGCCTGATAGAATGGGCCAGGAGTCGCATGTTGTGATTCCTGTATGGGGACAGCAGAGGGAGTCTCGGGAAAATCATGATTTCAGCTCGACAACAAGCGGAGCGTCGGCAGAGACACAGCACGCAATCCCCCAGTGGGATAACGGATTACAAATGGTACCTGGGATCCAGGGCGTTCGGCGGACGAGTCCCATGAGCCGTTCCCCAGACAGCTTCGAGTCGCTGGCCGATTCCGTGAGTGACGATGACTCAGAACGGTCCTCGACACCTATCACGCCGAACTCTTCGACAGAAAGCCTAGTTCCTGCCGGCGAACCCTCTAAACCAGCTTCCTCAGAGATGGACACAACACTGGACAGTCAGCTAGAAGGAAAGCAGGTAGATACAAATGCAATCCCAGAGACACTACGGCCCGCTCCCGAAGTACCGCCGCCTGTTCTCAGGCGGTTGCTGGACTTCTCCCCCCCAGAATCCCGCCGCTCGCTACGATTGACCTGCAAAACCTGGTCCCGGACTGTCGACAAGGTTGTGCCGCTTAACCCACCAGCTGCCAACATTGTCCCCCCTGAGATCCTCTTCCAGATTTATTCGATGCTCAGTCCGCGGGACTTCGATAATGCCCGGCACACGTGCTCGCAATGGATGCGTGTTAGTCTTGATAAGGATCTGTTGGAAGGCATGCTCAAGAAAGCAGGCTGGTGGGACGCATGGCAGCGGGACTGCCTGGCGCGCTCACTCAATGCTACCAAGGAGAGTCATGTCTGGAGGCTAAGCAAGAGATTCTCCACTGAATGCCTGCTGTCTGGCCGAAAGGCCAATGTGGAGCGGTCTGGTTTCCTGACGACTGGAATCGTCGACTTCTCTCACCTCGCCAGAGAATCACTTCCTACGGAGTCCCCTGCATTCATGAAGAACGTCCTCGCTGGTCCTTACACGGCTCCTCGGATCACGGCTGCAGTGCGTGACCCGGCATTTTCACGCACTCCCAGGTTCAGCGCTAGCAAGTGTGGCCGCTATTTGCTGGTGACCACGGGATGTATGATCTACGTTTACCATCTTTGCAGTCGGAAGACTGGGGACAACTGGCCCAGGGCAGAAAGATCGACGGATCAAGAACGACCTAATCTCGATGACAAAGATCTTGATATCATGCCTATTTCCAGCATTGGCTGTCCCTATGAGGTTTTGTCGGCTGCGATCGATACGAGTAACTCCAAGTTGGTCGTCGCAGCTTTGCTGCGCGGTCGGATGGGAATGGTCTGTGATATCAAGCGTGTGTCCAGTCAGTCTCCCTCGGAGGCCCAAGGTCCCAGTCTTGCTGAGGTACAGGAGGCGATCGCATCGAACCAGCCTCTCCGTAAGATGGTACGCCTCTCTCGTACCCCTCGCCATTATTACCATGACATCTGCTCCGCTGAAGACCCACCAAGAAGCGTGTCAATCTGCCCTGGTCGACGCTGTATCGCATTTGGTTGTGGCTCCGGCATTGAATTGCATTGGGTGGATCAGAAGACCAATGTAGATTCTCGCAAACTATTCCCAATGTCGCAGCCGGCCGAAGTCGTGCACTTCTTGTCGAATCCTTCGGTCAACACGCCTGCACAGATCAGACTGATCTCTTCTCTGGCTGGTCCCGGCGCTTCTGGGTGCCAGTGCTACAACTCCCCTGATGGCGAAGAGCACCCTTGCCAGTTCCACCTCTCCTCTGGTGTGCGTTCGTTCACTCATTGGACTCCAAGGAAGAATGGCAGTCTCAGTCTCGTGAAGGCGACTCACTGCCATCACTATCGAGCCATCCCGGTCAATGACGGATTGCACCTGTTGTTCATCGAACCGACCACGGGTTTCCTCTGCATTGGATCAGATGCTCCTATCGGTGGCCCCACGAGCCTGACGCGGGCACTGATCTGTGTTCCGCCATTCGAAGGAGGCACTGCTGATAACTGGAAGGAGGATCGCGTGCCGACTGTCTTCGCGTCTGGCTCTGATCTGAGCTGGGGCTTGCGCATTGTCGCGGCATACCAGGACAAGATTGTCCTGTACTCGGTCCCATCGGACGTCCTCAACGTAATCCAGAGGGAACGCAGACTTCAGGGCGAGGGCGTCATGGGAGACAGCGACCTGGCAAGGGACTGGTTCCTCGACTCTGAGCGCAACAGCCAGCGCCGGGGCAGTCTCGCCCAGAACCAGAACGGCGACTGGGAGTTCCTCCTCAAGGTCAGCTACCGACCTACGGCAATGATGTGGCCCTTGAAGATCTACGGCAAGGAGATTGGCAGGATGACCAAGGTGGTCGACTTCGCGATCCAGACATCGAATGGTGGCGCCCGAGTCTGGGCCTTTGGCGCATCGGGCGAGGCGCGCATTTTTGACATCGACACCTGCACCTCCAAAAACATCTCGGCGCTAGACATCGGCGTCAGGTCACTGTCGGTCGGCCCCGATGGCAGTATCGCGTCTGCAAAGCTGATGGGCCGAGCGGAGTCTGGTCTCCTTTCGCCGCTGCCTGTCCGAGCGACTCGGAAGCGCAAGCAGCTCAGCCAGCCAGCTCCCTTCGACCGAGAAATCTTGACAGCTCAATATCCACCGCGTGTCAAGAAGATCTTGGACGTGGTTGAAAATTCAGTCTTCCCGAAGAACCCCAGCAGCAGCCCGGTGTCGAACGGGCCTGCCAAGAGGCGCCGGCCGTCTTTCGCTGCTTGTATCGTTGACTTGAAGATTCCAGACCTAGGCCCTAATGAAGGAAACTGGCTGGACAACGCCAGCAAGGCCGAGGGTGAGAACAGTCCACCGCAGGGCTCTGATGGATCAGAGTTCCATGACTTTGCGACGTACGATCCCCAGGATCTGCGCAAGGCTTTCCTGTCCACTCCAGCAGCCGGTCTGCATCGCACTGGAACACCCGGGAAAATGCTCATCAACCCCGTAATGTATAACGAGGGATACTCCGCATGGAGCAAGTACTAGGACATTTCTATTCTGTTGTATATCGGTTTTGCCAGTTGCAGCGCTGGCGGGTCTCTGGTTCCACAGTCCACTTAACATTTTCATGACATGTGATGATTTTTTTTTTTTTTTTACTACTACCCTGCATTGGTTTTGCTTTTCAATTTTACGCGGTAGAATGACTTTACTGCAATGGGTTATATAGGTTTTGTTTCAAGTCCGTGTGAGACGGCTGGTCAGCGTTTTTTGTTTTTTATATTTTCCCATATACCATCTCAAGAACTCTATAGACTTTTTTTTTGTTTGTTTGGTTATTACAATCAAGACTCGGAATACCCAGCTCTTCTTTTAAAATGTTTCAGCGTATCACTAGATATAGTAGGCTTTTTATATTCACTGAGTATACGACCTTTTATGATCCTCGTCCCAGAAAGTGCTATGAGCAGTTTAATTTACGTAGATTCCACCAGAGACTAGTATAGTAGTAAAGTATGGAAAAGAACTAGTTACGGGTTACTGACAAACACGATTGCACAACTTGATTGGTTCTTTTTTAGTACAAGATGAGAATTGAATCATTGACGCTAAAAGGAAAGGGATATGAACTATCCCGCGATATATACGAACATCAGATATCATGGTACATACATACAAGACAAGAATGGACATCGCGAGGTGGTATCGTGGGCGTATATCATCTCATTAGGTCAAGTCAAAGTGGACAATTGCAGAGCGCAGAACATAAACCAAAGGTCAGACAAAACATACAATTCGGAAGCGAAGGACACAAGGAAATGAATGCTTCTAATGAAAAATAAAAAATAAACAAAAGGTACAAGTCGTTATTGTCGATAATATGGCGGGTGGATATGGTAAGCGCGCGCTGGAACATGGGAATGGATCTTCCGCTCATACACCATTGCTGACAGCGCTGTGTGCATGGCTAAAGTAGCTTTCATCCAGAGCGCTGGTATTGTCGCGTCCTGGAACCCAGGGCCCGTCGAGTGGAAGAATCAGGCTAGGGTTGACGTATTTCTTCAGCTTCAATCCAATATCGTGACCGCCGATTCGAATGGGGAGTAGATCGCGGTCGAGTCCTGACGGCGGCGACATGACCGATGAGGGTGAAGGTGAGGTTTCGTCTGCAGCAAGAAGGCTTCGGTCGATGCTTCTCAGGGCGATGAACTTCATTAGAGGCTCGTAGGTATGCCAGAAGAAGTACGTGAACCAGACAGTCACGGCAAGGAGGGGAAGCAGGAGAACGGAGCGGGTGATTGCCTTGCGAAGGGCAAGGACTCCGATCATTGCCAATTGGAAGACAATCAGTCCGAGGAACACCCGACTGCAGATGATGGGCCATGCTCGTCCCGTCGAATGCTGCTGGTGGTCCATCGCGTAGAGGAGCTGATATTTGTAGATGAAGTGGCCCAGTCCAAAGTAAACCAAGCCACCCAGAGAAATCATCCACGAGCTGGGGAACACACTGTAGACGATGCAGATGATGAAGACAAAAATGGTTTGCGGAATGGAAAACCCATAGCTAAACACTGGCGGCCTCGTCATCTCAGCGAAATCGCGCGGCGTCGTTGCACGAAGGAGTCTGATCGGGTACATGATGACACTTCCGAGCTCCAACAGTTTGAAGGGAAACAGACCCAGGCCTTGCAGGATGATCAAGTTCATGTAGAAACGAGTGAATGATTCGAGCGACGTGGCAAGCGCAAAGGCAATGGTAGTAGCATCCTTGAACGCATCCCGTATATTCTTCCAGAAACCGTAGAATGTACTTGCTGTGCCGAATACTGTAAAGACCAAAAAGAGATTGAAGAACGAAAAGAAAAAGTTCTTCGACAGCAGAGACAGCTCAATTTCTCCCCGAGACATCATTCCCTGATGACCGGACAGCCCTGAAAGAAAAGTCAGTGAACGGATTTGCTTGATCGAGGCATCTAATGAGAACTCACACTCATAAACATAAGGAACCGCAACCGTCAGCAGAGAGATAGCCAAGGTGGGAAGCGTGGTTTGGACGAATGATTTGAGGATGGAATGTCTTGCGAGCATATCTGCAAGTGAAGGAAAGATCTTGTGGAGAGTCTCGAGCTCCAACAGATACGCGACGGGCAGCAGAAGAACAGACCAAAAGACGGTCAAGAACGCGATTGAAATGGTGATTGACCACGACTGGAACATTCGTCTCTGACGCGGCACATATGTGTTTTTCCACAGAACATCAGCAGGAGCTGGGGCAAGGGTAGCGAGTAGCTGCATGGGATGAGGGTCAAGGATAGCCTGAACAACCATCTGGGCGGCCGCAAGTGACTCCATTGTAACGAAAGCAATAGCGGTGGGAGGATATTCCGTCTGTCGCGCGGTCAGGATCTTCTCGTCGAGCCTGCGCAGCTTCTCTTCGTAGTAGTCGATAGCATCGACTTTCCGGCTCCGCAGCTTGAACGGCCCGTACCAGATTCGCTTGGTCGGGCGCTTTCTGGACGTATTGGGACCTTGAGGGTGACCATTCCCTTCTTCGGAAAGCAGATGTGAGCTCTCAGTGCCGTCCTCAGAGACGACACTTGCTCCGCGTTGATGTGTCCGCACTAGGGGAAGCGTGTCGTTGACTCTTTTCGTTTTCTGATACCCAATGTATTCAATCCAAACGTGCTCCAGTTTCTTTATCATATCCAGACGCTCCTCCATCAGCATGTCCAGTCTCTCCCAATTGTGACACAAGGTGACGCTCTCCACCCTGCCGATCTGCAGGCCATGGATAAAGTCTTTGATCTTCTCTTCCGTCCTCATCTCCGGGGGAACGCCGGAGAGGCGTATTGTACGGTCCGTCGTACTAGTCTGATTACCCAGGTATCTCTGCCTAGTCGTGATGATCTTGTTCGTCTCCTGGATCAGGAAATAGACGGCCAAACCGCTGAAGACGTATGTGAACACGACATAGAGCCAGAGGTAACCAGGATTGGTTTCAATCTTGTCCTCGAGTGACGGCGTCCACACCGTGTCGACATGGGTCCGATTTATATTGTCGCCTGGATCATCCCATCCAGGGATTCCATGCTTCCCAGTATATTTGTAGTGTATAGGAAGGATGATGGTTACACCGAAGAAGAAGGTAACCACCAGGAACCGGAGCGCAAACTTGAAGAATGACAGCATCTAATGAGAAGCTCCATCAGCAGCCTACTCTAACCGTAGCAATTGGATCAACCCCCGATGCAACTTACCACGTACGCATCCATGCCCGCTGATTCTAGGACTTCCTCGTCCGTAATCCTCCAAACGACAGGTATCCATCCAAAGAAACTTTTTGGCAAATCGGGCAGTCTTGAAGCCGCATTGCGCTGCCTTCTACGCGCGGCATATAGTTTACTCCATCTCGGTCGTAGGATCTATCGTTATAATCTGTTAGTTTCCAGGTTGCCATTGCTGGTCTGTGTGCAGCATCGAAAGTCGAGAGACAAGGGGCACATACACAGAACGTGATGAACGCGCCCACGCCCAGCAGACTAGACATGACAAACTGTGTATATAGATGGACCCTGGTTTGTCTATCCCACGGCTTCTGCTGGAATGCCCCATGGTTTCCTCCGGAGATTGTCGCATCGCTCGTTCCTGCTACCGCGAAATCTGGAAAAGCTGCCACAGCTGTCGCGGCCATTGCTGTGGCAGACATCTTGCGACTATATTGGCGCTATGCGCGCCCTGATCTGCTCACCAGTGGTTCTGCCCCTCCGATCGGCGCATACGGGGTGTTCGATAGCTCGTCTGCTAGAGAGATAAGTCCGGCGCAGTAGAGACTGACGTCAGGGGGTGAAAGGGGTGTTCCAAAAAGAGTGAGAGAGGGGCCACGTCTGACGGGAGAAGAGGCAGGGATATTTCTGTCTGAAATGCTCTGGCCTCGCTGGGCGATCGGGGGTCTGAAGAAAAAAAAAGGATGAAAAAATAAGGCGAGGTGATGCGTTGTTTTGGTTTTGTCTTGCAGAGAACTAGACATGTTAGCTTGCGTCCTTGGCTGCGCGATGACGGTGACCGCCGGTTTTGTGCATCTGCTGAGTCAGCTACGTCCTTGCATAACAAAGTAAGAAAGATTCGCAGCAGATCATTCTCTACGGAGAAATGATAGTGCTAAATTTCGGGCGCATAGAGTACGTAGATCGGATCGGATCTTGTTCTTGGCACTCTTTGGAATTGAAGATCTGATTGAGCTTCCTGTCTTCTACCGGTGGACGACAGATTTCGTAGAAGCCAGCCATGAATGTTGGAACTTGGCGCATCGATGATTGTTTTGCCCCCTCGAAAGGAAAAAATATGCTTGCATAAGATTAAAAATACACGAGGCTAATCAATAATTGGAAGTCTATGTCATACGAAACGGGCAAACCAGCACAAGATCTCTCAAGTGCCAATCACCATCCATACAAGCAACCCGATCCAGGATGTGACAAAGCCAGCGGTCAAGAAACCAGCGCCCACTTTGTCGCCCGTGGTGATCGCGGCCAGTTGGGTCGAGGTAGAGTGATCGTCCTGTCCGGCAGTCGGATCACTCGTACTGTTTCCTCCAGTGGTCGCTGTCACTGGTCTCGTCCGGTTGGCGGCAACGAGATTGGCAACGAATATATTGGTTCCGCTGATTTGCTCCTCAATTCCAGTCCATCCGTCCCAGGCTTTGGTGTACCAGCGGACACCACAGGAGTTGTTGTTGTTACCACTGCACGATGCTGCTGCCGCTTCTGCGGACCCCTGTAGCTTAGGGAGAATTTGGTCGTAGGTCGATGGCACCAGGACGCTGGTGAACGCCAGCCACGCGGCAGTTAAGCCCTTGAAAAGAATCTCGTTGGCGTTACAGATCTCAGTGGGTTCGCAGAGGATTTCGGACATGATGTTGCCGCCGTACTGGGTCGGGAAGAATGTCTTGAGAGTGACTCCAAGGAGACCATTAACGGCCTTCTCCCACTTTTCGGTGCCATTTGTCTATAGAAGTGCGTCAGTATTGCTCGCAACAAGACCAATATCGTGAAGAGACTCGAGAGACGGCAGAGAAAATGACACGGGCCCTGGTAGGGTGCCAGTGCGGTACATCGGCCGATAGAACCAGGAAAAGGTTTCATATCACTCACGTAATTGTACATGTAGGCAGCTCCGCTGATAAATGTGCCGTAGTTATAGGACCATTGGTTATTTCCCTGGGTGGTACAATTGTTCCCGACCTCCACGGAATCGGCGACATTCCAGGTTTCGGTGCTTAGCAGCGGGGTGGAAGCACACCAGTCGAAGATCTTTTCGGCCCATTCGGCGTAGGTCGCGTTATGGGTATAATATGCTAGGCGGGCAGCGAGCTGGAACAGACCTCCATTGGAGATGGCGTTCTTGAGATTGTATCCTGCTTCGTAGGCCCAGATCTGCCAGCGCAAACCTCCGCCGCAAGTGGTGGGATCCCATCGTGCGACTTGGGTGTTGAAGACTCCTTGCGCGAGCGACAACCACGAGTATGTCCCATAAGCTGGATACTGGAGCTCAGTTGCTGTCATCGCTGCCAGTCCCCAGAACATTTGATCGTCGTTTCCCTGACGGTTTCGACCATGTCAGACAGGCTCTCTGAACGTGGCTTTGCTTTTTGCTTACCAGGTAGCTACTCCAGTTGGACGGCATGTAGTCGCCATCACCAGCCTGCCACTGCATGCCAACACTGACTTCATTGTTGTAGGTGGTGTCTCCAGTTTCGTGCCAGTACTCGATGGCGGCCATGAACAGTGCTCCTCCTTCCCACCAAGTGCCAGGCAGCTTACCGGGAATGGCGCCTGATGCATTTCCTTGGTACAAGTGCATTTGTCCGTAGATCGCTGTGCTGGCGGCATTTTTGAGGGATTCTGAAGCGTGCCATCACGACCTGTTAGAGGCCAAGCGCAGAGATGATAACACAGAGCGACGCGGAGGGGAGGAGGGGGGGATGAATATTCATGAATGGTTAAACTTACCAGTACTGCTGATGTCCAGGTCGAAGCCGTGCACCAGATTAGCCACCGCTAGTAGAGCAGCCACCAGCTGCCTCCAGCCGTGCCAAACTCCTGGTCTGGCCATATCTGCTGTATATTGCGATGGAGGGAGGATAAGTGAGATTCACAGAAGGACGACACTCACCCAACACCCACCGCGCCTGGTAGAGAAGGGACTGGCGAATAAGAGGAACACGGGGGTCCAGGAGATCAGAGATGATGGCCGGAAGCCCGCCTGACATGGCCTTGTTCCTCTGCGGCATGGTCGATAATGAACACACCAGTCACAGCCCGTGCTCTGGGCCGTGGATTCGTACGCCATACGACCTTCCAGGAGAACAAGGCGTTTCAATTTGGCGCATGGACGAGTCGAGTAAATTCGTACGGATGGCGGCACAAATAATGACTGGTCCGGCTAGCGAAAAGACTAGTAACAACGCCCAAGCACTAAAAATAATATCCAAACCTACCAGAGGATGTAAAAGTCGCCCCCTTGGCCGCACGCAGTAATATTATTAACCTGGATCCCCTCGAGGTACAGTACCAGACTACCAGTACATTTAGCCTGTCATGATACGAAAGTATTTAAGCTGACAGATATATAACTATTGATTATTATATATTACCATAGTCAATAGAAGGTCTATCTGCTCTTGCACACGCCATTCCTCTGGCATGCCATAGACTATCTAGTCTATCTACTATATTACTACTACTACTACTACATCTTCTGCGGCATTCTAGGGCCCGAGAGTGCCGAGATCCAATCTCCGCGTATCCGTGTTCATCAAGCAATATCAGAACCAGTGGAACAGTACGGCACCACATCCACAATATTATTAGTGGAATTCCTCCGTCTACCTATGGTACAGGTAGAGTAGTACCCGCCCTTGAAATTTTTTTATTATTTTTATTTCATTTTTTTTTTTTTTATTATTTCTGGAGACTCGTTCTGGCTTGCGTAAAGCGCCCGTGTTCTCCACCGACCACGTACAGAATCCGTACCAAGCCTCACGCTAGAAAAGCTTGACCCCGAATAACTCGTCAGATCGTCTGCTCGGGATTGTCGGCTGTGTTAACTGGCCGATTTCTGGGTCTTTCGCCTCTCTGGCAGCTCGATTATTATTTGTTCCTTTCAGATCGCAAGTAGTGATGTCGCCAGAGTTTTCCCGCCATCGTTTGCCGCATTCCGCAAACCTGCTTTCTCTGCAGAAAACAACACACGCAGCTGATATGCGCAAGGCCGTCGTTCGACCATCATACGCCAGAATAGGCAATTATTATCTCTGCTGGACGTGATATCTGGAACAGACGATGTTTTGACGAATAATAATAATACGGAGAATACAGAGAATACGGAGAGAGCAGGGGGGAAACAGGGTAAAACTAGCGGCGACGCTAGGTGGCGCCCGTTTGCGGGAAACGATCATCCACAATGACACCTGCATCTCGAACCCCTTGATGGACGCAAGATAGAGGAGAAGATAGGATAGGCCTGTCTCTTCGCAGAAAGACACTTAATAATGTACTTTTCGACATGGGATCCTGGCGTATTAATACCACAAACAGTCATGAAGAGATTATCAAACCCCACAAGACGGCATACAGTGTCAGGTCCACTGAAGTTTGAACTCGGGGCAGCGCAGATCCCCCCAGAGCCTCGAGATCCCACATCTGGGGATAATAATGGCCAGATGGTCGAGATCTGCACATCTGCTACATTTATTTTCTCGTCGTCAAACTCGACCTTAAACAATACTGTAGTAACTACCAGAGGTCATTCTGTGACATTCTCTTTTGCGAAGACCGTCGAATAATAATTCACAGTCGACAATTTCGATTCCAAAACGTGGAATGTAGCAGTCCCTCTGACAACGTGCCCGATAGGTTGACGTTTCAGGATCTCGAGACGAGGGATGTATTGCCATATCTCTCCGTCTTCGACGATTCCATGTATGTACTCCGCTGTATCTTAGTTACGGTCCCCTGTGCCATAACTTTAAGGCTAATACTATGTCAGTGCCAATAGAACAAGAATCCACTGGAGAATGTGAAGAATACTTTTATACTCTCCTTAGGGTCTGAATCCCTCTACGTACCATCAATGTAACCAGCCAACCAGCCAATCCAACAACCAGAAGCAAACTTTTAAATCTTAAATGTAATCCTCTTTCTGGCGCAGCTAAGCTAAGCTACAGACTAATTTAGAACATAAGCTGCAGAACATTTTTTAATGTATGGTATTACATAGCTGTATAGAACTAACCCCCCACTTGTGAATGTGGGACGAACCTTTTATTTACGATTCGAGAACAACCCCAGTCTGGTGGCTTGAAAGGCTAAGTAGTGGTCGGCGGGGTCTTGTACCATATGGAGGGACCTGGAATTTAGAGTATTTATCCAACTACGTAGATTATGTACGCCACGTTCCAAGAATATCTGTCGTTGCTTCAGTCTTGCCTCTTCTGAACAATGTGATGTCACATCCATGCGATTGTCTGTCTATACTCGCCACAGATGGGACGATACCAATCGTAGGCACTCGCTGAGGACCCATTATGAAGGTGCGGCAGATGTATAAATACGGAGTACATGCTTGAAATGTTGCTATTGCTGCTATGAAGATTCAATATTCAATGAAGACTCTCTATTAGAACTGTATCTGCACAGTTCGACTCTTGTGTCTGGAAATTTACTACGTATTTAAAGAAGCTTATTTAAGACAGAACCCTTATGGAGAATAAGAGTAAGCTATGCTCTCTCCATTCCACTTGGCAGTCATAACTGTCTGTACGAAGTCATAATATCATCTCGCATTCTGATCATTTCCACAGGTACACTATTCCACATATTGACTCCCACAAGATCATATCAATTCATTAAACCATATACAACATACATCAAGCCCCCAAATTTATATATACCATACTGACATCAAACCCGAAGACTCGCCACATTTTGCATCAGGAACTGAGCCGTATCATTTCTGAAATCATCCGCCAGCAACGACGACGAATCCGCGAAGAACTGCATGAGAGTCTGACTCTCGCTCCATTGTGGCCACTCTGTCTGGCCTGATCCGTCGTTGGGATCGAGGTTATATATGAACGAGAGATAGTATGAGCGAATCGCATCTGAAGCGTGGTTGGGCAGGATGCCGAAGAATACTTGTAGTATGTCACTGCCGTGGAAAGTGCCAAGGAAGGGCGTTCCGTAGTCATATGAAGATAGGTAGGACCAGAATGGGACGTCCGGGTGGACGCTTTGAGAGATGGTTAGGAAGACTCGTCTCGTCAGTGTGAAGGTCATGTCTCCGAGGATAGCTGCTAGACGCATAAACTGCGGGTACCAGTTGTTCGCATCAGAGGTTCGGAAAGGAGACATGTCGTCGGGGTCATCGGGATATGTTGCTACTAGTTCTTCGATCTGTTCTCTGGTTGCATCGTGGAAGAAGATCGTTGAGAGATACGTGACCACATCATCGATGGTTGTGAGATTGCTTTGGGACAATGCAAATATCGTCCCCTCGTCTTCCTGGTCTCCTATGATGAATGGAACTTTGGCATATTTACCCTGTTTGATAAGGGCGTCAGGAGAATCAGTGAGGACCTTCCCATCAGGTCGAGGTAAGTATGCAAGATCAACTGAGTGGTAGCTCAATATTCCAGGGACAGAGTTCGCTGCGTTCAGCAGGTCGGTATAGTCCAGTTCCCGGAGACATTCGAGGGTATCACTGGCTGAAGAGCAGCCTGCATTTTTCACAACAGTGTCATATACGAGCTGCGCAGAAGGTGTATCGACTGGGTTGGCAGGAACAATACTTCCAGAGTCCATAATCCCGGCACGGAATAATGGCTTGCCGTTATAAGTGTTGTCTCCATCGTACAGCAACATCTGATCGAAGACGGAAATAGAGCCTGCAGACTCCCCCCAGATAGTGACTTTCTCTGGGTCACCACCAAAAGCTTCGATATTGTCTGCAACCCATTGGAGAGCCAGTCTCTGATCGATTAGTCCGAGATTCGATGCGCCATCTGCGAGGACCTCCTTTCCGGGAAGGAATCCAAACCCTCCCACTCTATAGTTGGCAGCGACATACACTATGGGCTTATCTTTGTCGATAGACGCCGAAACAATTGGCTCTCCAGTATACAACTGAGTGGAACCAAGCTCGAAACCTCCTCCAAATATCCAAAACAGCACAGGCAGTTTCGAATCAGCAGTCGTCCCAGCAGGTCGGACTATATCCAAGGTCAGACAGTCCTCCTTGGAATTCTGAACCGCTTGGAATATTGGAAGATTGAGGACTTCTCCCAAGATATTTGTCGGAAAGTCATTCTCGTCAACGCTGAAATAGAATTGTGGACAAGCGGGTGCTATTTCCACTGCATCAACGGTTCCCAGCGGAGATGTCAACGGCTGCGGTGGCTTTAAACGCAAAGACCCTGTTGGAGGCTGGGCGAAAGGAATGCCAACGAATGTGTCGACAGTTAATTCTGTCGCCCCGACAATAGTAGCCTCTGGATGGGCAATGGTAACCGTGGGGGAAGATGCCCGCTTAGCCGGAGCAGCAGCAGCAAGGGAGATACAAGCCAAGAAGGGAACGAGAGTCGTTAACATCATGACAGATCGTTGCACAAGCCTGAAACCAATATTTAGGTACTCTCTCTCTCTCCTTCCAGGGCGCACAAAGGTCCGTGTTATAGAACACTCCGTTCCTACCCAAACAGGCGCCCAGACCGCTCTGCCCTCATGATATATGTTCACCCACAACAACCACAAGAAGAACTCGATCCGTCACAGAGACACATGGAAGCATGTGTGTCCTCGGCAAAGTTCGAGCTGCTCTTAAGCAAGCCTTGGTCAATCCTGCACGATCCTCCAGCCACGAGACCCCGCTCCTCCTGAGGATCGGAATCCGGATAGAAGACTCCCGCGGAAGATCAACAGATCTATAAGCCATTAGTGTCTTGCACTGCAGATAGTAGGTGTCCAGTGGCGTTCCATATATTGTTTTGCGGGAGAAGCATACTCGATCGTGGTTCAGGAACTAGTAGTATGTATGTTCGCGTGACCTTTGCGCGTGTGGTGAGAAATACACTTGACTCGATGCTCTCATCTAGCACTCTCATTTACCTAGTTCTAGTACAGCAAATGCTCCGGGGCTAGTGTATAAGGACCCTGCTTGGAGACCTTCGCGCTTTCGTGGGCAGGAAAAACGGAATAAATAAGCAAACATTCGATGGGGTTACCATAGAAGGTCCTCAGCAGAGAAATAAACACCATTCGCACCAGGCCAAATAGGTTAACGATATGCTACGGAATCCTCACTCACCGCAATTTCAATCTCAACTAAGACGGTAGTCTTAGCCGGCAGAGCATTCTTAGATCTACATACAGTAGGTACTCAACGGCCATGCTGGAAGGGCCGCACACCGGCTCGAATAACGAAAAGCCCTAATATCAAGCTCTAAGCGAACCTAGAACTCAAACACATCCGCTGTCGTATCTATGGATTCCCCAGACGGATTAACATCTCTAGACAGAAGGACAGAGAAGATCACAGGGCCGTATGTCTCGATGCGTTGGGTACGTGGATATTCCGGGGTAGATCGGCCCCAGATTGAGAGTTTCCCCGGACACCTTAATAGTTAGTTAACTAATCCTCTATAGTTACTAGTTAATCGGCCCCTATTCTCTATTCCTGCAGTTAGCCCTCACTCTCCGGCAGAAGATTCGGGAGACGAAAAACACATCCCCCCAATCACGCCGGCGCAAAAGCGGAAAGGGTCTTCTTTTCCAAAACCCTCTTCGGAAGGTATACCTTACGGGGTATAGATCTATCTACTTAGCAGGTACTTTTCTCGAAGCTAGCGGTGTGGATGATTGATTGATAACGCCCATTTCTGGTTGGTGTCCGGTCTGATCGTCTTCTCCGCATTTTCGGCTCCGCGCTTTGTTTTTCTGTCTGTTGACGGAAGAGGGGCTAGGAGCTGATCTGCAATGCAAGTGACTGCCGAGGTGAAAATCCATATTGAAGAAAATATTCTGTACTGTAAATAAAAATAAACTATACTTAACACGGCTCTGTCACTGTACTTAGTCTGCCGTTGGTGTTAAGATACCGAAGATGAGAGTGTGTTTGGAGAGTTGCACCCTTGCATAGTTATTTAAGTCATCTTTAGTGCCGGTACTTAACTAGTTGCCATAATAAATTTAGTAAGTATGTGTGTGGCTGCTTCGTTGACAGCGCATCCAGATATCCTGGAGTAGTATTCACACTGCATGCGATAAAAACGGACGCAGGAAAGGACAAGCAGACATAATGACGCTATATACTGCGATTAACTATCTAAAGAATGCACGAACAAGTTTTATGTGAGAAGGGAAGCTGGATCAACTCGAAGAAAAGAATATCTATCTACACAGAGAGACATGCATATATTCACGATTTCGGATTGTAACCCCTCAAATTAAATTCCTCGTTGTTCCTCCTCCTATGCACGTAATGCCTCTTGGGCTGCATCATAGTATAGATCCAACAGACATCCTGCGGACCAGGCTTGGGTAGGTGACTAAACATTGCCCATTAGTAATGCCAATCTATGACACCGGTTCATAAGATGAAAGGGGGGATATTCACCGAATCTGCGCAGAATGCGCCATCCTTATTTGTTAATTCCGTCAGGCCTTTCCACGGACTCTCCCGCAGAGCCTTTTTGCAGCCGTCCAATCTCCTAGTCACCTGCTGGAAGGTCTCTGTCCGCTCCTCGGCAGTTTGTCGACGCTGGAGATCGAAATGCAGGAGTGCACGCAAGAAGAAGCCTCGTGGCCAGACCCATTCCGGGCCCTGGTGGTAGTTTCGGCCCTTGGCGGTCGCAAAGTCTGTAGAGTCTTCCGAGTTGTTATAATTGGGTCGGTAATTCATGTCAGAGGGGTCCAGAGTAGCCATGCCAGTCGGGCCCATTAGAACAGAGTCTGCAATAGACAGCGCATACAGTGCCTTGGATGGCGTGAAGAGCTCAGGTGCAACGGTCATGGCGATTGGGAAGTTGGAACGAAGCTGGTAATCCTCGTAAGGTTTACCGGATCGGTACAGGTCCTTGTAAATTCCTCTCCGATTGATAATGGAAGGATCAACGTCATATTGTCCGTCTTCTTTCGGATCAAGAGGAACGTAGTAGCAGCGCTCGAAATTGCTCTTGATCTTAGAAGCCCAGTCCGCGAATGTTACCAGTTTTCCACTATCAATATCAACTCCCGGATACGGGTAGTCCCCAGCTTCGTGGAGTTCATTGACCCACTTCAGAGCACTATAAAGAAGGCCTGTGATCTCGATTGCTGCACCGTCACGGGGAGTTCCGGGAATTCCTTTGCTTCGTGCTTTTTCGCTCTCTCCCATTTTATCCTGCCATGTACCACAGTTCAGCTGACTGCCTCCGAATATCAGCCCTGTCTCCCAATCGACGTTAACATTGATGTTGAAGCCTTCTTCCTTCATTTGCATGTCGAGCTCGGGTCCTGCATTGTACTCTTTGAAAGAGAGTCCGCTAGCATGTCTTTGGAAAGCCTCCTGGATAACATCTTCGATGGTTGAAGACTTAGAATAAGCTCTTGGATCGTCGAACGGGAACCAGGTATCATCGTACGGCCTAAAACGCCTTGGTATCTTTTCTTTGAGAATCTGGATGCCGTCAGGCGCCATCTTGGTATAGTCTTGGATAGCCTGGATGAAGAACCACACTGAATCTCGGGAGTTGTATCGCGGGTTTTTGCCAGCGCTTAGCAAGTTCGGTATCATTCCATGCTTGAGGACACTTGCGAATGCAAATATATGTTCCTTGGCCTCCTCGAAACGACCTGTGCAAAGAAGCAATCCTCGAAGGGAGATGAAGACATCACGTCCCCAGCAGCGAGCCCACTCAACTGCGAAATGTGGTAGGCCAGCTGCAAGACTGGGGACACTCTTCATTGGCCAGAGCGACGCCGACTTTACATATCCAGTCATCTGCACACTGACCATGGCAAGCTGATGAATGAACTCCTGGCCGTGTCGGACGTCCTTGCCGAATAAGCTGATAGCTTGCTCCCAAGCTGCCATGTATGCCTTTTGAACTATCATAGCAAAGTATCTTGGCAAGAGAAAGCTGGGTAGCTTACGCACCGCATGGAACCTCTCCCGCAACCACACTGCCGGCTCATACAACCGCGTATAGCCCTTCTTTTTGGCCATCTTTTCCATTCGTTGCACGATATAGTCAAGAGGCCACTGGCCTTGGCGCAGGTGATCGCAAAGGGGGTGCGCCAAGTCATTGTATTTGATGATATTCTCGAGTACACTCCACCATCCCTGCAGACCCGCGTATACCAGCGGACCGTAGTTGGGAATATTGTAGACGCCATCCTGACCTTCACTTGAATCTCTCTCCTCTGCATCGCATCTGTATAGCACGAAGTTAAGATCAACCAAGTCAAGATCGCTGAAAGCTTCTTTTGCACCTCCAGTAATAAAATTGTGCAGTCCCTCGGAGTGCTCAGCCCGTGGAATCCAGGTCTCAAACAAGGCGATAGAACCAGGTACCAACTTCTCTGACGCATAGATGGTCGTGTCATCTCCTTTTTGAGTGGCTTTGGCACCATCGATCGCGACAACCCGGCTGGGCAACCCTTTGAGAAGTTGCTTATCGGCTAATGTCTCATCCTTCTTCTCTTGGCTGGCATCAACTTCCAACAGCCAGCTGCCAAGCAGCTTAGCTTTTGTGCCCACAAGGTGTGTCGGGGCAATCACTCCGTTGCCATTGCCATATCCAGGGAAGGCCGTATGCGCAATCAAAAATATCCCCTTCCTAGTTTGCGGGTGGACTCTGTGAACAGTAATATATTCACCGTCGTGATGGATATGCGTCTCATCGTATCCTTGAACACCCATCATAGTATGCAGTTTATTAAGAAACTTCTTGACGCTGCCAATTCCCCCCTCTGTCGTTCCAGTCGAGAGGTGGGCTTGTTCAGAGAAGGCCGAATGGTACAGACGGGTCTCATGCACTAGATCAACCAGCTTAGGGTATATTTCATCGTAACCCATGACACTTCCAGTAGCTGAGGCACACATGGCAACCAGCGCCGCATTAGGGAGGGTATCTCTTGCATCCCGTTTCTGTGCCGGGACCTCGTTGTCGTGCGTGCAGTCCATGAAAAGTGCATGCACAGGACTCTGACGGATGTGGGAAATAGTTTCCCGTTCGCCCTCTGATTTAGCAGAGCTGACCGCATGGCTGCTGCCCGCAGTCGGAAGGTCAAGGTCAAAACTGCCAATTGGCCGACCTCCATGCCGGTGAACAAGGCGACTCAGCTCGCCGGTACTCCATGCTTGCATTGCCTCACGAATCAGTGCACTCAGACCTAGCCGCTTGACAAAGACGTAGTCGGTCTCCTCAGACCCTGTAAAGAGTTCTGCAAAGACAGTGAGATTCGGACGCACTTTCCTAGCCTCATCAAGGAGATACTCGGCTACCCTGAGTGGAGTGGAGTGGCAATTGTCGATGCGGAATCCAGAGAAATACTTGGCCATAAGACGAGTATAGCGTGCCATATAATCCCAGAGGAAAGGGTTATCATCTGGACCGGAGCCGTACCGTAGTTTGACACAATCACCCCAGACAATAACCTCTCGGCGCAAGTAAGCTTTCGAGTCTGGTCCTGCATTATCGCGCATAGCGTCGGCATTCCAGATCCAGCCATTGTTCACAAGTGCCAATGCTTTGGGGTTGTGCTTCTTGGTTGTGTCGTTATCGGGCAGTCGAGTGAAGTAGGTCTCGATCAACGGGTTTTCCTTGGTGACTGGGCCCAACTTTGGGCCATGGTCATCGATACGGACATATTTGATCCGGTTGAAGAGTTGCTCCAGTATTTCAGCCACGTCTGCATCATACTCCGCGTAGCAAGGGGCATTTAGCTCATCAAGGATCTTTCCAACTTCACTCTCAATTGCAGAAATGTCAGATGATTCATTGTAGCGTCCGAAGATTGCAGTAACTAAACCTGCAACAACGGTTGGTTTCACTTCACGACCGAATCTGCCGAGAATACGGTCCCCATTGACGAGAGCTTTCTCGCGCACGTAAGAAACTTTCTGCTTAAGATCCCATCCCTTGATCTCCTCTGTGTTTTGAACATCCGGCTCATCGCCGGAATTACTCTTCCATTCCTCGGCGACACGCTGGCTCTCTGACTTGACGTCCACGACGTAGAATTCCCATAGTCGGATCGCATCGATGACATGTTTTCGCAAGGCGTTCATCACAGTGACAAGGTCATCGACACTTTTGAACTCTGTAGGAAGACCTAGATCTGCTAGATCGTTTCCGAATTTGATCAGAGCATTATCCAGTTCCAATGCCGATTCTAGCCATGGGGCAGTCTCCACGTTGTATCCCGCCTCTGGATGTTCTTCCAGCCACTGGCTATTATGTGCCGTGTGATTCCAGACCACGTCTGTAAGCGCCAGTAACTGATAATCTTTCTCCATCTTCGCCACTAGATCTGCAATGTCCTCCTCGCCATTTGGAAAGCACTCGGGGTCAAACTGCAGCTGGTCGTAGATGCTGTACGGGGAGTTTGAATCTCCGCGTTTCATCAACGGCGTGAAATGCACCATATTGTACTTTCTCTCGCCAATTCCCCGCAGGTGCTTGTCCCAGTCATCTGGATATTTCCCCATAAACTTCGAGATGACTGAAAATATGGACAGAGCGTCCAACGGCAGCGGCTTTTCTTGCAACGTCAACGCCGGTGAGACATCAACATAGTGTGTAGGCGTCCTTGTCGGCTTGGGAGTCGGGACAGGTTCTAGTGAAAAGTCCGGGAGAGGAGAATAAGTCGTGTAGAAGGCAAATGCGCCAGGGGTGGTTATGGGCACGTCAATCTGGATGTTCTTGTTGAAGTCCGGCTGAAGACTATGAGGCGTAAGTCAGCAATTGGCTCTCGAAGGTTTCCAGGGACTCCCTAGACTTACTCGTATTGCCTAAAATTCGAGCGGTCGAAGTCAACGCCTTCTTCAGGGATGTTCACCCACAAGCTCCCTTCACGGCATATGGAGCTTGTTCCCTCGATCACGAAACGAAGGACATATGGAGGATCCGTGGGGGGTGGAAGGTAGATGTAACCCCCAGGGACGTCCGGCGAGCCATCATCCTTGAGAGGCAGGAGGTATACCTGCCTATCAACACTCATTGTCACGGATGACTGCTCGACAGGAACGACAGGTAATGAATGATAACAAGAGGGGTGGAGATGCGGAGACCAGGTATGTCCGCAGGAGATCGATGAACGCGATATCGCATACAGCGCTCCCCCAGCTGAACAACAAGAATTGAAGAAGGGATAAAATCCAAATCAACTATTTATGGAGGAGAGAAAAGCTGTCCATGGCTCCGGATGAGGTCCAAGCGGGATTGTGCCTGATTGAGGAACCCCGCGGGGTCGGAGTGGGTGACATCATAGTCTGGAACCTCGACTTTATGGTATGTATGTACATACAATAATTTCTATTCCACTACGTACTCCCGGGGGATAATAATAATAGCTCGCACATGGCAGCAACGGGAAAGGAGAGAATTGAAGAGAATTTCATGTTACTTTGGGCTCTTTTAGCAATAGAGTCTTATTCGGGACATTATGACGAATATCTAAGTAAACTAAAGGCCGAAAAGGGCTCATACAACATGGGGGCTAGAGGGAAGCCAGAAATTCTCCATCCTAAGCAATTTGTATCTCGTTACACCCTAGACCCCTCCCCTCCCCCTTCCCCGGACAAGAAGTTTCGTCACTTCTGCTGTTTTCCGAACGGCTGGTTTTCCTTCAGAGGCTTTGGGAAGAGTGGACCCCCGCGAGTTGGCATCTGTATGGCGGGTTCCGGGGCAAAAAGCCAAGAGAAGTCGGCAGGCTCGTTCTCACAGATGAGAATCATCCCAGGAAGGCCGCAAATGCGTAGATATGACAGACGGCTCGCTTCGAATATGAACACCATTGACGACGTCTGTTTCACATTTTCCAGCTTCATGCTGGCACCCTTGATCTTGGGGAAGGTTCCGATCCATTTCACGAGCTCCTTCAGCTCATCGCGAGAGAATGTCTTCGACACGTGGAGTGAAAAAGTCGCAAGGAGGCCAGGAGGGTTTCTCCTCATGGACGAGGTCGAAGGGGTAATAGGAATCTGTGCCAGCGGGAGGGTGATAGAACCCATTCCAACTTTTGCTGCATAGCTGGGGGTCTTCACAGGAGAGGACTTTCTGAGCGTGTCGATCAGGTCTGCGACCTCGATGAATTTCTCGCCGTTCTGGGCGCGCTTCCTAACCTCAACGAGCACTTTGGACGTAAAGGAGAGCTGAGTTCCCGCCGAGAAGGCAATAGGATCTCTATCATCACCAGCAGTCAGGATCTCGACAATCCGGCTTTTGGGGCTAGGGTTTCTGGTGGCCAGAAAACTAAAGCAGCAGTCAAAGATGAGAATGATATCAAGTGGGGCGTCGAACGGTAACACAGTCTCATCCACGAGTAGCGAGACCAAGCGAGATGCCGCAATCTTCTTCCCCGAGGTGCTGTTCAGTATCAACTCATTGCTATCACTTGCACCACCATGACCCGCGTAGTGGATCAACACCAGACTACGGCCGGGAGCAGTACTGGCCTTGCTTATTATAGCTGATATCTTGTTTATGACTTCGAAGCTGGGAGTCGTATGTGCTTTCGGGATAACGTATGTCTGGGGTGTTGGGAAACAGAGAATCCTGGCCAGATTCGCGAAGGTTGTCCCATCTCTGTCCGCTCGTGTATCGTCATCCTCGAATCGGAAGTGGAAGGCATGATAGTTCTGATATTTGTGCGACTGGCGCGCGACCGCAGCACGGAGCGCGTCTTCCAGCTCTTTCTTCGACACGCTGGACATGACGAGAGTAAGGACTCTAAAAAGAAGGATAAGTCTGAGCTAGGAATTTCGAAATCTTGATGATATTGCAGATGAGTGGGGTTGGTTTGGTGGATGGAGAATCGAGAACTGCTTTTGAAGAAAATCTGCTTTAAAAGAAAACTGCAAAACAAAGAATCTAGTGAATACGCGCCTGCCTGGGACACTGGCGGTTGCCAGGTGGCTATATTGATCCGACGGAAGTTTCCAGTTGTTATCACCTGGTGAATTTCCCAAAAAGGTCTAACTCCCCTGGTCAACTTGCGGTTGTTTTTGTTCTAATTAGAATTCAATACTGTTAATTCAGGAATAGAACTAGTACTTATGAATGAGTAACGGAATATGCTAGGCTGCTATGTAGGCAAATGTCATTCGAGCCTACCGAGTCTGCAGAGCCATGGTGCCATAGGTTCTGTTTGTCCATAAAGTGGCTGTCAAGAGGGATATTCCCGCTAGGAAGACCTAAAAATTACTCTTTGAGTCTACAATTGAATGTACTTGTATCAAAAAGCATCTTATCACAAGGGATTAGAAATAGGAGAACTCCTGAGAGAGAATATATTGTCGGAGTCTGCCTACAGGCAGACCTCCTTTCGGGTTTCTCCCACGCCTTTCTAGCTCCCCCACCCACAGGGACAAATAGGCTGAGCTAGTTGCTAGATGAATCCAAGCCCAGCGAGCTTCGCTCCAGATATATTCATGGAGGGTGTTGGAAAGACGAGACAATGCGGCTGCTCTATGCACTTTCTCTTTATACCGCTAATAGCACATTGAATAGAATTATTTACTCTGCGCCTAACTCAATCAGTATTATGCAACAGTATTACCGATTGTTGCCTATTATACCATTACCTGGGTAGTTCCCGGTATATTTACTTTCTGTTGTGACATACTGGAACTAGAACAAGTTAAGCTTTTGCTCTCTGTTAGGGTCAAAGTAAATCCCTACGTATAATTGGCGAAATTATATACTAATGGAGCTGGACCTAGCCAGTCATTTTTTTTTTCTCTGCATAATAGGACTTACGTCGAATATTACAGTAAATGGCACGGAAGCATAGTCTGATCTGAACACCGTTGAATTGCTTGCTTGCTTGTAGGTCAAGCAGAAGATGGTTGTCAAGTGATACACTCGCGGTTCAAGCCCACTTTATACTTTCGAACTAATACTTCTCTCTAGCTATATTCGTATCAGATTTTCCGTAGTCAAATGCTTCAGAAGGAAGACTACCCGTCATTGTCTTTAGAGGTTATACAAATATGTGTCGAGGCCATGTAAAACGGGCCATATTTCAATTGACTCTTAACTCTGTAAACAGAATAAGCAGCGCATTCTATAGATCCAGATCTATTCTAAACATAAACCATGACGCTTTTCCTCGTGCGAACTCTAATATGTCGTTGCCAGACGGTCACTCCCGCCTCCGTCTCTTGACTTTTAAGTATTCTTTCATTTCTTTTCCTTTCATTTACAGTCTGGAGCCGTTGCGTTCGGGGATATCCTCAATCTTGTTGGGGATTTCCTCCGCTCTCATCTTGCCCTCGAGGATTCCTGCGGAGGGGTTAGTCACTGAGCTGAGATATTGATCAAGGAGCAGGAGTGGTTCACTTACTTTGGACGGCGGTAAACAGGGGGAATTCTTCCTCGAGTCCCTGCTTCTTCAGGAACTTGTTGACCTCCTCAGCGGTCGATGTACCCTGGAGCTTCTGTCCATTGAGCTCTGCCTTTTCGACCTCCTCGATGCTCTGGCCCCTCTGGACGCTTAACTTGGCACAGCGGAAGTTACGACCGCCGTTGCAGCTAGTGATCAGATCTGCCACACCCGCACTTTCTTGCAAGAATGTCTTGGAGTCAATGGTGGCGCCGAAAAATCGTTCACCAAACTTCACCATCTCCAGCAGGCCAACGCGCATAACAGCTGCCTTTGCATTGTCACCCCAGCCCAAGCCTTCGACCCAACCGGCGGCCAGAGCGATTATGTTCTTGAGAGCACCTCCCAGTGAGACTCCCGCGACATCGTCCACAACACGAACGTGGAAATAAGGGCGGTGGAAGAGGGTCTTCCACAGAGTGTGGTCAACAGGGGGGTACTCGTTTGGCAGTGCTCGCAGCTTCACCTCCGCGAACTGGCCCGAGGTGTCCTTGTGCTCGAAATGGATCACGTCCTCTGAGGACGCCGAGGGCGACGGGGCCTTAGAGTCCAAGGGGGGCGAGTGATAGGCAATACTGGTCTCAGACCAGAGCTCCTTCGCAACCTCAGTTGCAATATTCGCGCCAGAGAGCGCACCACAGTAGATTCCGAGCTTCTTGCCAATGGTCTCCGAGAACAGGCTCACACCTTCCTCATTCACGTCGACACCCTTAATGCAGGAGATACCACGGGCGTACGGCAAGATCTTCCCCTTCAGCTGGTCGCAGATCTTGATGATGAACTGGTGTGGCACGTTGAAGATCAGGATGGTCGCATCGCGGACTGCGTCTTCCACCGAAGGGTTGGCGTGCAAGTTCGGGGGCAGCGCAATCCCGGGCAGGTACTTGATGTTCTCGTGGAAGTGGTTAATGACCTCCGTCAAGTTCTGTGGCCCCTGGCAGAGAGGGTCGGAGGGGTCGTAGTGCTTCGAGTCCTTGGGTACTTCCACCTTCTCCTCGAACACCCACATCTGCACATCCCGCTGGAAAGTATCACTGTGTGCGGCTGTGTTCTCAGCAGCGATCTTTGCAATGGCCGAACCCCTGTATTTTTGTCAGCTCTCCTGCGCCCTGTCTTCTCCCCCATGTGGTTGGTTCTGCTTACCAGTTTCCAGAACCGATAACGGCCACCTTGTGCTTGCGCTGGTAGGTTTGAGACGGCATCTTGTCGGGTAATGGAGCGTATGTTGTGAACGATTGGGACAAACTACGTTGGAATCGTAGCGCTGAGGCAAGAACGGGGGATTTATGGTAATCAGGGCGTTTCGAGGGGGGCAATGAGTTACAGCACCTGGTGGTCAGGAACCGCTGTAATAAGAGCTTGGGTCGAGGAAATAACGTCCGAGCAGGAAGCCAACGCACTGACACGGTCATCCAAAGGACGATAATAGAGTGGAGAGGATTAATTAAATCACAGTGATTTCACAGGGGCAGAGTTGGATTAATTATAGCCAGGAATCCGTGATGTCAAGTGTGCCAGAGAATAAGTAAAGGACAACCAACACTGGGAAAGATCCCGGGCCAGCAATACAGCTACGTCAGTTGTGGGCCGCTTTTTTTTCTAGGGTCCTCCAGCACGCACGTGAGTGGTGTACCGAATGCGGCACCGATCTTATCGCCTCGGTGAGGGGAGAGAGAGATTTGGAGTTCGGACCACTGTGCTCAGAAGAGAGAGATCTACATATCGTTCATAACTAATTCACTTGTGAGCTCTGATGGTCTGCTCGACAACCGAGGGAACTCCAGATGAACACGGAGTCCATGCCTATATTACCCGATATGATCAACTTCCGCAGAACGGATACGGAATAGCCTGGTAGAACAAGGGCGCAGGCAACTAGATTATTCTGAATTTACAATGCTATTCAGTACCTAACTAACTATGTCCTGAAATGACAATTAGTATCTGCATCTGCAAACACAGTTAGCTCTTTATTTACAATGGGGTATCTCTATCCATGGCTAGGTACATAGCCACGTAAAGACCTAGACAGTAGCAATCACTTCATCGGAGCGGTGCACTGGGCTTTTTGGCAGGCTCCGGCCAGAGTTGAGCCCTGAGTATCAAAAATTCGCCGTCTCTCAACGGGACAATTGCCGTCCTCAGCGGTGTGTCACGCGAGAACTCTCTATTCCAGTATGCAAATGCTCGCTGTCACGCCCGGAGGGAGAAGAAAGTAGAAACGACGCGTGTGCTCGCTGGTTTGTACGATATAAATCAGTAGTCCGAGTCGCTATCAGCGCGAATATTCCATCTGCTCGATATTCGCCTAAGGAGCGTGCTACAACTTGCGAGATTTCGTCTATACTTGGAGTCACTCATACTCGACGCATCTGGCGGTTCATCTGTTTTCCGATCTTATTGGAAGTATCCCTTCGCAGTCCGGTCTTACATGCGTCGATCAAGGGGAATGCTCAAGACCGTCGCAGGAAACACAATATGAAAATGTCGCGCAGGATACCGGCCACAAGCTGACCGTTGCTCAACCATGTCGGCCGACGCCATGGATATTGATTCGGATCATGCGCCGGACTTAACGACGTCTATGGTACGCAGCTCGGTGAGCGCTGACGTTGTATCAGCAGGCTTCTGCTCACCCCTGTTGACTACTCTGCATTCCAGATCCAATGCTGGCAGTCCATTAAGTAGAGTATGGAAGAGTAAACGAAGAAAGTTATCAAAGACAAATAATCCAATTGGATACATCAATCAATACTATGACCATAAGCAACTGCTGGCCAATAGCCAGCATAAAAGTGCCTTGTCACGCGACTACCAATAGCCAGTTATAAACGATAGATATAGTAATTCAAGCAGATAAACAGACCAAGAAATGTTAGATATGATAACCGCTATTACCGACTGAGTAGTCTAAACACCATGGATCGATCTATCAAGTATATTACTGTCGTTCATGTATTTTTGAGCCAATATATCGAGGACCTAATTGAACAGCATTACACATGAGTAGACAAGAGTAACAGCCGCATCGGTCGGACATTAACGGCGACAAATCCCGACCGACGTTCCTCGATGCCTCATTGTCGCTGAAAACATCTTCTACGAGCTTGCAATGACGTATCTTGAACGCAGCAAAGAGCTATCCGGTATGCTGAGCCGTTTTTCGATATTTCAAACACATACTTACGCGGCGGGGCGTCCCCGCTGAATTGGTGCGGAGAAGGTTGGAGTGCGGAGTAATTGGATCGTCTGCTCCTCAGAGATGAGCCCAGTGAGGATACTCAGACTGGTTGCGGATGAGGCAGCTCGGCCATGGGCAAAGGTCACCATGCGCGGTGATGTAGATCAGAAGGACCGCCACGGGCACACATCAACCAAGCGATTCTTCAGATTCGTGGAGGTGAAAGAGCAGATCGCATAGACCGTGGATTAGACGCATACTTGAGACGGGATCTAAAAGATGGATTGAAGGTAAAAGGGCCTGGGGTTAACGTTACACCCGCACGCCTTCATCTCCGTCAACCAACAGAGGTATTATTGCCTAAGATTCGAAAGCTGTGGGACTAGAGCGTCAACTTCTGCAGCAACAGAGACGGCCCGACATGGGTACATGCAAGACATCTGGGTTGCCGGGGCTATGCGGAAGGTGTATACTATTGCGGCTTGAGTAAAAAAGACATGCTTCAGTCAGCAGTAAATAGGGTAGAGATGTGTTGGACTGAAGAGGAAGTAAATGCTGCAATTGCAGATGAACTGAAAGCCATAGACGCTGGTGATGAGAACAAACAGGGTTATCTCCACCGTATGCTACGCATGATGCGCGTTTATCATACAGACTGGGGAAGAACCGGGTGATGTATAGGGATAGAGTGAGGCAGGGAGTAGGTTCGCAATAAACCGGCGGCTAAAAGACTATAGCCCTCTGTCAAACAACAGCCTAAGCTCCTCGAGGTTGTCTTGTGAATACAAAGCAGCCGATATTCGCAGGACTTATATTCGCCGTCATGTGATCAGAATTATGTGATTAGTCATCGAATGCGGAGCCCCACCGGGCACAGCATGCTCTATTCAGTGTATGATCAGTGAAACTTCGGAGCAGATAATACTGCAACGACATCTTGAAGCATGGTAAGTCAAACTCGATCAGATAGTAGTATGTATACTGACTCTGCAAGGCCCCTATACGCCCGAAGCAGCGGCAGACGTCCGCGAAGAAAACCGCCAGCGGACGAGGCGCGCTTTTCGAAGACGAGTTCCGTACAACGAAAAAAGACAAGCGCACCATCAAGCATTCCACCTTCGTTTCCAAGATCGAAAAGACCAATCCCAAGCCTGCCAAGCGGAGACGTGCCTCAAAAAAGCTCGTCGCTAACCTGGACTCGTTGGCCGATGCGCTACCAGATGCTGAGGAGACGGAACAAAATGGAGGCAACAGTCAGGTCAACATCATCAAGCATAAAACGTTGAAAACTCGGCCGGGCGCGATGAAGAGGAAGGAAAAGCTTGAAAAGATTGAACGAGATCGATTCGTAAAGAACATGGCTCAGTTGGCGGGCGTGGAAGCTGCAGCAGCAAAGTCAGACACCAATGCGGAGCAGCCTTCGGTGTCGAACCGGTTCGCAGCGCTGAGGAACTTCATCTCGCAGACGATGGAGCAGCAGCCGGCGTTCAAGAAGTGAACTCCTACGGCTATGTCCGAGATTTTGCATCTCGGTTCCTTTTTTCACTTATGCCATACCTTTTCAGGGATTGGTTCTGTCGACGCGACATCTCAAATTGCGCGACTGAATAGTCTTCCCAGGGTTGCACAATTTCCCTCGATCATTACTCCGAAGACTAGGGACTCCTTCAGCAACTCGTGCCGGGTTCATCGAAGCGTTGCGGCCACGCCCGTTGATACCCATGGAGAACTAGTCCGCTTAAAAATTTGTGCGGCTGCGATAAACCAGTGTAAACCCGACTAGGGAGAGACTACACGAGGTTTCTGGATATGATATGTCATGTATCCGAATAGAAGGGCGGAATGATCAAAACATTATCCTTTTAATTACGAAAGAATAAAAGTAAAAAAACTAATCCTGAAGCTGCTTGCTTGCTGTTATTGACCGGACTGGAGTTCGATCCTGGAGCTTATCAGAACATTATCAAACGTTAGTTAACGATACGTGATAACCAATTATTTCTTCGACCCCTGGTTGAAATCACGTGCTCTCGCTTCGCTTCGTGATGTAGAGACATTCATAAATGGCTAATTCTGGTATCAGAGACAGTTCGAATGGTAAAATAGAGAGCTGCGATGTACTTTAGTTCGAATAAAAATCGTAGTTGAATTTTAAGTACATTCCTGATCGGCACTAGAGACCTTTCCGTTAGGGAGTTTTGTTCCAACCACTCATTTCAATCCCAGGTAGTGTATATATCTCTTGTATTTGGGACTGCGCTTACGCTGCAGGCCCTCTTTTTAGGATATCAACCACATTTCTGGCCCAATCACCGGAACCATGGGGAAAGACAGACACACTTGCCACATCGTCCCTTGTCTTGACTGCGCTGGCGCGGGGTTCTGAGTAGAAATGAAACCACCTGCAAAAACGCCCAGGTCATTTGGCCGCGCAACATTGACAGTTCAAGTACTCCTGTATATCTGGATATTCTTTGATGAAAGATGGCCTGGCGCAGCAGACTCGGTTAGCAGTATTGGATACTGCAGAGGAGATCAATGTTTATCGCTCGGATAAGGGTAACCCCCGTTCTTACCAACAGAAGAACTGGCCATGGGGTCCGTAAAGTCTTGTTTTAGCACGGAGGACCTCATGCAAGGTAAGCAACAGAATCACTGCAAATCAGAGGCACAGCATAGACTAATAGACGAATATCCTGAGAGATAGGCCTGAAAACACTGAACAATGAAATGGGAAAGGACGAGATGCTGGCAGCGTTCGCACCCATCACTTTCTTATCCACCGGGGGCTTCCTTGCTCTCCGCTTCCTGAAGAACCGCCAAAGCACTGGCGATCTCGATTATCTCCTCGAACCGGAGTGGTCTATGGACAACGACATCAAGGCACCCCTGCATGATGCTATAAAGAGAGTCACGAGACGTCTAAACTTTGCCGATGACTGGCTCAACGACGAAATGGCCTTTTTTGTCCCCCTACGTTCTCGAAAACACCTATTCGACGAGGCTCAAAAACAAAATATTGTCCTTTGGCAGGGAAAGAACCTGCGCATTCTAGCCGTGCCACTGGAGTGGGCGCTGGAGCGAAAGTTGAGACGAATCCATGCTGGAGCTCAGGGACCGAAACGAGGGGCAGACATAAGTGACGCCGTCGCCTTGTTGAAACATATCAGGGACCGAAACGGGGGCAGATTAGACAGGGAGCGCATCCGGACTTTCAGTATGTGCTCATATGAACCGCCACCAAACCGACAGACCATGGATCTTGTCGCCTTCGCATATCGAAGGAAGTACAAAGAGGAAGTTTTCGTTTGAAGTGCCGAAGTTACCCACGACAGGACCATGGCACTTGTACTGAGATCACAGGACGAGAGCTTTTGCTCGTCTTTCACGATATCCCTTTGGGGTCGGCGTATAGTTGGAATCCATGAGCAGATTGACAATCGACACGCGGGCAGATGTGGAACAGTGGCTGGGAATGCACTGACACTACCATGCAGCCCTTGGAACCCAGGAAAAGTACTCGAATAGCCGATAAGGCGGTTTCTTTTCAGACTGTGTAGAAATAGCCTGTGTTGGTGACGATGTTTCGTTTTGCGAATATTGAGCTCTCGCCATCGGGTTCAAGCACCAATCTGCCCGACGAGTCAAGCATCTCTGCTGGCAGGTCTGCAATCGACATCAAATCAATGGCAGGGACATGTTCGGTCCAGAAAGGTCCTTTTTCTGGGACAAACGGTGGGAGCGGATCGTCGATCGACTCGCGGTAGATTCCTTTCCCGTTGCGCCTCATCCCAATACTTAGTCGCCAGTTAACGGCCTCAACAAGCTCCTCTATGATACAGGCGATAATGGCGTATCGTACTGGATCATCATCATGGGGATCTGGGATCTGGCCCAACGCCCATGACTTCCCAGCCTGTTTGAAGAAGTATTCAACCTCCTGCCACATTGCAATATGATGTCTCGCTGCCATAATCTCGTATATCCTGTAGACAGCCCGGATCGGAGTATCTCTCCAACGCCAGACCGGTATTGAGCGCATCTGCTTCAGGTTCCTAGCTTCCATTCGGGTCTGGAGCAGAGCGGTGTTGTTCATCATAGTCCTGAACGAGACCTGGTCGGGTAGAGGAAAGTACCATGATGGTAGAGGGATAAAGAGGCAAAACAAAGCTAACCAAGGATGTTGATGACAAGACCTGAGACGTTGAGCGCTTGCACGCAGTTGCAGCGGCGTCTCGAAATTGCGGACGAACCTGCGCAGGCGATATCGCCAGGTTATCCGTGGTTTTTGTCGGCCATTGGATGGCATGTGTACAGCACCCAGAGTGAGCCCGGGACGTCAGAGCGGGTTTACGCTTCCTTTATCGCAGAGAATGAACATGGCCTTTCGAGCAGCTATTTACAACGATCAATAAATAAATATATGGAATAGAACAAGGATGGGCGGTGAACCCTCGCACTACTAAAGGCGGGTCCGTAAGTTGATGGTCAAAAATGGCATAGCGCAATTTCGCAAAGGCTATCGATAAGGTCGGAAAAGCATCAACCCCGCGAGCCTTGTTCGTTTGGTTGAATATTCCTTTTCTTCTATTGCGCGATCGAAGCACCAAGCATGGATGATCTAGAGTCCACGTACGCTTCACTGCGCGCGCAAATCACAGAGACAGAAACACGGTTGGCAGCCCTCAAACGCCAACTAGACAGTGCCGAGAAGACCCTTGCAGAGAAAGGAACGAACGAAACATCCGCTGCGACGTCAGACGGACAGCAGAGCCCACGGAAATGGCCACTTCTTGCAGAGGAGTATAGAAGGTACGGTAGACAGATGATTGTGCCGCAGATTGGACTACAGGGTAGGGTGTTCCTTTCCTCTTCATTTGTTCGGCGCCTGTGCTAAGTCTACCGGAATAGGTCAGTTGAAGCTTCGTTCATCATCAGTATTGATTGTCGGAGCTGGAGGTTTGGGATGTCCTGCAGCTCAGTATCTGGCGGGAGCAGGGGTCGGCACACTGGGCTTGGTGGATGGAGATGTCGTTGAACACTCAAACCTGCACCGCCAGGTTCTACATCGGACAAGGAACGTGGGCAAATTGAAAGTAGATAGTGCGATCGAGTCTCTTAAGGAGTATGATCCCGTTTGTATTTCCACGCCACCTGTTACACAGTATACTGATTCATATCCACTGAACTTAGGCTCAATCCGCACCCGAAGTATGTAGCTCATCGAGCTCATCTTACTCCCGAAGATGCCCCGGAAATCTTTAAGAATTACGATATAATCCTGGACTGCACAGATAACCCTGCTACACGATACTTAATCTCTGATACGGCAGTTCTCTTGGGGAAGCCGCTTGTTTCGGCTTCTGCGTTGAGAACGGAGGGTCAGCTCATGGTGTTGAACAATCCGCCTAAACCCCCTGGTGAGAAGTCCGGGGGACCCTGCTACCGCTGTGTTTTCCCCAAGCCTCCACCAGCGGATAGCGTTGTGAGCTGTGCAGACGGTGGGATCCTAGGTCCGGTGGTCGGAACTATGGGAGTGTTGCAAGCGTTGGAAGCCATCAAGGTCATCACCGGTTACGGCTCTGCGGACAATACGAATGGGGGACTGCCTGCCTCCCCCTCTCTGCACATATTCTCCGCATACTCTTCGCCCCCGTTCCGCACAATCCGTCTTAGACCGCGCCGTGCGAATTGCGCAGCTTGCTCGGCCGATGCCACCGTATCACTCGAATCTCTTCGCAGTGGCTCTACAGATTATGTCCTTTTCTGTGGTTCAGCGACTGCTCCCTCACTGCTTTCTCCAGAAGAGCGTATCTCAGCTAAGGAGCTCCAGAAGACGTTCGGTGACGGAACAGATGGGTTTGAGAACCGCGGACCTTGTACGGTCATAGATGTGCGTGACAATGTCCAATTTGACATATGCAGTTTGGATAAAAGCGTGAACATACCAATCTCGAAAATCTTGTCGTCTGCACCACAGCCCACATCCCATGATGGAAGGGAGCAATCCGGCCTTCCTGATTGGGTCCCTGCAGAAATAGCAACCGGCTCTGAGGGTCCGATATACGTAGTGTGTCGACAGGGAAACGATTCTCAAGTGGCTGTCAAGAAGCTCAAGGAGCTGGGTCTTGACAGAGAGGGATCCAGGTTCATCGGGGATATCCGCGGGGGTCTGCGCGCATGGCGGGATGAGGTCGACCCGGAGTTTCCGGATTATTGAAGACCTCTACATCGACTCCTGTCCCAGATGTGGCTGCAAGTCATGTTCTCGGATTCTGGGATCAACGGATGTCGATTGAATTACATAACATGTGAATCATATACACATTTCAGACGCCCATTAAAAATTAGATTATATGCAAGCATGGTCATCAACATAGGGGTATCACGTATTTCGGAAGAAAAGTCCAAGAGTATAGAATGCTCATGCGGTAACATTCACAGGCGCATTTTCCAACCACGCCCAGTCGACCGTCACCCTCCCCTGCTCGAGATTGGCCAATTTGGAAAAGACACTGCGCGTAGTGTCGATATCAGTCGCTTTGCAGCCGACGCCTGGGTATGACAAATTCGTTAGCCTTCGTTCAATTCATATATCCACCATACCACGGAAGTGGAAAGCCAAAGGCCAAGCATAGCATACATCTATCTACAACCTTGACATCCACACTCTTGCCATCTCGTCGTAGTCGAATTTTCAGTCCGCAAAGCGGATTCTGATTCGGATCCGAACCTTTCGAGGCAGCGTCAAAGACCAGATGTGATACTGCGCAGATGGAATCTGAAGCGGAACTGGTGATGCCGCAGGATCCGAGACCTGGGTCGTAGTAGGTTAGGTCGCCTGTGTAAGGGCCACCATGCGAGGTGGGTAAGGGGAGGTTGGAGACGCCACTACTGGTAAGAGTATGTATTAGTATAAAAAGAAAGGAGGTCCAGGAATATTACAGATGATGTATGTGATGAATGATATAAATAAGAAAGGAAAAAAAAGAGAGAGAGATCTGCGCAAAAACATACTTCTTCCCCACGGTCAAGCCTACAGCAAGACCAATGATCAGAGCCACGAGTATGACAGCTCCAATTCCACCTAGGAGTAATAGACGTTTTCGTCTGTTATTTGCGAAAGGCAATTTGATCTTCTTTTTGAAGATCGTGAATTCGCTCAACGCGACCCATTTTGGGGTTGTCTTTTCGCTGTCGTCCCGGTAGGTATGCGAGATGTCGCCGGTGTCATCTGGAGTCACGACTGGGGCCGTTGTCGCAGCTGGAGCATGCGATGTCTGTGCTGCCGCTGTTGCTCCAACTGGTTTACGCTTGGGGACCGAGGCCAGTGGGTGCTGCTGCGGCCGGCTCTGTTCGATATCGCGTTGTTCCATCGCCAATACTCGCAACTACGGAAGTAGATAGGTAGTTTCGATCAATTGGCGTCGCATTCTACGACAGGCGAGGAGGCGCAATTAGAACGATTGCGCTGGTTTTTGTTGGTGAGGCGCCCAGCAAGACGATGTCATAGCAACAGACCGTCAGGGGCCAGCAGTCTGTGTCTGTCGAGACGATCTTCGCGACGCAGGATATTATTATGTAGATAGTCTAGTTGGGCAATCCGAATCCGGGGAGAGCAGTTCAGGGGCTGGCCAATCATCTTGTCGGCTGAGGGTTGATATGTAGCTGAGTCATCTTATCGATCAATGTGAGGTTTTGCATCGCGTCTTTTGATAATGTCTACAGTAGTATAGAAAGTCATTCAGATACCGAAACCCTCTAGATAGTTATCGTGATCAGTTCCCTAACGTGATACCTGCAGCGCAATATCCAACACGAGCATTGCCATACAGACCGGACCAAGGGCCGGCAAGAATAAGTTAGCGGACATCTCGGCTGGGATACGATGCAATCATGAGAACCGTCTGTCTCGGCTTAATTGACAAAGATCGGACCGTGTGACATGGCAATTATCTGGTCTGACTCTGGGGATAAATGAGACTATATCACCACTATATCCATAACCCGTGTTAATTTAGCCGCGTCGTCTGCGCAGTCGGACTTGCTCCGGCCTGGCTTGTTCGATCGCGGGGTTGTCCGTTGTCGTGGGGGAGCTCGAGCTGTTGTTGCGGCCATGATCAATTGATCGTCAATTCCATCCGGTTGTATGATTTTCTATGGCGACATTTAATTCTCTTGTTTCCCCCACGGTCTCCTTTCTATCGGATACAATAATCATCATCATCAGCGTCAATTGCAGTCTACACGCATTTTCATGCTAAAGAACTGTTTTGGTTTACCTAGATATTATACCCCGCATACGTTATCGTCCTGAACTGCTTCAATAACAATGTCCACAAAGCCGACGGTAGGCTTTGTCGGCCTGGGCGCCATGGGCTTTGGCATGGCCACCCATCTGGTCAAACAGGGATATCCCGTCAAGGGATTCGATGTCTTTGAAAAGTCGCGCGAGCGCTTCCGGGAAGCTGGTGGCATCGCAGTCTCCTCGCTGCGGGAGTCGGCAGAAGGCAACCTGTACTATGTCTGCATGGTGGCCTCTGCACCGCAGGCTCAGGAGGTGTTATTCAACAAGGAGACTGGAATTGTAAATGGTTGGTACAGTATCTAGCTATTTCTTCTAAGGATGCTATGTGGTGGAATATTCTCTTGGCTGACTTGCCTATAGTTCTACCCCAGGGTGCAACATTCCTCCTCTGCTCAACCGTTCCCTCCTCCTATGCGCAATCGGTCGCACAGCAGCTCAAGGAACACGGCCGGGATGACATCTATTTCATCGACAGTCCCGTCTCCGGCGGTGCCAAACGAGCCGCGGATGGCACGCTCTCCATCATGGCTGGTGCGTCGGATGCAGCCCTGGAGAAAGGCAGATTTCTTCTACAGGAGATGTCAGACTCGAACAAGCTGTATCTTGTCCCCGGAGGCATTGGGGCTGGCAGCAACATGAAGATGGTCCACCAAGTCCTGGCTGGAATCCATATCCTCGGAGCCAGTGAAGCCATGGGCCTTGCGGCTAGATTGGGCCTGGATGCGAAGGAGACGGCGGATGCCATCATTAACTCAGAAGCTTGGACATGGATGCACGAGAACCGCTTTCCTCGGATGCTTGCAGAGGACTGGAACCCAGGTGCGAGTGCGCTGACAATTATTCTAAAGGATGTGGTAAGTGTAACGCCAGCTTGGTATTGGTTGTCAATATTTGATTGACATGGTCTCCTAGGGTATTATCACTGCCACAGCCCGCCTACACAGCTTCCCGACTCCTCTCTCCTCCACGGCCGAACAGACCTACCTCTCCGGTGTGCTTTTTGGCTATGGCCCGAAGGACGACTCCGCCATGGTCCGCCTGTACTTCCCCGACCCCATTGCCCAGGTTAGCAGCACGAAGTCTGCCGTCGAGAAGACCTCTGCTCTGAACCTGGTCAAGGCCCTCTTGGTCAACCTTAACATCGTTGCTGCCGCAGAAGCCATTGCCTTTGCACGCCACCTCAAGGTCGATCTGCAGCAGTTTTACGGTCTGGTGAACGAAGCTGCCGGTGCGAGCGCGCAGTTCAAGGCCCGGGGTCCAGAGATGATCGAAGGTCTGGAAAGCGGCGAGGCTCCTGTGGGAACTTTGACTGTAGATGACGCAGTCAACGAGCTTTCAACGGTTGTCGCAGAGGCGAGACTATTGAACTGCCCGCTGCATCTGGCTGCTGAAGCGCTGACCTTGTTCACGTTTGCGCAGAAGAGAGGGTACGGCAAGGAGGCGGCCGCGAGTGTGCTGAAGGTGTGGGAGAAATAGGGAGGCGTTCAATAAGCAATATTTCTTGGTTATATGTATATAGACATGTTCATTAGTGAGAATAACGATTGGCACAAAAGAGATGTTTGATCCATTATCAAGTGTGAGATTTAGTCCTATCTTCTGTTGCAAAAACCTTTCCCTGCCAACTTCTGCTTCAACCTCAATTGCTCTGAGTAGGACCCTCTGAAATCGTAGTTGAACAACAAGCGCTCATCAATTGCCACCACAACGATACCCAATGTCGCATCATCATTTCCACACGGAGCAATCCCCCTCAGCCCCTCTACTACTTATCGCCCCTCTCGATTCCCCCACTCTAATTAATCTTCCACCCCCACGAGATCCATCTAGACAATAAAAACAGTCCCTCCAGGCACAGAATCAAGAGATCAATTCTCGGAGTTACCCCGATCAAAACTCACGGACTTCCATCGGCGATTGACTGTGTCTGTTGATCTCCGTGTGATGTTGTTGTTCTTCCTCCCCCGCCCCCGCGGCATGATCGGATTGTATTCCGCGATCGTCCAGATGGATAATTTCAAGGAGAGAGTTATAAATGGGAATTGACCCGATTTTTACTGGTAAATTGTTTTTATCATACGCACGAGTCGTTTGACGTGCTTTGGATTTTCTGACGCATTATAGTTATATTAACCTATTACGCCGTTATCGGTTTACTTCTTCTTCTTCTTACCCCTCACTAGGCACGATTGTCCGCATCAACTTGATTAATCTGAAAGAAAGAAAAGAAGAAGAAATAACGAATCCAACATGCCTCACCCTTCCCTCAAAGATAACCGCGCCCTCTCTATCCTCGACAATGCCCTGGCTGGCGGCTACGGTATTCCCGGCATGTGCTGCTACAACGTCGAAGGCATCCTCGCGACCGTCCGCGCCGCCGAAGCGAAGCGGTCTCCAGCCATGATCCTCCTCTTTCCCTGGGCCATCCACTACGCCGACGGCCTGCTCGTCCACGCCGCCGCCGAAGCAGCCCGTAACGCCTCCGTGCCCGTCACCGTGCACATGGACCACGCGCAGACGCCCGAGATCATCCGTCGTGCGGCCGACATGGGCGGATTCGACTCTATCATGGTCGACATGTCGCATTACGACAAGGCGGAGAATCTGGCCAAGACGAAAGAACTCACGGCGTATTGTCACGAGCGGGGGATCGCCACCGAGGCTGAGCCCGGACGCATCGAGGGCGGAGAGGACGGCGTGGCTGACACGGCTGATCTGGAAGGCCTCCTCACCACCCCGGAGGAGAGTCAGGAGTTTGTCGATACGGGTATCGACTGGCTCGCGCCGGCGTTTGGAAACGTGCACGGCTCGTATGGTCCTCGGGGAATCCAGCTCGAGTACGATCGGTTGGACAGCATCAATCGCGCCGTGGGCGATAAGGTCCGGATCGTGCTGCATGGTGCGGATCCCTTCACGACGGAGATCTTCCAGAAATGCATCAAGCACGGCGTGTCGAAGATCAATATCAACAAGGTTATGAATAATGAGTACACGCGCGTGCAGGCGGAGAGGTCGGGTAAGGCGCCATTGACGACGGTTATTGAGGAGGCTACCACTGCCATGCAGAAGGCTGTGGAGAGGTGTATGGATATGGTCGGTTCGACGGGGAAGGCTTAGATAGATGGTGGTTGTAGAACGTACGAGCGACTTTTGGTTGTATATAGATGTCTCCACTGCATGAATTATGCTTACCTACTGTTTGGCGCAGAGCTTCTTCCGGAATGAATTTGAAATAGCACGTAGCTAATCAATGGAATATGAATATATTACTTTTCAAAAGAAATAATATACCACTCAGATGATAATATGTATACCCCCCGCATCAAACCAGATATGCACAACAAAGATATGATATATCCACATAGAACTCCCCCTATTCGAACGGGCAATCACAGAATGTTCAGATTGATTGGAATGCAGCCAAAGTTAATGAGTCCATTCTGCATCAATAAGAGTATCATATTAGCCTCTATCCACCATAATATAGAAAATGACCATGAGTGAGTGCGATTCATATTTGAATCCTGAAGGGAAGTAAGTAAGTTAAAAAGAAATCCAGCTTACGTATGTGTTATTCGAACAGCACACAGCGTTGGAGTTGCATCGGGTGCCCATATCGACGACCTCGCCGAGCGTAGTGATTGGTGTGCCTGGAATAGGTAATCAGCGTTAGTTAGCATCGTCGTTAAATATACATAGTAACAGATTGATTGCACTGCGTCGGACGAGCCGCGGATGATGGATATGGTTATACTAACAAGTCAATCCAACAGGACCTTTGGCCTCTTCGGGGCTGACGCCAATCTTGCTCAGAGTCGAAGCGACGTTCGTGTCATCGGTGTTGGCGATCGTCTCGCAGCAGTGTGCTTGCGCGTTGGCATCGCATCCGTCGCGGGCCGAGAGGATGTGGTTTGCGGGAAGGGCAGTCGCCGAGATGGCGAAAAGAGCCGTGGATAGAGGGATGAGGAAACGCATTGTGAATGGATTTTGGTTCACGCAAAAAAAAAAAATAAAGGTTACAGTTGTGGTTATGAGAACGAGTGGACGGGATTCTGGGGAAGGATTGTTTCTTGCACACTCTCGTGGTATTACTTATTATTTTCTATTGACCAGAAAGTCGGTTCCAGGTTTGGGATGCAGAAATATAAGTACTCATCAGAAAGCACCAGAGACTACGTACAAGGCTCCTTATTGTTACTCTGCTGCTAATTCGTATTTGATCGATCATCTCGGGTCCAAACAGGGAACTGGAAGATGGGGCTCGGAGGCGGGCTACTGCTAGTTAATCCCAATCCCCATCGCCAATCCTCCCATCTAGATCGGGCGAGGATGCAAGTTCCGTACTCCCTTGCGAGGTGTATAGCAAGCAGTAGTACAGTACAGTAATAGCTCACTGCTAGAGCTTGTCATGGCTGAGTCTTCCAACCACCCATTGGCCAGTGGTAATACTTTAGTGATGCAGGACGATCGATAGCATCTCACAAAGGCTTGAACTTCAGCATAAGTAAAGCACAGACGTGACGATCATGAGAGCTCGTCCGATCAGGGGAAAATCAGGAACCAGCAGGACTATCTCAGCCACCGACGATGAACCGAGATGCAGCGACCTACCAGAGATGGCGATCGGGAATAGGCTGTGGGGAGCTGCTCGTCTTAGTTTCGAGATCACCAAAAAGTCAATTCTCGGTGCGGACGCACGGATTCTGTCCCGGTTGGTATTATTTATTGTTGGACTGGTTGGAAGTAACAATGACTAGAGTGAATTAATCAGTCAGACTGGTCAGATATATAATTATGTAGTGGGGGATGGATGAGTTGTTGTTATTGTGAGGCGCCCTGGTTTGTTGTTTGATCCTGTGGGGTTGGAAAAGGAGAGATACGTGTGTGCTGTTTGACTGCGCGCATGCTTTTTCCCGTCAATATGTAACCACTCCGTTCTGTTAATTATTTGCCAAGTAAAATTTGTTCTTCAGAGAGTGATATGTGGATAACCTGAAAAAGCTCTGAGCTTTGGTCCCAACATCGAATCGACATGTCTGCAAGGGGTACTTAATTAATCGGCGATAAACAGAGGGATAGTTAGGCTTGGTGCCGAAGGTAGAGCGGTAGCACACTCTCAATGCCTGCCTGATATTAGAACTTCGATACTTCTGTCTCACGATCAACTCTATTCTTTTGATATCATTTCAGGTGGTATGGACGAAGAGATAGATGTCTCTGCTTTGTTTCTGTAGAAGAGCGAATAACTAGACTAACTAGCTTAGTTAAAGAAGTCAATGCCTCAGGTGTCTGATTTGTCAGCAGATCCGTACTCGATGTTATTTTGCCCAGCGAGATCCATGACAGCCATCCAACCCGAAGGAAAAAAGCGGGAATCTCACTTTTGTTATCACTTTTTCTCTAGTCTGATGTGGTGCGGGTGGGAAGGTGTTAAGCATGGTCTCTTGATATGCGCCCGTTCCAAGTCCTGCGATTATCATGGACGACAACCCAGCTCCCTCGTCGACAGAAAGCAACACCCAGCTTGCTGGCCAAGCATGTTCAAATTGCAAAGGAAGTAAGAAGAAATGCGATAGGACTCTACCAAGCTGTAGCCGTTGCGTAAGGTAATACAATTCTTGGTGTCTAGAAATTCTCTCCATACCCCGCACTTCAGCGCTGACTCGTCAGACAGACAGTCGATTACATGCACGTATGATGTGCACTCTTCGAGGAGCGCTGTTGCAAGATTGGAATCCAAATTGGATGAGGTCTACGCTCGCTTAGATAGACTTGAATCGTCTATTCTTAATACTCAAAATGGCGACTCTGAAATGCCGACTGTCGCGCCGACATGCTCTGAGCCGGCAGCTCCCTACCATCACCGTGACGGTGACACAGATGCACCAAAATGGGAATTCAATTCTTCTCTATTATCATCACAGATGAACTCTCTGCTACTTAACAGCATGAGACAAATACTGCAGGAAAATCTCACCACAGAAAAGCAAGTCCTGGAGAAATACCTGCAAACTGTCCATCAGTGGCTACCAATCGTTCCATCAGCAGACGTTTTGAGAGCAGTCGACAACGAAGAGCATAATGAGCTAAATAAAGGATGTGCACTGCTCATATTATCAATGTTTCTTGTGACGGAAAAGCAGTCCCATACTGCAAACGCAGTTTGGAAGACTGACTGTGTATACCGGACATGTAAAAACCAGTTCGCGACGTTTCTGTCGTCCGGAGAGACGAGTCTTTACGCTGTGCAAGCAGGAGTCTTGATCACGTTGTTTGAATATACTCAGGATCTCATTGATGATGCATATACTACCTTGGGTATATGTGCGAGGACTGCTCATACGCAGGGATTCCATCAGCTACGGCCTTCATCCCTTAGCACGCAAAGAGATGTTTCTGCACAAATTGGAGCACAGCACAAAACGTGGTGGGCTATCATTATGCTGGAAAGGTAGATATCTATACCCACTAGCCACAGCGTCCTCGCTAACTGAATGCAAGATATATCAACACACCGGTCCTCGAGAAGCCTCGCCAGCCAATGATCACTGCTACAGAGAATGAAATGACTCTGATAGATATCCCCGAGGCAGCCGTGTTCTCATCGCCTGCTGATTTGTTCACCCTCGAGGCAGAGGCTGTCACCCTTTTAAACAAGGTGCATGAATTCATGCGAGAGCATGGGACAAACGACACTCTACCGTTTCGACAGGCTCTGGATATTGACCGTGGACTTACTGCTCTGCTATGCAAGCTTCAGCTCCGCCAGTATTGCGCGATACCCTTCCGATATTGCTTTGCTAGTCTTACCTGGTAAGTATTTCTGTACGCTATCACCATGCCAACACTGACGGCCGGGACAGCGCTTCACTTCTTCTCCACACGCTCTGTCTTTGCAAGGCCAAGGCAATGGGTGAAAAAAGCTATATCGAGATATCCATGATAAGTCTTCAGGACAATCTATTCGGTTCGACCGCCGCCGTTAAACCTATGCTGGCAGCCATTTCCAAGGGCACTATTGCCATCGAGTCGATCAATCCCTTCTGGAGCCGTATTGCTCTCCAGGCCGAGCTGACACAGCGGGCAATCATCGAAGATCCAACGCAGAGGCATACTCTTTTCGTAGAACTGCTGCAAGTTCTGTCTAGCAGATATAAGATCGCAGGTGAGTTATACCCAACAATATGACGGACGGCAATCCTAACAACGCAGTAGAGAGCTTTCTACGTCTGCTGTGTAATTCGCACCATCACACGGAGCATGACGCTTCGTCTCAGCATTAGTCACGACATGTATCAAACGTCCTTTCAAGTGGTGTTCACAAAAGAGACTTGACAGTGTTCCTCAAGATTTAGATTCTATGATTGTCTTAGTTACAGCATGCGGGAGCATGTCGCATGAGCCCAGTCATGCTTGGAACACGAAGTTCTTGGTTCGTTGTAAAGTAATGCCCCCAGCATTCAAGTCTAACAATGTCCCTCTAGGCGGTACGCTGCAATTCTCACAATGGCGACTTTCTTTATTTATTTGGCACCGACACCGGCGATGTGCTCGTAGAAGGACTTGCCCTGAATCTCGGCGACCTGAAGCTCGAGCTCACTGGGCTGACGACTTCCATCAGGCCCGGCCTAGAGTCATTTTATCAGCAACAGCTTCTTCTAACTAGTAAGGGAATAAACGGATCACGCACAAAGGTACCAGCACCCCAGGGGCTGCCGCCGTGGATCTCCGACAGGTTGCTCAGCAGGTGTCCGGCGGTCTTATACCCCAGAGGAACATAGGTTATTCCGTGGTGAGCCAGAGTGCTCATGGCCGCGAGAGCGGTCGATTCCTGACCACCACCCTGCGTACCCGTTGAGATAAAAAGACCGGCGAATTTGCCGTAGTAACCTCCCTTGGCCCAGATACCACCCGACTTGTCCCAGAATGCCTTCCACTGCGCGGGGAAGTTACCGTAACGCGTGGGAATACCAAGGAGGAAGCCGTCGTAATCCAGCAGCGTATCCGGCTCAGCGATGGGGTAGTCGGGCTTGGGAGGTGCCTTCATCATGCTGAGAACGTTATCGGGAAGGGTCTCGGCGATCCTATGATGAGCGATGTCAGTGGACAATTGCTTCGGGCTGTGCTTTATCCAGATAGTCCGTACTGGAAGATATCGGCCTTGCCGCCCGCGGTGAGAATCCCCTTGTGCTGAGCCTGGGCCAGCTTCACGGTGTGGCCGTACATGGAATACTGCGCGTATCAGCCATCGTTAGCGACAAGGACGTCATAGGTAGATCGCGGAACTGGTCACGACATACGAGGACGATTGCGATTCTGGGCGCCATGGCTGCTGATTTAGTCGAAGGAGAAGCAGGAAGAAAGCTTCAAGATATCGAGGGAAAGAAATGGTTCAGCACTCAGGGTCGTAGAGCTGCGATTGCGAAGCTATATACTCCGTGGACTATCAAAGGAAATACGGAAATAAGTACGTCGTTGAGCTCCACTCCACTCAGACCTCACTATTGCAACACACCGTTTTCTCCAAACTTCTTTCGGGTCGACGAAGACTTCGCCAACCGAGCCCACATAATAATTCAGTCGACGGTTCCAATTTCTACGACTCTTTTCTGCTCCATCTACCGCTCATCGTCGTGAATGGTTGAGATGCTGTCCATGTCTGGAGCTCCGCTGCGGGATGTCCCGCCATGACATCGTCCATGACCGCGTTCGGCTCTCGTCCGGTAGGTAATTGGATACCTTACCACGACGCGATCCTCTTCTATAACGGTAACTAGCACATACGGAGCTAGTGAACTGCTATCTATTAATATTCTCGACCTTGTCGGATTCAGGAGTCCAGTTATCCACAAGAGACCATCGGCGACGGCGGCCGCCCGCTGACAAATGATGCCAAGTCTGGACTCTCTTTTGTTCTCCAGCGACGACTCTCAACCGCCAACTAGATAGTCTACTTATGGTCTCGGATACGTCAAGATAGACAATCCTGGCTAGTTCATCGCTAGAGCATGCTTCGTCGAGGAGCACAAGGTAGATTCTCGCTGGTGCTTGACAGGTTAGATGGCCTTTACCAGATAACTAAAATGACCTCTGTTGTTCAAACTCAACATACAGCATTGCAAGACCTTCAAGATCAATACAATACTTACTGTCATTTTAACTGCTCTGCTATACATTAATATATCATTCTTTCAAACAACCCCCGCATAATGCTAGACCGTCCCTGACCTAAAGCAGATGTGTTATAACTTCATTGAAAAAAAAAAAAAAAAAAAAAAAAAAAACCAGGGACATATATCTAGGGATAAATATAAGTTTAAACGCCCCTAGAACTTGAAACAAGTAAGCAATTCAAGGTGTTTAAGTCTGTGAGAATTTAAGATTACAGAAGCAAAGACCTTGGAAAGGCATTTAATACGGGAATTGAATCTGAATTGCTTAAAGAACTAGAGGGTACTAACATCTATCTGTTTATGCCTATAGGCTTTGTCCGAAATTCCTGCTGTCAGAAACAGATCTGAATTACTGTTTCCAAGCATTCGATAGTTCTAGCGTGTGTTCTTTAATCTGGCAACTACGGGTAAATCTAGGTAGCTTCCCGTTGCAGCTACTATCCGGTTTGCAGCTCGCCCCTACAGAAGCCGTAAGCGCTAACAACGTCAGACCTATGCTTCCGTGCTATTTGATATTCGACACAGTAAGTACTACACATGGCACGCTCAGGATAAAAAATCCGCATCTTTGGCGAATTTAACCCTGTCAGCTAGGCGGAAACATGCTGCTATTGAGACGCTACTTTATATTATCACCCAAACCAAAAGCAAAAGACGAAGGGAGCGGCGATAACTTACACTACTCCAACTCCAAAAAGTCATGGATAGCCCCACCTTCTTCTGCCAGTTCATGTGGAGAGACCAGATAGTTCTTTGCGGCAAGGACACCATTGTATAATATCAGTAATTACTTGGATGCTTACTGATGCCAGCATGACTTTGGGTAATGAGTAGCATTTGCTTGGAAGGTAGAACTCCCAGATAGCTCTGTGTGGGACGCACTGCATGTTTAGGAGGTTATGCAGCAAATTCCCCATACACACCAAACTGTTATGATGACCACACAAGCCCACCAGAATATGTTCCTCGTTTTATTGATAGGGACTAAAAGTTGACACCAGTTAAGTAAAATAGCTATCTTCAGGAGAGGCAGGATAGCCGAGTAACAGCATCCGTATATCAGAACAAGCTAGGTTCCGTCGGTCCAGAGTTTCTACAGCAAGACATGAGAATCTATATCAAATGGTTCAAGCGCAGGCTGACCACGTATAATGTTGCATGGAGAAGAAGTACGGAAGAAATGGAGAAGAAATATAGTAGACTGGGGCCTACACAGAGCCACTCTTGGTATGTCTTAACTTCCAAGGTCCAAGTTGGGCTCGTAGTCCACATCACAGCACAGTCAGTCCCCATGTGTTTCGTACTCCGTACTCTATTATACAATGAGGCTGAATGAACGAAAAGTCGTATTCCTTTGGCCCTGTGGGCCACGTATATCTGCCATCCATCTCTTATGGAATATATTGTGGCATATTGTAGTGGGGTTACTGCAAGTAAGTCGCATAATTATCAGTATCATGTTGAAGCTAATCGCTCACGTTGCAGGTTAGGCTTTTGGGTATTGGCTCTTTGATATATAGTCCCAAAATTTAGCGCAGCGCAATCTACTCTGTAGTTACTTTATCCTTGCGGATGACAGGATAAAAACGCGGCTCATATTTAACAAGTAATAAATTAGTCTACTCTGTACAGTAATGATAGGTTCAACAGAGCCGGCCCAATGGGTTTATCTTCTGCCGGAAATCGCCTTGTGCGGAGCCGTCTTGAGGACTGGGGGAGAATATTTAGTTGACGCCTGAGCGCTACCAGCAATAGGAAACGGCCCCGCGCGGCCAAAGACTAAAACAATGTCGATGCATTTGACCATAGCTATGATTGAGCCTCGCACGGTCCAGTAGTGGTTGCAGAAAAGCGTTAAAGAAGACCCTATTGTGACAGATAGGCAGAGACACTTTGCGATTGACTGACATTGCCATTAACTAAAAGTGATAATACCAGGGATCCGACATTGGCGCGGCCAAAGCCGTTGGAAAGGCACTGAGCATCCATGACCAAGAAGATAGTGCTTACGTCTAAGAAAGAGATCGCCAAATACCCTGACATGCTGCGAGCTTCTGATTCGCTAATAATATGGGACAACCAAAGAAAGGCCGCGGGGATATTGAATAAAAGCTCCTGGAAGTTTACTTGGGTTTTCCACTTAGTTCAACGGTATGCCCAAATTTCGGTTATTTCACTAGTCTAGCATGATGGCCTGCATGATGAAGGAAAGGGTACAAGGCTTTCCAATGGGATCTACGGAGTAGTCAGTCCACCTACACTCAAGACAGGCGATTTGTGGAATTTCTTACTGAAAATAGTTAGTTCTGCTGCTGTCAAATGGTGGAGAAGATGGCTTCACTGATAACATTTACCCGTCCGGTTTCGGCACCGTGGTTAGTTTGAAGTATATATATCATGCTCTATCAGATGAAGTATGATTTATGCCTTCAATCAAGAAGGGATATACTCATGGTACCAGTAAGCTGGTACTCGCGTTCCTGAAATTATATTCCTCAATGGACTAAGGGAGGTCAGACACCAATATGCCCTCGTTGCACGATGAATACCCTCCGGCATCCGGCCTGCGGGAAATGATGGCCCAGAAGCCCTTGCCAGTCATTCCTCCAGGTACTGTACACGATGCCTTTACGCCCGGCGAAGAGTCAATCAAGCAGGCACTCGTGGTGCTAGAGAAATTCAACGCTGCTGTGGTAGAAAGTGATGCCAAGGAGCTGAGAGACTGCTTTTTCCCGAGTCAGGCGTACTGGAAAGATGTGTTGGCGCTGACATACCATCTGCGAACCTTCACCACTGTGGAAGCTATTGTTCCAGCTTTTCTGGAGACTAAGGATTTGAGGGGTATTGATGGCGAGATGAAGCTCGTGGAAGCCCACCTTATACCTGCGAGTCTTGTAAGCTGATAAACCCTCGGTTCCATATCCCACCGCAGATAGGCAACTAACCCTACTATGGTGCTGTAGCAATTCATTGATTGTCGGATAAACTTTAGAACTAAGTCGCCGGCTGCTTCCTGCAGCGGGAGGCTTTTGCTTCTACCTATCAAGAGAGAGGAGACCCAGGAAATCGAATGGAAAATCTGGATACTGAGCACGATATTGGAAAATCTTGATCTGCATCCGGAAAATGAAAGCCTGCTCCAGTTACCTAGCAGAGATCTGCAGGGTCTCGAATACATAGAAACAGATGTTTTTATCATTGGGGGTGGGAACTCGTACGTCGAAGACTATAGCTTCTTCAATTCTTGTTATAATCATCTTTCTGACTTGCTTTCCTCATTCCAGCGCCGCTGCTCTCACTGCCCGTCTCAAAGCGTTGGGTGTTGAGAGCATTATGGCCGATCGTAATGGCGAACCCGGTGACAACTGGGCTCGTCGCTATGATAGCATGCGATTCCACGTTCCAACGTCCTTTTGCGAGATGCCGTACATGTGTAAGAAGCCTTTCGATTCCTCTCAAGCATTATTAATTGCCAAGTAGAAAGAGATACTGACATTAAGATCTATATAGGCTACCAGAAGGGTCCTGACACTCCACACTTACTCACTCGGAACGAGTTGGCCGAGCACCTACGGCGATATATAGACTCGTACAATCTTAATATTATCACATCTGCTGAGATCCAGTCGACACAATATAATCAACTGACCAAGCAGTGGACTGTTCAACTCCAGACCCCTAGTGGGAAACGTACAGTTATCTGCAAACATCTTGTCCAGGCAACCGGCATCGCATCGCAGAAACCTTATATACCGGAGCTCGATAATAGCAATCCCTATGAGGGCATCAATATCCATTCAAACGAGTATCAGAATGCCAGCAAGCTCCGAGAGCAAGGGGCAAAGGTACGTCAAGACGTGTTGAAACATAGTCTTATCTCCCAGAAAGATGCTGGCATCAGTTCTAAACTATTTGTATTTCTAGTCCGTCCTGGTGATTGGATCGGCCAACACGGCATTTGATGTGCTTAGGGACTGTCACTTGGCTGGGTTTAAAGCCACTATGGTTGCCCGCAGTCGGACTTACATTGTACCTGTTGAGTATGTCTGTGACAAGAATAGCCTGGGACTTTATGATTTTGGTGTCGATACAGCCGATAGGTTTTTCTTCACATTACCAATTGCCGTGGAGAGCCAGTTTGGGCGTGATCTATTTGCGATGTTTGCTTCCAAGGAGCCTAACCGATATGATGCTCTGGCGAAAGCTGGTTTTCCTGTTATTGATAGTCGAGATCCTGATTCGTTTTTGATGCATCACTTGGTCGAGCGAGCAGGTGGACATTACATGGATGTCGGCGATACTAAGCTTATAGCAGAAGGAAAGGCTAACGTAAAGGCTGGCGTGGAGCCCGTTGCCTATACAAAGACAGGTCTACTCTTCTCTGATGGCAGCACTGTCGATGCGGATGCCATTATCTGGTGTACCGGATTCGCAGACAGGGACGCTCGTTCTACGGCTGCTCAGATTCTGGGGGGTGGTAACTCTGTTTACGAGAAGGACCTGCTGGGTCCTCAAGAGATTGCGGCCCGTCTAGATGCTACGTGGGGTATTGACTCTGAGGGTGAAATTCGAGGCATGTGGAAGCGTCATCTGCGCATTGACAACTATTGGATCATGGGTGGTTACACGCAGCAACATCGATGGCATTCCCGAACGCTGGCATTGCAAATAAAAGCCGCGCTTGAGGGTGTATTGCCACCGCCATATCGGGAAGTTCCAGTGCAAGGTGCGTAGAATTCGAAGGTGCACTTTCTTCGAGGGATAGCTATTAGAGATTTAGGATTCTTCACCAATAAACAATCTGGCGAACAATGTAAGAGAGATATATTGTTGCACGTAGATGCATCTTCTCGGCTCCGATGTATCTCAGTGGTGTTCCCCGTCAGTTCTGCAACCTGGTACTTTATATTTGTTGGATTAGCGGGTAATTTCAAAAATAACTGCCCTTGTGATGATACTGCAATTCTTGTGGAGCGCGTCAGCCTTTGCTTCGGGCTTTTTCTGCCCTTCTAGTCTTGCTTTTGGTCTATCTAGTTTCAATCTTATTCTTTCGTCTTCCTCTCTCCTCGATATGTCTTGTCTTGTCCTGTCCCATTGTCAGAGATTACCAGATCCCTCGAGGGAGGAGTTGGTCCCTGAGAGAGCAAATCTCTCTATGGAGCAGTGACCTCTGCTCTTCAAGTTCTTGGATATAAGCCACTGCCTTGGTCAGAACCTCAGCCTTGTTCTGAATCACGGTGCTGTCATTTAGAATGACTTTGATGCCCTTGCTCCGTAGGGAGGCGTTCGGCTTGCCTGCACGCAGGCTGGGGATGGCTTTGCCCAGGGCGATGAACTTGGCATTCATCTTGACCCGGTAGCGTCTCTCAACGGCATTGTGGGCGATCTTTCGTCTTGCCTTGGCGCTCTCTTGGGCCTCTTTTGTTAAGCACTGGCCACTCGCGACCTCTAGGAATGGCGTTGAGGGGATACTGGTGTCGCTCATTAGAGTTCGATGTGTCAATGGGAGGGGACAATTGTATCCAGATATTTGTTTGAGATTTGTCTCGAACTGCGGGCTGAGATGGTGCAGTGAAGCCTTCCCAGGCCTTTTCTCAATACTCTGCTGGATTGAAGCTGGGCTTCCCGCATGAGTTGAGGAATATTCAGAGACCGAAGTCGGGACTGGAGATAAGCTATTACTGCTTGAGATGAGTGAGGGTGATGTCGGTTCGCTAATGTGATCCTACAGTCAAATATTGTATGTAAGAGATTGTTTGAACTCAAAGCAGATAGTGGGTAACTTACAGAATATGTTGGGTTGGAAGACATTGTCGGTGGATCATCATATGATTCTCTCTTCAAACTAGATGATGAAGGGTGTCTGTTTATATCATGCGTCGTGTCAAAGATCAAATGATTTCGCTGAGATCCCCACGGAGCATGCCAGGCAGAGTTCCACCACTCTAGACTGTAGGGATCTGCGACGATCGCTGTCTTAATATTCTCCGCAGATGTACTGTTTCCGACACCAAGCGCCATTTCAAGGCGATAGGTATTCACAGCAAGCCTTTGACCGTAGTTATGCTGAGAGGAACGTTAGCATCTATTTCAAAATGGACCGGAATACTGCCTGCAGTGAGTGAACAAACGACGCACCATATCGATATCAATATGGTCTGGGTTATTCACCGCTATCACAGCCAATGCTGTGGAGTTATATGGCTGTAAGGCTGTCCTGCACAACAGATTGATATTCTTGACAGCTATTCAACGGGATAGACAGCAGATGAGTTTCTGAGAGAAGATGCCCCAGGAAACCGCAGCAGCAAGTTCTTATGTTTGAACACACTGTAGAGAACATGCATAATCTCCATAGGTTGAGTGTCTGAAGGCCCATGCGTTTGCCATCTACCCGAGGTATACAAGTCTGGGCCTACAAGCCTGGGCGACTCCCCTGGAGCAGGGGAGTCCTCGTTGAGAATCATTGTATTCGAGGTACTCTCGAGATCCCAACATTCCCCTCTTATCGTTCCAGGACCATCTCTCATCGACGCGGATCTAGATCCAAGCCTGTGGCTTTCGCATACGAACTACTCCCCAGGGGTCCCGTTGACCGTGAGCGAATTGGCGCCAAGGTGAACCGGCTCTTCAGGCTAGAAGAGCTATTGTGGCTCATGGTCTGTCATCGGCTTCTGTTACCATCCAACTGGACCATGTCCGCCGCTATGGGCTTTTCTTTCAATCGAAAGCTCGGGTTCGATACAGGGGTCGGGATACTCCACCGTCACCGCGTTGAAGTCAATGGACAATGCGAAGCGGCCTCTGCGCCGGACAGTTCTCATTGAAAGTCCAGATAGAGGCCCACGGCCCTATCTGACGTTGAAAGTAACCTATAGATTTGGGCAAGCCTGGATATATCAATGGCTCCATGGAAATTCTGAGTTTCACCCTTTGCCTCTCTGGGTCGCTGGTTTTTGCTGGGATCGCTAACCATCCGGGGGAGGGGCACTGCGCATATCTCTCGTCGATAATCATCGTGGAGGACATACAACGCTAAGTTTAGAGTGAAGATATTAGCAGTCCTTCTGAACCACAGCCAAATCTTTCTCGGTCGCAACTTGGGTGTAAGTATCTAGTTCGCCTTCTAATTATTCAGCTAGACAACTTCAAGTACTGCAGCCATACTCAACGTTACGACTGCACCAAGCCGCGCGGTCTTCCTGTCTAAACTAGATGATGGACACCTCATGGAAATGGCCCGTGCATGACCGTTCAGATTAAAGATCCTGTCATGTTGAACGCGGCAACGGGCAGGCATCGTATATTTTGGGAACCATCTCAGCCATCAAACCCTAAACCGCCCTGCACACATTGATACACGGCGATTTCCCGTGATCCGTGCGCTCTGGGATGGTTGGGCAAAGGTTAATTCCTTCCTTCAAGCCTTTCTAGATGCTCGGTTATAGCGAAATACCTATCTTCAGCCTTTCCAGCGGAGGCCGCCACAGGGACTGCCGGAGGCCTGAGCTGCGATGGTGAGATCGAAGATTGAGTTGCAGAAATGCAACAACCATGTCTAGTCCAATGCACAGGGAAGTTTGACTACGAGGCCGAGACTGGCTGATTATAGATCGACGAAACTCATAGGTTCGTGGAGAAGTCAGCACCTGCATAATATTGACTACTCCATCCTGCTGTTTAGTTAAGTTATAGACAAAGTTTATTATTCACGATATTCTCGTGTTCGCGTTGGATCCTTATCGATGCACTAGAGCTCGAATAAGACACAATGTACGGTCAGTGAGCCTCCGCCCTGAGATGGTTACTTGGTAGGAGTTGGATTTGGGTCCATTATCGACGGGGGTTGCCGGTTTCAGTGTATCTTGTGGGGATCTGTCAGACGTACCATAAAGAGAAGGTAGCTTTGATATGACAGATGGATGGAAACTCTAACGTGCGATTCGAGGGACTATAACGTTCTCGTGTCTTTCATGGGAGTTTTGGGAGAGTTTCTGCACGCTAATTCTTGTATCGCAACATCAGATCCTTGTACACTACAGCTACTTTAACAGAATCTTTCCTCCATTATCCGGGAGAGGCACACGATACAGCGCAAACGGCTTCACCCTCCTGTCAATGCCTCCCTGGTTCGCCGGTCGTCTCCAGAGCTGGTTTTCAGTGAAATAGAGATATCCCTTGCCTGACTTCCCAGCTACACTGAAGGTATCCGTCCATTGAAGACGGGGGTCTCTTACGAAGGTCGACACTGTACCGTTCTGGGGGAAATAGACGTAGATGGAGTTGGTCTCGAAACTGCCCGCGTAGACATAGCCGTTAGTGTCCGACTCCAAACCATCGCTGACTCCCTTCTGTGTGATTTGGCTGACGGCCCCGTCAGCGAGGAGCTGCGCCGTGGGTGATTTGTGTGCGCGAAGCCTGGCAGTGGGAACAGAGTATAGATATCGTCCACCAACGTCGCTGAAGTAGAGGGTTTCCCCATCCGCAGAGAGAGTTATGCCATCACTACCCAAGCCGAAGGGAGTGATAGGCTGTCCGTCTCCCACGTTGTTGTAGACAGGTTCTCCCCAGACGGTGAAGAAGAAGCCGGGCTCCTGGCGCACGGCTGGAAGATTCTCTAGATGGCGCCAGGACTCACCGGTACCCAAGTCGACGACAATGATGCCATTGCGGCCTTCAAAGCTCGAGTCCGTGATGTAGGCGATTCCCTGACCCGAAGACGTGATATTGGGGCGTAGATCAAAACGAACATCGTTGGGGTATGACTCCGGGTACGCAACGTCCCGCGGAAACAGGATCGTCTGGAAGATACTGTTATTGGAGAGGTTGACTCCGACTAGTTTAGGGCCACCGTAGGAAGAATACAGGATTGACCCGTCTGGCAGAGCTACTCGACCCGTATCAAGGATCCATAGTCGATCTTTGGGATCGATCACCACGCTTTGCACAGAGATCAGGTGGTCTGGGTATCCTGCAGAAGTCTGTTATTTTGAAAAAATAGACTATTAGCACTTCCTTCTTGGTGGCTTGGAATATGTTGCGCATACCGGAGGAGTGGTGGTATAGTTGATAGCACCTCCTGGCGGGGTGTTGAACTCAGCCGATGGATACGGAACTTCAGTGGTGTTCCCCGTCAGTTCTGCGACCTGGTACTTCGTATTTGTCGGGTCAAGACCGAGTGGATAATTTGAAAATAACCGCCCTTTCGATGATACTGCAATTCCTGTGGAGCGCGTCAGCCACAGAAAGCTTGGTATGTGTCTTGACAGGTTCAGATCTGATGATGGATCCGATCTTACCTGTGGGCCACTCATCGAAATAGTAATGCACTGGCTCTAAGGACGGCCCGGAGTATTGAGGGTCTCTTTGTCCTAATACTGGACTAAAGAGGAGAAGGCTTGAAAGAAAGAAGCCTGCGGAGCGCATGATGACTTGTTTCACCCGGAGTTTCCGTGGGCAAACTATGTATGTACAAGTCCAGTCCGACAGGATTATTAGACTCAGCTGTTTGAACAAATAGTGTACCAATGCTGGATGAAAGCTACAATTGTCTCAAGAAGCTGGCTGTTATTTAATAGATCTAATCCCCTCTCTTCGGCATTTTCGTCACCTTCTTTTTCCCGGAAGTCACAACACCGGATCTCCCGGCTGTCTTCATTGCCATTTGCAGTATGCTGTCACTGCGGCAGTATGCAGGAATCGTCTCGTGAGGTGCAATAAATGATGATCCTTGATGCTGTCATTGCTAATACGGGAAGGCGGTTTGTCCTGACAGAGTCATGATCGACCATTGCGGGGAAATTGCTGATCACGACAATCGAATGATGGATGACGGATAGAACTCGCTTTGAACAGACCACGAGACGTCATGGAGTCACAGAATCGAACCGAAACCAGCAGAAATACACTCCTGCAGAAACGTCGAGCATTGGACGGGATAAAGCGAGATGGATGAACAACGGGATATATAAAGAGGCGTGAGAGTTCTTCGTGTTGTCACGATGACAGAGACGATGGAACAGGATGGCCAAGCAACAACCGAGGTACCTTGATAGATTCAACGGATTGGCGAATGGGAGTAATTGCAACAATATGGAGTCGTAGATGGAGGAGGAAAGGTCCTTTCTATAGCTTCATGAATGTACAGAGATGTTTCAGTCCACTTGCGTAGAGATATGCAGAGATTCAGCTCGTGGCTTTAAATAATGTTAGTATTTGTTCAATGTGGTACTTAGTCGACTAAGTATCTACCCCGCAAAAATAATCACACACATTTTTATGGTGCAAAAACCACCTTGATGCTTCGATGTATGCCGTCTAATGCGACTTATATCTATTATTCGCTCCGCCCCACCGTTGAATTAACTCCAGCCCTCGTCCTGAGCAGATTATTAGCGTTGCGCTACGACATGTTTCGCCAGTAGTAGTGATGAGTATTTAGAAAGGTCCGTTCTGCCCGAGAAGTTTCAAGCAGACGACTCCGGTGCGAAACCCATAATTACTACTCTAACCGGAGAGGATCGCCGAAATCCAAGCATTATGACCCTCTGGTTCGCAAACTACGACTCCTCCTGCTCCGCAGAACGAGAGACGGCGTCGAGACTAACGCTCACCCTGGGCCACAAGGCCACGCGCGAACCCGTCAGTCTGGTTAATCTGATCCTGAAGATACCGCTGACTTGGCGTAGTGCAGACCCTAGGCAGCCTCCCGGATTCTTGGGAATACATAGGGCTCGATCGATCGGTGTGACCATCTCCACGCCGAACATCCCCGACGAAGTGGGAGAAATCGCGAAGCCAAAGCAGAGACTCAAGGAACGCGTGATATCCAAAGTCTGAATTGCTCTATCAGCTCTCCACCAGAGTTCAATGTCGTGTACATGTCAACAGTTCCGGTTCCCCGATCGTCCCGGACCGAGAGGTTATTCAGTTCGTGGACCGTTGGTGATGGGGAACCTCAAGAATTGCGGTTCGGATCCCTTCCACATTCAGGATAGCATTCTCATCGCGATGGGGGGCATCGAACACCACTCATCGTCTCGCTTCCATCAGAGTTTGAGCCGAAGAGCTCTGCTGGGTCGACACTGAACCGGACTCCCCGTCATTTCCAACTTCAAGCAGTCAATAATCAATCATCCAGCCCCGTTAGGCTGAAAGAGTTGATTCACTCTTGTTCGATGGCAGAGACATGACTCGTCCCTAGACAACCGCCTCGCACGACGCCCGCCGGGATTCTTGCTAGCTGTTTCTACCATACTTACTTATCGGCTGCCCCCCCCCGCGGAATTCTCTCCTAGCATCCCTTTAGACTCGCAGGGGCATTGATTGCTCTGTCCACGGTGGAAGAACAATTCTCCATTGGAGACAGTCCTCTCAACGCCGAATCTACTTTGTACTTCAAGCCCGGCCAAAATACCATTACGCTGGCATTGCTCGTGGAGTTTCTGGTCACGAAGCCTTCCTCGCCTCAGCTTTTCTGATAACCCCACTTCGTCTAACGGCAAACCGTGGCGTTCGTTTCCGCCGTCCTCTATTGAGCAGCCGAGAGCACAGTATTATTGCTGGCACCAGACCCCGGACAGTGTGGACAATGCCACCACAGCCTCCGGAGGACGCCGTCCGTCGGGCATTCTCGTCTGCTCAGGATTCGCAGGATTCATCGGGGCCACCATCGTACATTGAGGTATATCGCGGTTCTTCTGTTCTGACTGCTGATGGGAATCCCTGAACGAGTGCTGATCGTAATGGTGCATAGCCTTCGACGGAAGACAGTGACGAGGGCAACTACTGGAGTGATGCGCAGAGCGATCTGACCTCGCTCGCATCCGGGGTCACTAACTACGTCTACGAAAATGGAAGACGGTACCATTCTTACCGCGAGGCATGTTATTCCTCGTAGTCCCCATGTTTGATCCTCTGTGAAGAGCCTGCTAACGCCTTGTAGGGTAAATATGTGTAAGTCTCAGATACGCCGTGCCCTTGGCAGGTTCAATCCTGACTGGTTCCTGAAGACTACCAAATGATGAAGAGGAAAAAGATCGTCTAGATTTGGTAAGCTCAACTAGCCAACTGGTAAATTTTCGGAATTCCGCTTTCTGACATTGACCAGGTACACCATGTGTATGTACAGTACCTCGTTGGTGTTATTCTTGTGTTTGAAAGGAGTCTCATAATCGCAAATCTGCAGGTTCACCCTCATACTTCGGGGCAGATACCACCTGGCCCCACTAGTCAATCCGCAGAATATCCTGGATCTGGGGACCGGGACAGGAATCTGGGCCCTGGATATGGCGGAGTACGTTTACCCCAGCACTGCCTGGACTGCCAAGCTGGTATCTCTAACCGATACCCAGTCTATACCCTTCTGCAACTGTGATCGGAAATGATCTGAGTCCGATTCAGCCTGCCTTTGTTGCACCTAACGCGCAATTCGTCATTGAGGATTTCGAGGAGGATTGGGAGTATCCAGAAAATAAATTTGACATGATCCATGGGCGAACTCTGGCCGGGTAAGTCGATCATATGCTCCCCTAGCTGCGGTGACTAATTGAAAGGCAGGTCCGTGAAGGATTGGCCAGAGCTATTCGCCAAGGCCTACAGGCAAGTCTTTCTCTTGATCCGCGCATTCTCATAAGATGGTGTCAATCCAGGCTATGTTCTCGGCACTAACGAGAAATAGGCACCTGAGACCCGGTGGGTACTTGGAGATGCAGGAAGGTCAGTTGGCCCGCACCATAATTCAGACAAAACCTTAGCTCACTGATATCTAGCTCCCATCTGGTGCTGGAGTGATGATGGCAGCTTGGAGCCCGATTCTGCCCTTGTCCAATTGTGAGTATATCTGCATCATTCTTGTCACCGAGCGTGTGATTGAGTTTCTGCTCACACGTACTGCAGCTTGTCGATTCTCGAACAAGAGAGCTCCAAAGCCAACCGGTCTCTGAACATTGTAGACAAGTTGAAGCCAGCGATGATCGACGCTGGTTTTCGAGACGTACAGGTCAGAGTCTATAAGGTGCGCACTTTCTTCGCCGATACGACCCAATGCCAAGCCATAAAACTCACTCTCCACCGCGTCAGTGTCCTTGGGGTCCCTGGCCTAAAGACCCTCATCTGAAGGAAATCGGCCGCTACCAGTACATCAATGCTATTGAATCCGTCGACTCTTACGGTCTCGCGCTTATGACTCGCGGCGTTGGTTACACAGAAGATCAGGCGAAGATCTTCTTGGCGATTGTGAAGAACCAGCTCCGAACCAAGTCTCTGCACGCATACAATCTGATGTGAGCTATTCCACGATTATAATACCCCTGAAATTAGTAACGCGGGCATGCTGACGTGGCGACTTAGATATTTCGTCTACGGCAGGAAGCCGACCGAAGAAGAACTTTGAACGGGATTGTCTTGAATGATTATTCTATCCCATGACTGCATTCTCTCCTTATGAGCTTACTTTGACCTTGCATACCCTATTCTTTTCGGTTTAGCAAATTCGCGAATCGTGCGGCGCACACCCGTCTGCCCACAAGATATTTCCTCCTAGCAGAGAGCTGCCCGCTCCTCCCGAAGAGAAGAAGCCATCGTGGACCACAAAAAAAGTTCTAGCATCTCTATCCCGTCGACCTTCGCGTCCAAACCAGGGCGGGCCATTGGCGTCTACACACAGGCATCCGTCCAGGTTATCCTGGTTCGTGTCCATTGCACCGATCTGATCTTGGAATATGGAGCGGTCAATGAAGGCATGCAAACTGTATCGACAAGAAGGTCACGTAGCTTAAGGCTTGGGTGGAGGGGTATTATAAAAAAACTAGAAGAGGCCACCTTTTAGAGGGGTCTATCCTTGTAAATAGAATCATTTCCATGTGAATATAGACCCTTCGCATCCCTGCATGTGACTGACTGTAGGTTGCCCGGCTCATCTCCTGCCCTGCTCGTATTGCACGGAACTTTCGGAATACCCATAGCCCTGTCAAGTCTACCATGCCTGTATCGCATTGACAGTTTATACGACAGGTTTCTTTCTTCATGGTTGGACGGAGACTCCTTCGGCTTACTTAAACTGTTGGCTACGGGTGCGTACTTCAACAGAGCATTGACGTCTTTGGTAGTTTAATTTCCCATACACATTGTGTACCTGTTATTTAAGCGACTTGGACCAGGATAGCTCATGAACGGAAGAAACCTTGTTTACTGGTATAAAATGGCCTCACAACCTTTCTGGCTAGACCCCGAGAACGGCGTTTTCCTCGTGGCACATATAATTACCAATGCGTGCTAAACATATCATTATCCCCCTTTGGTCGAACGCCCGCGTTGCTTCGGGGCCAGATCCCTCCTAGAGGCGCAATGACTGTTCCGGAGAAACACTGCTTGTCTGGAGCTAAGTACTCAGAATACGAGGATATGTTAGGTCGTTCATGCAATCGCTCATTGAGCGATAAAGGCTGAACTCGAGCCTGTTCAGAAGGAGACGTTCACTAACAAATGCAGTCTCATATCGAATCCAATTCACATGAAACATCGGATAAGAATAACAGCAGTATGGTACCTGCATCTGTGCGGTGGAACGCCCTTCTGTAGCCACCGGTGATTTAGCTCCTTGTCTGTTAGGCCCATCGGGGTTTTCAAAAAATCGCCGCTCCCTGTTCGACATCCTGTCGACCGAGAATCGCCACCATCGGCCAGACAGGCTTCCAGTCAAATGCAGCGACCGTATTTTAGATGGAACTCTACCGCCAACGAACGAACAAGAACTCCATAGAGCCGGCCGGCGTCTGGTACTCCGATGTACCATGCCTTAGTACGAATCATCGCCGCAGAGAGACCAATAACCGCCGGTTTTGGTGGGAAATCCCATGATGGGCTGTCGTAAGACTCGATCCAAACCGCACTTGCTAGTACTAGTGAGTGACTACTTAACAGTACCATACTAACTAACATCGCCAGCTCGTGCTCTCTTCTCCTAGCGGGGCATACGCGGGGAAGATCATCCGATCTCGCGGTCTACCCCATGGGGTTCATTAAAAGGAGCTCCCTCGATCGCAAGTAGCATGTCTTTTCGACCAGTCCTGCAGCCGCGCCGTGCCGGCCGGGGCTCTTCATGCCAAAATGTCTGTATCTTCAGATAAAGTCTCTCGTCCGACGGACCCAGATGGGTTGGTGGTGGAGGCCTGGGGTCAGGGGATGATGGTGGGTTCGCTGTTGGTAATGGCGGCCATCACCATCTCGAATATGAAGAAGCACATATTGCTGCACAAATTGATTCTCGCAGAGGTAAGCTTGGAATGCAGAAGTGTGATGATCGCGAACAAGTCTGACTCGGCGCAATTGCACATTTGACAGCTTCTGCTCGCTATCCCAAACGGTTTCTTCATCTTCCCACACGAGCCGACCTACGGCTGGTTCTTGTCGGTCACCGCGATCGGCCTCAACATCTCATGGAGCTTGCATAACGTGATCTCATGGATGAAAAACCGACCGTTCTTGTCGCGGCGTCTGTCCGCTTTCTATATCACGACGGTGCTTCTCGTCCAGCCATACTGGGTGCTCGAGATCTATGCGAACTTCACATATTTCAATAATATCAACAAAATATTCCTCAAGACAAGGCCTCTGGAGCCTCTGTTTCGGTATGGTTTCTGGCTGCAAATCAAAGGATTATAGCGCTGATTTTACTTGAAAGGGACCCTTGGTGGATCTTCACAACATGGTCTCTCTTCTACACAATCAAAAGGGAGTATGGCTTCAGCATTTACGAGCTAGTCAAAGTTAGTCCTCGATTCGGTGTCATGCTAGTCTCGATGTGTCTCTCAATCGCCTTCATCATCCTCGATGAGTGCGTTGTTCTCAATGCATTTCATCTGTCTCTTCCTACCGGAATTGAACCATTCTGGAAGGTGAGAATCTCGGCCCCGATATCCCACATCCTGTCGATTCGTTACATGACTGACAGACCCTAGCTCTCATTTATCTTCAAATGTCTCTGTGACAGTGTCATACTAGACGATTTCAAGACCGCGCTCGACCGGATGCGTAATTATTGGCTGGAGAAACGGGTCGGCATGCAGAACCCGGTGGTCCTGTCGCATCGATCGAGATATGATAGAGGCCATGACCTAGAAGCATTGCGCCCTCGAACGAAATCAGATAGTATACCCCAAGTAGTCACAGCAGAGGATATTCATCTACGACGATAATGAAAAGAAGAAAAAAATAATAATAATGTATTATGATGTGATTTGATGGCCATGTCACCATATCTGCAATAATCTCTTGAGATTCATTATTCTTTCTCCTTCCCGCAAGCCTGCTGCCGTATTTATTCCACTTAGTCCTGATAGCTTCGCGCATATACAAGAACTGCGGGTTCAGAGACCGGTCAAGAGACACTTCTACGACTGCAAGGGACAGGTTCGAATGAGTTGAATCTAACACTATCTGCACGTATCATGAATCTGGTAACGTCTCATTCATACCAATATCACCCCTTGACCAAGAGGCTAGAACTATCCGGGCGAAGCACACATGCATGATGTAGCGCCAACGAGATATCCGTCTACCGCACTGCATCGTTACATCGCTTGTACGACTCGGAGAATTACTAGCCCTGGTGATTGGGGCCCTGGCGCCAGGCCATTTCCTAAATGAGAAGAATCTCTCAGGTCAATTGGCTATCCTCGATCTGCCTTACCAGGCCGAAGAGGCTATATCTCCGGTCCCTGAGGTCCTTTCCAAAAGGGGCATCTTTTAGCGGGCATGGGAGAGATTGCCTGTTGAGATCTTCTACATGTGTCCGTGTAAGGTGACAGAATTTCGTCTTTCTTTTCTTTTCTTTTCTTTTCTTTTTCTTTTTTTTTTTTTTCTTTTCTTCTTTTCTTTGATTTTGACTGATATTTCAGGCGATCAACAAAGATATGACTACGATAAAGTTGTGCAATTTCCGATTTCTCTCCGCGAATACAGACACTGCAGGGATTAGGATCATGCCTATTAACCACTATTAAAGGCACCAAGTTCCTCAATGGAAAGACGAAACGGCATCGTCCATTCGAAAGGAATATCAGTTATAATTTATTGCAGTGCTCACGGCTGTTAAAATGTGAGTTCTCTATCAGGCTACTTTGCTCGAGGCAGTAGTAATACTCCTCAGTATCGCGGGAACCTCTAGGGAATGGATATCACTACAGCTATAGGGGACCTCGATTCTTTCATGAATAGTGAGATACATATCGCCTTGCTATGTCAAGAAGATAGGAGTGTGCATTTGTATGGCTGGGATTCTTGCTTTGTGTATGCATCAGCGTGTGAGATCGCATAAAGTGGATGTTTCAAGTTGGTTCTAGATTATCCTCGTGGCATCAAGAAGCGAGAGCACTTTTTTGCCGTTCCATACAGCGTGTAGAGACAGAAGATACGGCTAAGTATGCCATAACACATGTGAGAGAAAGATCCTACTAAGCCTACACCATGAGGCAAGTGTATTTTCTGTTTACCTCTCTCTTGAAGTCATCCATCATTTGACCAGTAAACCAATACTGACCATGAATCGCTGACCTAGATGAGATCCGGAATTGGCGCTCTCGTAACTCTGTAGCTGTGCTAGTAAGTCTAACATCCCACAAACTGGCCGTCTTCCCCAAGTGATCGTCCTCTTCCCCGCCACGTACGTGAGTCCTCGGCATCACATGTGCTCAGGCCTCATAACGGCAAACGCCTCCGGGGGTTTCCTTCAAAGATTTTTAGTTAAAGGATACGAGTCTCTACAGGGGCCGGGAGGTCGGATGTGAAAAGTCTTGTTTATATGTTATCTACCTTTATGGCGTATTTTGGATTTCGACAAAGCACGTCAACAGTGAAGTGATAGTTAACCCTACTGTTACAATGGCTACGGCTCCAGCTACGCGAAACCCCAAAGATTCCATGAAGTCCACATGGTACACGAGCCCTAATCGCTCGTCATGGACTATACACCACTGGTTCTACGAACTGTTGGATCTGTATCCCCTCGACCCCAACAAGCCGGTTCCCATCCACAAAAAGACAGACAAGGTGCCTTATGCGTCTGCATGGCCGCAGCACAGATGGATTCTGCTCCATGTTGGCATTCCTATGCTGCTTCACCAACTCTACATCTACTACACGGGCAACAATCTGAATTCCATTGCCGCCTTCATCTACTACAGCGTGTGCTTCAAGTTGATTGGAATCCATGAGATTCAAGTGCTGCGCAAGATGGGTCACATCTGGGGATTCTTCGATGGCGACCAGCACCCCCGAGATGGAGTCCCTGATGTGGGCGTCACCAAGGTCGTCCGGTCTCTCGTGTCGACATCTACCTTGAGATCGATGATGGCCGTCCTGCTCATCTACGACAAGAACTTCGCCCCATCCTCGATCAACTGGAAGTGGCTTCTCCTTGAGATCGGCCTCTATGGTATCATCCTCGACTTCTGGTTCTACTGGTATCACCGTCTCATGCACGACATCCCATGGCTCTGGAAATACCACCGCACGCACCACCTCACCAAGCACCCGAACCCTCTGCTCACCCTCTACGCCGACTTTGAGCAAGAGGTGTTCGACATCGTCGGCATTCCGCTCATGACCTTCTTTACCATGAAGGCTATGGGTTTTCCAATAGGTTTCTATGAGTGGTGGGTCTGCAACATGTACGTGGTGTGGTCCGAACTGGCCGGTCATAGCGGTCTCAGGCTCGTCGCCCAGCCTCCTTCCACCCTGAGCTGGCTCTTGAAATACTTCGATTGCGAACTCCTCATCGAGGACCATGATCTTCACCACCGCAAGGGCTGGAGGAAGAGCCACAACTACGGCAAGCAGACTCGTCTCTGGGACCGCATCTTCGGCACCTGCTACCCACGCATTGAGGGCACGGAGGATAACATTGACTATACTGCCGATGTCAGAGTCCCTCTGTGGTAAAATTATCTCATGAAACTTTCTTTTGTTTATCTTGTGGTTCAAACAGAAATGACAATAGCGAAGGTTGTGGAGTTTGGAATCCACGACCATGCTTTGCATGTATATATAATGGTGATGTAGCCTCGACATGTTTCTGTTTATTTATGATACGGTGTGATTTCTTTTGATATATTCACGACATACACAATAAGTACGAACTACAAAATCTCTTCGCTGCCTGGGGTGGCAATCCCGTAGTTGGTTCCCTGGAACAGGAGCACTTTCGAGACTTCGCGAAAGAGCCAATGGCAAGTTCACTGGCTGAAGAGCAATCATAACTGCCTTTTTCAAAAGCACGAAGAGGCGTTCATGTGTGTCTTATCAATAAGGCCTTCAGATTAGATTTATCTAGTATAGAATGCACATGCAAAGGGGAAAGCCTCGTTCAGATGGTGATAGATATTTGCTGCCAAATACCAATACCGAGAGAGATTCAATCTTCTCTTGTCAACTAATTGTCGAGGGTATCCAGTTGGGGGGCTATGCATAGAGAAAACGTAAATACATGAGCGTATATCGACGCAGCCAGAAACCGAATCATAGATAGCAAAATTCGCCAAAGTGCCTAGCCTAACCTTCCTGTCCTTCCATTATCCCGAATCCCATCACTACAATGCCTTCTGCAACTTCACTGAGGAGCCGCTCAGGAATTCCAAGGAGTTATCGATCTTCCCATACTTTGCAAACATTAGATCGCTGATGTAGTTGTCGCGGGCCAGCCAGGGCGCCTTGTCGGCCGCCTTGGGCAGCTTCTGCGGGGCAGAGGTGAGATATGTCGATTTCAGATTCAACAGAGGCCGGTCCTCCAATTTTTCGCCTGGCTGCACCTTGGGTACGACCGCAGATGCACCCTTGCTCTCCATAAGTTTGAGCAGGCGGCAGATGAACAACGCCGTAGCATCAGCACCCAGCGTCCATGATGCGTTTGTATATCCGATAACGAATGACGCATTGGGAATATCCTGGACCATCACACCGTTCCAGAGATACTTGCTGGGCGCGTCTATCTCCTTTCCATCAACAGAGACCTTGGCACCACCGGCGAACAACAGCTGCAGACCCGTAGCAGTAACAATGATGTCGGCATCCACACTGTCACCGGAATTGAGTTCAATTCGATTCTTTGTCATGGTTTTGATGGTGTCGGTCTTGACGTCGGCCCGCCCCGAGCGCAGACTCTTGAAGAAATCGCCATCTGGACAGATGCAGACGCGCTGGTCCCAAGGATTGTATCGTGGCTGAAAGTGGGGATCTAAAGGAATATGCTTAGGAAGCTCTCGGCGAATTCTCTGGCGGAAGATCCATCGAGATAGACGAGGGAAGCCTTGACAGAAGAGGTAGAAGAGGCGGGTGGTGATGATCCAAGAAATGCGCTGCAACTTGCGCGAGATCACAGTGGGCAGGATGTATGCGAGCCACGACTTTGAGATGTTCGGAACTGACAAGATGTATGTTGGACTGCGCTGCAGCATCGTTACCCGTTCAGCCTTTTCCGCTATGTTGGGAAGCAGAGTGATCGCAGTCGCCCCGCTGCCAATAATGACGACCTTTTTGCCGCTGTAATCAAGGCCCTCTGGCCAGAACTGCGGATGGATGACCTGGCCCTTGAAGTTCTCGATACCGGGGATCTTAGCTTCTAGAGGTTGATGGTAATTGTAGTAACCCGTGCTGAAAATCACAAAGCGAGCTGTGTATGAAATATTCGCGCCCTCGTGTTCCACGTCGAGCGACCAGGTCCTGCTCTCCGTCAACCAGTTTGCGGTCTTAAGCCGTCGACCATACTGGATATGCTCGTCGATTCCATACTTGGTCGCGGTGTCCTTGAGGTATTTGGCGATCGACCCGCCCTCTGCGATAGGTTTATTTTGGTCCCAAGGGTTGAAAGAGAATCCGAAGGTGAAGAGGTCGGAGTCGGAACGGATGCCAGGATACTTGAAGAGATCCCATGTCCCGCCGATGTTATCGCGCGCCTCGAGGAGGGCGTAGCTGTAGTTCGGAAGCTCGCTCTGAAGGCGATACGCAGCGTTGATTCCGGAGACGCCTGCGCCAATAATGATAACATCGAAACTGGTGCCGACACTAGCGGCAGCGTGGCCGTTTGGTGTAGTCTTCTCGACAGCCATCTTGCCTTTTTCGACGATCTGGTGATCAAGGCATTGGACTTCGTGCCGTTGTCCTGGAGTTCGCGTGCGAACGCATGGACGCGATCTGGCGCAGATATAATCAAGTTACTTGTAGCTTTCCCAAGGAACCGAGGGGGAGACCCACGAATCACGTGTGGCAGCGATCGATAAAGATGGGAATGATTCTGCAGTGAATATCACGTTCTCCTCGGCCCTGCTAAGTATGATAGCCGGGCAGGCAGAAAGATTAATTGCATAACGCGCATCAGACGGTGCTCGACATCTGCTTCCCCGATGCTCCTCGTCCCCCACAGCTTGCGCCAGTCCATTGCCGCGGCTTTTTCACAAGCGGGGGAGCACGAAGGGCCCGTTAAGTATGGACGCATACTTAGAGTAGACCGCAGATTCTCTGCTGCTGAGTCCCAACAATGATGGCAGCATCACCTCGAAAGGACTCCCGAGCACCAATCTTCATGTGAAGAGCGCGGCGCCACAGGGAGGTACTATTTATCTAGACTGGACTTTGCGAGCCGTCTCCCTCGGCTTGCTGGGGGAGTCTTTGGGCCGGTCGGAGAGATCGCCCACTAGCAGCCAGTCCGTTTGCATTTGTAGCATCACCTCTAGATTTGAGCACTGTCTCCAGCTTGTGGGGTAAAAAGAGTCGCGTCATTGATGAGGGCGACATGAGGATGACGATGGAGGAGAATTGAGAGTGAGAATAACTAAGAGTGAGAGTTGAAGTTGAAGTTGAAATTGAGGGAAGAGCAGTCATGTGCCGCGATCGGGGCAGCATCTGCATAGCGCCCTCAGCCCTGTCAGATTGGGTTAATATACAGATCTATATTCGTATATTACTCTTGGCTGGCTCAAATCTGCCTACAGCCATAGGGTGATTTCTATGTACTGCGCCAAAAGGGAGATTTAAGTAGCTACAGAGCTCCTTTGGGGAGAGTACAACATCCAATTGCATCCAAGATTTCACCAAAAGATTTTATCAAAAGATTTCCTAAATATTATCCCATTTTCCTACTCCATAAATTGCAGACACATCATCGCGATTACCGTCATCATTCGTTGATTTATTTAGCTGGCGAAACCTCGACTGTCTTCTGCCACTCCCGCAAATCCAGGAACGCAGCAGAACCCTGCCCACGGATGATATCCTGAAGCCAAGCTGGGAATGCGCGTAACCGGCTGGCACTCGATGCATGGCTAGGAAGAATGACTTGTCCGCCGGTCTGGTTGATGATCTGCTTGACAATCGCAGTCGAGACGACTTCGGGGTCCATAATGGGCTGCTTGAACTGCTTGCCAGCCTCTTCCAACATGGCAATCATGGGCGTGCGAACCCACAGAGGGTGGATGACGCTATGTCCGCCGTCAGTCGTGGTTTTCCAATACTTTTGAAGGTCCCCGAATTGTCTGGTCACTCACCTTGTCCGCACCCGCTTCGCATTATAGTAGTAACGCAGCTCCTGTGCCAATCCCTCATGGAAAGCCAGGGCACCAGCCTTGGTGGCACAGTAGTCCAGCATCTCAGCCAGGCCAAGGAAACTGGCCATACTGGCGACTGTGATGACATGACCGTGGTCCTCCCGGATCATCGCGGGCAGAAATTCACGGGTCATCCAGAAGTGCGAAATGATATTGACCTCGAAGGTCTGGCGAATCTTGTGCTCGGGCTCTTCGAGAAGAGTGCCATCGTTGCCCACGCCAGCGTTGTTGATGAGTACCGTAGGGTCACCATGCTTAGCCCGGATCTCCTCAGCAGCTTTCTTGATGCTCCCCGGGGACGTCACGTCCATCTGGTAGAAGAAGACATTGGAGGCTATGCGTATGCGGCTGCTATGTCAGTTCTCTGAGCTACCTCCTCGGGGATTTTTCTCTTGACTTACGTAGCGTGAATGTCGGCTCCGCGAGATCAGCAATGACGACCCTGATGCCTCTCTTAGCCAGATCCAGCACGACCTCCTTTCCAATACCGCTGGATCCTCCCGAAATCAGAACCAGCTCGCGATGCGCCCGGAAGGGCTTCGCTCTCCGCCAGTTGTTTGTGGACCAGTAATTCAAAGTGCGATTGATGTGACGCAGCACACCGATAGCCAGGACAACCAGCAGTGTCTTTTTGACCAGCGGCAGCTCCAGTATCGCCTGCGCCTGCTCAGGCATATATGACAGTGCCAGCCGGTAAAACTGGCGCACGAGTCCGCCAGCAGATTCAAGTGATGAGGACATAGTGACGGCGTTTATATGTACAAAGTAATCGGCACTGTTCACATAACCAGAAAGAGAAAGAATAAAAACCGGAGGGACGCTCTCGAGATAAATCAATCATTACACATGTGAGATGTTGCGCATCATCAAGTTGCTCATGTTGTCCAACTGAAATGCTGTCTAGGCCTAGGTTAACCTCATTGCTCGCCATGTGTGAACCGTTCGTCGGCTTCTCTCGCTAGTCGTCGGTAACCCCTCACTCTTCCGCCCATCACCGAGGCACCTTTTCTTTTTTTGCTGCTGCCTCTGACTTGAAGCGATCAAGTAAGCTCATATACTGTAATGAACTCGTGTGTCGTGACGAGTGCTTCCAGCAATATTTAATCAGTCCGACAAGCTGGCCAGGTGGAACATCACGAATGCACCGTCCCGCCCAACCTGACACAAACGTCTGTTTGAAGAAAATCAAATCAGCTTTCGTCTATATAGAATGTCCATAGTCGAAGATCAGGAAATTTTCCTGGAAGCTTAGCTGGAATTCGAGGATGCTGGCACCCAACTCGAATCGTTGGCTGCACTGGAATTCCTAACTCTGTACGCCCCTAAGTGGACCATCCTAGGGGCGCAGATTAGTTAAAGACTTCTATGGCCAGCCCCTCAAGTACGACCCTGTGTTCGAAGAAGGCAAAGCCATGGAACGTGATCATCGATTAAACGGTGGCTCCCTGTTGAGTATCAGACCGGTATCCATCGAACGCACCAGGTCTAGCGCTTCGAGTTCCCCGAACTCTAAGCAAACGATTCCCTTGATGAGCCGTTCCACGAAGATATGCACCGTCAGATCGTACTATCTCAAACCATTCACGGCTTCCATGCTCCTGTCATCGACGGCTCTACCGCTTTTCCGGCGAAGTGTGGCTCATTATTACCCTTTTTTTAAGTGGGAACCTCTGTTCCAAGGAAATGGCTATGGAGTCGTTATCAACCCCAGGAACGTCGATAATGGGTGGAAAGTTTGTATAAAGATTTTCACTCATTGTGTATATTGGCATGTCATGTCATATCTCAGGTATCGTAGCTGCTAAAGGCCTTCCAAGGGCCGCATAAAAGGTATCGTGCTGAATATCCCCTTCCCAAGAGAGAGAAGTAACCGAAGCAACACCAAAACCGCATAAAAATTACTAATATGTAGAAAGAAACCAGACGGTTCGTAGGTCTTGATCATAGTGCATAAGGTTCCAATAGTTTCGTGAACAGTGCCGTACTGTTACTGCTGAAGAGTCTTGACATATCAGGCTCCCCGTCTGTATCGCTGCTGAACGACTTGCGGGACGATAGCTCACTACCCCCGTTTCCAGTGAGACCCGACAGGAGATTGGTCCCATTGCCGTGGAGAATGTTATGGATTGTGTCGGCCAAGAAGCCCACAATAGAGACTTTGGCCGTGAGAGTGAGTTTCTTGATGGCATTGTCGTAGTAGGGAATCACTTCGCCGTTCATACTCTCGCCTGTGCATTGGATGGTCAAGTTGAGATACCCTTGTCGAATTGCATCCGCTTGGGTAGAGAGAACTTGCCCGAGGTTGGCGATAACTGTGTGGACATCTAAAATGCCGCGAACTGGTGACGGGGGTTGGTTTCCGGGTTTGAGCACAAGGTTCTCTATTGATGCATTTCCAATAACCAGGCTTCCGCTCAGAATATTAAAAGTCACACGGCCCTATAAAGGCGTAAGCAGTATGTTCAGGCATAGATTCCGCACGCAAAAGACTTACAATTTCTATTGTCAAGATCGACTGGTTGGGCAATGTCGCGTTTGCGACGAGATTTGTGCCGTCCGTCTTATTCGGCAAGAGAAGCGTAGTATCCGCAATGCTGAACCCAGGAAAGTTACCAAGCACTGGTTATTATACGTTAGCTATCTATTTGTGAATTCTCTGGAGAGCTAGTTCTTACTAGGCGTTTCGAGGTCGCGGTTCAACCACACTGGGCACTTGAGTTTTCCCAGATACGCGGTTGTCTTGCCTCTGACCGACACCAAACCCTTTTCAAGGAATAGGACATTCTCGACGAATTGCTGCCACCCTGGCTGATACAGAATAGGCGTATGCTGATCTGTGACGCCAAGTGTTGTGTTGCCGTGAACCTTCGCTGCCGGTATATTGACCTGGGCGAAGCTTTCATCACTCAGTTTGCGGATAAAGAGGTCGAGTGTCAACGGTTCTGTCCTGACGGTGAATCCTTTCAGATTCAGAGCAGATATTACTGTCAGTAGGACAGAGTCCGGCTTGGGGTCCAAAACCTCGCCGGAAACGAGCACCAGCTTGGAGGAGTTCAGCACATCCTGAGCTACAGCAGGAATGATAAGGAGGAACCTATCATGTAATATTAGTACCGGAAGAAAAAAAGTCGTCACGAAGTGAACAGAGTACTGACAGTATAGGTAAAGCGATTGCGCCTAGGATAGTTAGGAACAAGAGGTAGCAGAAGCAAAATCGTCGCATATGACGTTTGAATCCACCCTTCTTCTTTTTCTCCTCCTTACTCGCTTCGCTATCTGCAGACTCGAGATGCTCGATATTGATCTCACTTACTGCCACAGTGTTAGCATGAATACTAGGCTTTTTCCTGGCAGTCCAACCTGAATCTCCAACACCCAAGGGGCCCCGGTTTGCACCGATCGCATTTTTGGCGCCCTTGTCCTTCAGGTACGACGGCTTCTCGTCGACCTTCTTGATATCCTTTTCTATACCCATGATTGGCAAAACTCCAGCATGCTATGCAGTCAGCGGGGCTCTGACAGGAGGACGTCAATCGTACTGATAGACGAGCAGAACACGATATAGAAGGGGAGTCTGACTGGGAGAGAAGAACGAAGCCCGCGTTCCTGAACCAGGTCTCCTGCGAACGCGGTTTCAGGAAACGCTTGCAGTCTTAAGAGCTCTCTCAGAGCCTCAGATAGCAAGAAGGCTGATTCCCGGTCCTGGAAAGTCAATTGCTGGTGTGTAATCTATTCCCACTGGGATACGAGGCTGATAGATGACGGTTCCATGGATCAGTGCGTCTTATGCCACCCCTGGTCATCCAAATAACATCAGTTTTGTATGCTCGATCTTGTTGCTAGCTTTCACAAGCGCGGAAATCGGCTATCGAGTGATGAACCGCAGGACAGTGCTCACTGAAGCTTGATCGACCTCGGATGTCCCGACGATACCCCTCCTTGAGGTTTCTGGGTCCTGAATAGGTGTGGCTAAAAAGAAGGTATTCCACGTTAACATGGATCATCCACGCGGGGATGCTAGGGCCCCTAGCACGGTATACTGTAGTTTTGCGGAGAACGTGGGGGAGAGAAGAGATCGCCAACCCTGGCGTGCATTAGTCGTCGCGATGCGCCCAGATAGAGGAAGTGAAATTCACACTTTCCTCCAGCGTCGGATGTGTTATTGGCTGGTCAGACAGAAATTGACCTCAGATTCCAGTCCGGCCGCGAAGTAAAGGTCCGCTACCGAGGTCATCCATCCGGGGCTATCTCTTGCTTGTCTTATGACATGTGGATCAACTTGATGTTCCTGTTATATCCAACTCTGCTCTCTCGAAACAGTAATAGGGGCTGATTGCGGCAGAGAAGGTTTTATTTTTCACTTATTTGACACCAAACCACATCCAAAAGAAGGCAGCAATGACATCCAAAGACAAAGAGATCGAGACAACAACAACAACAGCCAACATCAAAGAGAAAGAAGATGGCGATTCCCGCGGCAGTTCTCCTGAGAGCGATACCACTGCCAGGCCTGATCTACTAAATGCGCTCAACCATCTGAGAGAAATCCCAGATGTATTGCAAGAAGGCATTCTTTTCGCCGGTAGCGGGCCCGCCATCCTTCTACAGGCGTCTGTTCCTAACATCTTGAAGGAGCCGCAAGGGGGCGACCGTCTTGCGATCCAATTACTGGAGAGCGTCCAGACGATAATAAGCTACATATGCTGTCTAGCGCTGGGGACGAAAAAGGAGAAGAAGGCGTTGCTAAACCTGTTGGATCATGAAGAATACCCTCTGAAAGAAAACGACCATTATTCACAAAACCCAGCTGTCCGCCTCTGGGTAGTTGCTACACTCTACGCAACCGCGACCGATATCTATCAGAGAGTTTACGGGAAGATGGACTATCGCACTGCGAAACGAGCGTATACAGAATATTCTCTCATCGTCTCCGCCCTCAAGGTTCCCGACGACGTGTGGCCACAAAATCGAGAAGAGTTCTGGCAATACTGGGATACGATGATCGAAGATATCGATAGTTCAGCGCTCCCCAAAAATCTCGATAAGGAGCTACTGCACAATTTCAAAAAGGTGCCCGGTTGGGTCCGACCTTTCAAGCCTATTCTACATGCCTTTACGAAAGAGATGCTTCCACCACATATCCGAGAAGGCTACGGTCTCAAGTCGACAGCGAGTTGCAGAGCTATTTACCGGTTTGGACTGTGGGCTACGATCGCCATCTATCCAGCTTTTCCCAAGAAACTTCGTTCTTATCCCCAGCGATACTATCAACGGAAACTGGAAGAGAAACTCAATTGAAGAAGGCCACTCGCTCCACGCTGCGAAAACGATCTCTTTTGTGCACTCGTTATATTGCATCACATTGGTCCCTTTCTTTTGTTATGTTTGTTTATACCATACCTCAGGAGTTACCACGTAGTGTTGGTGTTGTTAATTTTCATAGGGCACATCTTAAGACGAGTCAGTCCAGTTTCTTGGCTGGAAGAAAACAAAATTCAAGCGACTAGGGAACGATACTACACAGCTATTTTCTCTGGTGCTATGATGAAATACACGCAAATTCTCGAGTCTCGATTGAGTGACTCGCGCGCATAATCCTCCTCCCAAGCTGGTGATTCTCGTCCCGACCTTGCACATTCGTCGACCGCATCCGACGCTATTGTCTAGATACTAGCCTAACAGAACTCTATCTCTCAGTAAGCCACTTAGGCTGTCCGTGATATAGAAGCAGCCTTGCTCGATGAAACTAGTTTTGTTATTTTTGTTAATTTGCCCGTTCTCCGCCGGTGATCCGTGCTCTTGGGCCCGCGCAACCCCGCATCTCAACCCCGGTTTTTCGGTTGTATATCCCAACTCTGCAACCCGACCGATAAGTATGTCGAACGACCAGCTCGACCCAACACCTACCTCGAGGCACCGTGACGATATCAGTACTCGCAAACTGGAGTCTGCGATTACCAACCGAAATGGTCATTATTAATTCAAAAACCATGTTGGGTTAAGTTATGTGGACACCACTTTGTAAGAGTATCATGAGCTTTAGAGTATGGTAGTTTTTTTGTTTCTTGTCTTCTTTTTTCTTGAGCTCTAATCCATATCTGGCTCTCTTGTCAGTTCCTTGATATCGCTACTATCCCGACCGGCACTTTGCTTACAGGTACGTGGCGCAGAAAGTTTCATTGAACGCCCTGTTATTCACCCGCTGCTTATGCACTAGGGTATACCTTGCGAGGGGCAAAGACGGGATATCCCGAGGTACTGCAGGTCATGAACTTTTCTATTTTCTCATTCGTCCATGTTTCTATCATCTCTGGTCTATGCGCTGAAGTGGCGCAGGAACAGATTGTGCCGTCCCTTGGGTGTCTAAGCTTTGTAGTATGGTACTTCTTCACGCTGGGTCGAATGGGGACTAGACATCCAAAATCCTGCTAACAAGACATGTAGCACTACTACTCTTCGATATAGTCTAACGATGTAGCCAATCGAAAATACGGTTGAGTGGGAATGGCTTAATCGTGTTGCTGCCACCGACATCACCCAGCGTGCATATCACGCGCTAGACTCTATGTTCCTCGGTCTGAATGCATGATGCAGAGGGGTTATACAGGGGTATGCTGGTAAATTCTGGGTCGAGACATGATAGAGAGCAATTGAGCGCCTCGGATGTATGTATGTATAGTTCTTCCTGTTGCTCTGGGCTGCGGAGATTTATTCGTTCGTTCTCAGGAGCTCCTTCAGCTGGTAAAGTGAAGATGAGGACGTCGGCGGTTCTTTCGTTTTTTCTTCTGCGGGGATCGTCAATTCTTGCGATTCCTCAGGCAGGATCGTCGTTTGTTGCGGTCCCTGCTCAACAACCTTGGAAGCAAGGTAGTCGTCCGACACCACCAATGGCCCTCTGGCGGAGCAGCAAGTCCGGCTGCTGATCCTCAGACGATCCCGGCTATAAATGCACCAAATGAAGTCTAAGGGAGCTCAAGACGCGTCAACTGGATCAGCGGCATCACCGGCACAAGCAAATAGTGCTACTGCTGCCAGTGCTCTGGGGAATAACGCGAATGCATATACACCTCAAGCCAATAATGGCGCCCAGAACGGTGCGGCGACCTCAGCAGCTGCTTCGCCATCATCATCGGAAGAGAGTAACTCGTGTAGAAGCTCGCAAGCCCCCAGAATTCCCAAAGAAACCGATGAAGTGGGGGAAAATTCCTTCTGATAGAGTCGTGAAGCGAATTGTATGATGCAAGTCTTGGCTTCTCCCGACTTTACAGTCCATGATCAGAAGTTATTTCCCGAAATAGCTAGAAGTACAGGCAATATATTTCATGGTTCCTTTTTACCTGGTCTATGATAATCTACAGAATTGATAAAAAGCTCCGATTTCCCCGTGCGGGTAGTTCTGCAATAATGGAAAAAGAGATAGCTAATAATGCACTTTGTTGCTATCTATTCTAGATTCGATTCATAAGATCCATTCATCGTCACAAGTAGATATAAATTGCTACTATTGCGCAGCATAATTGGAACATCTAGTCAGAGTCGAGGGAACGCAGGCTGATGGCCGACGATTCGTGGTTATTATCTGCGTCTGCCTTATCAAAAAGGGCCTGCACCCAGGTTGAGCAGATATCGAAGAATTTGGGCGCCTCGGAGTAGACTGCAGCAAACTGCAAGAAACCGTGTGACACTCCGGGGACTATGCTCACTTCAAGATGGTCTTTCTCGTTGAATTCTGCATCTCTCTCACTGAACTCCCGTGATTTGGCCTCCCTGAGTCTGCCGGCAAATACCACAGTATCATCCACAAGGGGATCCTTGTCTCCGGTGATAATGTATGTCTTCGGGAACCGCGCGAGCAGCGACTCTGGTGCCAGAATGGGGGAGAGAATAAAATCGGTGCTGAAGTCCTCATTGCCGTTAGGACCAATGTAAAGCATAGCCATACGGCGCGCCATGTCCGGTACGAGAACCCGATCGTTACAGTATGCCGCCATGGTCGAAATGAGCATGTGGGTGGTGTTGTCTTGATCTGACTGGCTCTTGGTATCCTTGGAATTAATTCCCGGAACCACGGGAGTCTTTGAAGATGCAATCTTTTCGTAGAACTTCTTCTTCAGTTGGGCAACATTTTCGTCTGTCTTCAGGTTGCTCCTGTCCTGTATCAATGCCATCTGATCGCTGCCCACCCAGGTACCAGCATTGCCGCTCAGAGCAGGATATACCAAGAGAAGTCCGTCCGGCGTTGGAAGTTCCTCTCCGCCATTGTCGCCAGACTGCAGGACCATTAGTGTGAGGGCTGAGGCCAGGTTTCCACCAGCACTGTCTCCCGTAACGACGATCTGGGGTCGGATGTCTCCGCTGAGTCCTATGCATTGTCCGCAGGTAGTCGCGAGCTGGTGATAGACATCGTAACACTCGTTGATGGCGTAGGGATAGGGATATTCGGGAGCCTTCCTGTAGTCAAGACTGATGACCGGAACACCCAGTTTTCCTGCCCAAGACAGAAGTTTATCGTCCACCGTCCTAGGATCCATCGCGACGAAGCCACCTCCTGGGATGTCCAATACCACTTTCTTCTGGTCGCGCAATTCCTCAAGGGATCCGTCAAAATACAGCCAGGCCGTAACGGGCTCCTTATAGGTAGATCCCTCCGGACGAGGGATTTTGATAGGGCGCGGTCCATATTTTGCATACTTAGGTTTTGTAAGGCGTCCAAGAGCAGAGAGGATTGGCGTCGTGCCCTTGTTCCAGGAGACGCGCACATGGTCGACAGTCAGGACAGAGTGTATTCTGCGGACCTTAGCGTCTGCCTGGTCCACAGCAAACAGATAATAAGCCGAAAACACTAATGACGCGATATGTCGGAGGAACGCTGGTTTGATATTCATAGCGGTCCAGAAACCCGCATCCAACGCGGTAAGGATCCAGGTGGCCCGGAAAAAGGACGGGCTGTACATGTTGGCCAAATGCTCTGGGCCGCTAAGACCGAAAATCCTGCTGAAGTTGTTTGAGATATAGAGGGAGATAATGGTCAGAAACATTGTCTGCCAGGGCGTCACAGCACCCGCGAGCTGTGCGGAGTACTTTCGAACTCCGGGAGGGCCATGTTTGCTGCCCCTACAATGAAGAAGACGGTGAGCAGATGAGTAGCCGACAAGTCAAGTGCGAAATCCATACTTGACGAGATAGGCCAAAGAGAGCGAAATGATTGTCAAAATCTGAAGTCTGCGAAGCTTGGCAGAGGGCCTACCCAAAAGATGGTCTGTAGAATCATTAGTTATTAGATAGTTATCACTTGTCAATTGGGTCCGAAGAAGACCTACCGATCATTTTTAATGGTTTCTGACAGCCAATTCCTGCAAGAAGTCACAAATAGATAGTATCAATGCCCTTTTCAATGGAAACACTTCGGGCCAACCAAGGGCCTTGGAAGGGATATGGATATATGGTCGGCACCTTCAACGGTCCTCCATGCAGCTGCAAGATGAAAGAATAGCAAGAGGCCAGCAGTCCAGAGTTATTTAGCTACAGTACACAGAGGTACCGTACTTATGTCCATACCTAGGTAAGGATTCATTGTTCTGGATAGCCGAAAAGAAACCAGGCACGCGCATGTGATCCATGGGAGAACGCTAGTCCTAATCTGGTCTTTGCGGGGAAAGCTCGTTTCCTCGGTCGCACAAGCAAGAAATAATAATACAGTACAGATCATTTAATAATAATGAGTACATATGATATCTATTCATTATCGACATTTCTTATTCCTCCAGGTGTTTCAATCATACTTTTGCGTAAAGTGTTGTTGCACCTATCCTCAAAACATCTGTGATACGCTCGGACCAGTAGAAGTAGAGACCAATTTCTATTACCTGGAGCCCTGGTCTAGTTCAGGTCATACTGAGGAGAGTTTCTGAATATTGACAGTTCTTATATGGCCCAGATACCGTCGATAATAATAATATAGTTAGACTATTCCTTACCAGACATAATGTCTTAATGCACCGCTACTCCTGCAGTAGTGACAACCACAACTAGATAGGAGAGCGACGTTCCATGGATCCTCCGTCGCTTCTCCTCTAAGCCCGGTCTCTAGCGGGAGCGCTAGGCTATTTTTGAGCCTTGCCATGCCCCAAATACGGAGTAGCTAAACAATCTGGCCCCTCAATTCAAGCACGGCAACTCCGGCACTAAGTATCAAGACTCCAAGAGAAACTTAAAAGGCGACAATAATCAAGACCACGATTGCTAGCGTGATGTGACGGAATTTTTCACTTTCGCTAAGGAGACCTTGATCAGGTATTATTACTAAACCACTGAATAGTAACTAAATCTACTCCGTACTCGACTCCGGCGAGAATACGCAGACATCCGAAAAGATGTGACAACCATGAAAGAAGGTATTGTTGAGGATAGCTGATTGTCAATCGACAGAAGGTTCCTTCTCGCCAACGGATTCAGAACTGATTAAGTACCATACAGTTCTGACATCGGAGTTCGCGGAAGGGGTAATTAATGCCAAGGTACGTCGTATTTAATGGATAATATTAATATAGACTTGAGCTCAAGAATAATGACTCAAAAATGAATGATTAGCCACTTGATCTCGGAGAACGGGCCGAATCGACCAGCCTTAAGCTATCTACTCCTGGTTAGTATCGGGCGCTAGGTAAATGAGGAGATTTCATTAGCACGAGGCTCTCCGGCTTGAATGAGTCCGCGATACTTACCTGACTTCCGTTATCCTTGCTGTTTTGCTGCCAAATTTGTATTTCTCTTTGTTCTCTCCTAGAAACTATATTTAGGCAACCAGAGAAACGCCAACAATCAGCATCGCTCCCCGGAACATGCACTTCCTTGCGACGTGAACGAACCAGGACCTCTTTACTAACTTAGGTACTCTCTGGGAATTCAGAACGCCACCGCCGTTAGGGGATATCCGACTTTGTTCTAAGCGAGCTCCAGACTACTCTAGCTCTTTCACTTAAACACCTATCAAGAAGACTCTTTCCACCGGCTCCATGGCTCAGGCGAAGGCCTCTTACTGCATTAGGGCTTATCATGCTGCCAAGCTGTATCGCCAAGATGCATCCTGTCGGCACTCGAGTCAAAAATGGATTGCGGCTCAACCGCAGCCTGAACCATCTACAACGCTACTGCGCATTAGAAAACTCTCTACAGTACCATGAGATTAGGCAGCCCTCTTTCTGGACTAATTTGGGGCGGAGGCAAAAGCCATATTGTTAAATAGGTCCTTGATAGCCACTCTTGGGTTTCGCGCGTAGTCACTCTTCTCGATCGTAACTAGGTATCTAGTACCAGAAATATCATGAGGTCTACGCTCGTGCTGTCAGCCGGTCTCCTGGCATATTCGGCCAAGGCCGTTGTCCTGAATGAACGGGCTGTACCAGCTGTGGTCAGCTTCGATGTCGAGCGGAGCATCATTGAAGACCCAGTGCGACGAGAACAGATGCGCAAGAAGAGAGACAATACTGTCGGTATTGACATCGTGAATCCTGTGCGTATCTCCGCCTGTGTTCTTTTCTTCTTCTCCTTCCTGGCTAACACACTACACAGCAAGATCTTAGCATCTACTGGATCAACGGCACATTCGGAACCCCTGAACAGTCAATTACTCTCGCCCTTGACACTGGCAGCAGTGACACCTGGGTGAATGTCGCCACTTCAGGCTTCTGTTCACAAGACTCTGAGCCATGTAAGCCGTTTGGCACTTATGACCACAGCAAATCGTCTACATACAAATTTCTTGACCATAATCTCGACAATACCTATGGCGACGGCACCAGAGCGAAAGGAGACTACGTTACCGATACTATGAAGTTTGGAGGAGCCACTCTGAAAGACTTCCAGTTTGGCGTTGCATACCAGTCAGGAGCTAACAGTACGTGCTGGTTGTATTAACTGAATGGTAATTTCGATGACTAACTTCCCGGGCAGAAGGAATTTTGGGCATTGGCTACTCTGCCCTCGCTGGTGGCGGCCGCGATATGTACAATAACTTCCCCGTTGCCTTGGTGGATGCAGGCTATATCAAGTCGCCCGCTTTCAGCTTGTACCTCAACCAGCTCCACGCTTCCAAGGGACAGGTGCTATTCGGCGGTGTCGATACATCCAAGTATATCGGCGAGCTTCAGTCGGTGCCCATGATCTCAACCTACGGTCAGCATTACAGTTTGCAGATCGCTCTTACGAGTCTGTCACTCCAAAAGGGTGACAAGAAGGCATCCAGCTACAGTTCCTCTGAGTTTCCTTTGGTGACAACCCTGGACTGCGGCAGTACTTTCATTATCCTTCCCGATTCCCTGGCGAAAGATATCTACGATGACTTGGACGTCAAGTACAACTCTACCGCAAACTGGGGTCTTCTGCCATGCAGCATGAAGAACAAGGATTGGAACTTGACTTACTCCTTTTCTGGCATCGAGATCAATGTCCCCATCAGTGAGCTCGTCCTGGACCCAGTTGCCTACGACGGTGACGTGGTTCAGTGCCTCTTCGGAATCACATCTGGAGGTGATGATACAGTGCTCATGGGTGACCCGTTCTTGCGCAACGCCTACGCTGTTTTCGATCTCGCCAACAACGAGATCTCACTTGCCCAGGCCAACTTTAACCCAGGAAAAGAGCACATCCTTGAGATTGGTACCGGCAAGGACGCTGTTCCAGGAGCGACCCAGGTCGAATCCGCAGTGACTAGCGTCATCAACTCTGCAGCTGCTGCTGCCACCACCGTTATTGGGCCGGTGGAAACTGAAGGTCCAGTCTCTACCATAACCTCCGGCGCGACTACGGGATCTACCTCTTCTTCTGCCGCGACATCGACATCGAAGGGCTTGGCTGCTCTGCCAACCAGCGATTCCAGACACCTCCTCGCAGGAATTGCCGGTGCTGTTGGCCTCGCGATGGCGCTGTGATGATACCCATGTTATGATTCAGATTCGCCTTGCTTTTTTTAGTAAAGAGCATACATATAGCTAATAGACGAGAAATATAATTTCCCATTGTATATACTATTCTTTCGAGGCTTCATCCTCTATTTAGAACTTCAGGGTCAGTGACCACCATCATCAAAGCATTTTGTGGAAGGTTTAGTTCTCAGTAACTACATCCTCGTTCTTATGGTTATTTTTTTTGTTTTTTTCAGTTAATTGGATCATCAATCAATAAGTACAGGCGAACATACAACAAGCCAGTCCCGGTGGTCCAGGGGTAGGGCATGAGACTGCAGTTCTTAAAGTCGCGTGTTCGAGTCACGCTCGGGACTGGATATTCCTGATTATTCAGGAATTCCCTTTTTTGTCTTTTACATCCCCATCTTTCTTTTTCTTGACTCTTAATAATTCTTACCGTGTATATTTAATTTATTCTTTTTTTTTTTTCTTACCCTTCCAAGATTTCTGTGCGCCATTACGGAAGCTATTTGGCGCTTCTGTAGTGTCGTGGTTTTAATGGGGTGAACATCCTTCCGGAGCGCGAACTCTTTTGCAGGAAATATATATTTAACCCTATTGAAACTCGTGCATTGACTATCGTATAATTCCAGGATGATGTCTGGTATTTTGCCCGACCCCCTGCGATTTACTGCTTGCCAAGTAACCATCTCAACTGCTCCAGCGTAGCCTCTCTCCATTTTGCAGCCTCTTTCAACTGCGGGTATAGATTGAAAGCATGGGGGAAGCCAGTGTAGACAGTGACTTTCGTCTCCACGCCAATCCCATTCAACTTCTCTGCGAACAACAACCCTTCATCGCGCAGCGGATCCATCCCCGCAATATGGAACGTCGTTGGGGGCCATAACCCCTTATCGAACTCTTCGTCGGGAATAATAAGGAAGGAAAGTCTCTCGTCGGCTTTCGTCTCCTCGGACGCGTTGGGTAAGTACATGTTTACGAAATCGTTCAGTCGAGACATTGGAAGGAGCGGAGCGTCGGCATTCTGGACAAGGGAGGAGGATTGTCGGTTCGCTAGGAGATGATAAGGGAACAGGTCGGGATGGACAGTCGGAGGAGCAGTGAGGACCAGCCCCTTCACTCGTGAGACTGGTCTCGGGGCGCTGGATCCCTGATCTTGTTGCAGTTTCTGGATGCGTCTCATCTCCCTGACCGCGATGCCGATCGAGAGGTTCGCTCCCGCGGATGTGCCGCCAAGGTAGACTCTGTTCGTGTCTAGACCGTACTTAGCTGCCACTTCGGAGCCTTCAGATGCGAAGAGCTCGAAAGCTGCCCATGACTCTTCTGGTTGTGTGGGGAAAGCGTATTCGGGTGTAGGGTGGTAGAGGGGGTGCAGGATGGCGATACCGACGCCTGTCGGGTCCGTCTTGGTGAAGGTCGAGCAGAGATGAGCGCAGTAGGGCGCCTCGGTCTCCAATGTTCCTAGATGCCAGCCCCCGGAGTGATAACGGATATAGAGAGGCAGAGGGGCTTTGCCAATGTTCTTAGGACGGCAGAGACGGGCTGGAATCGACGAGCCGCCGGGAGTTGGGATCGTGAACTCGTCGATTTGGACATCATCTGTTTATGTAGCGTTAGCCAGGACTATTCAGTATTCAAGCAGATAGTTCCCTGTTCCAAAACACACCTGCTACCCCGTAGAATTCTTTATGTGCCTTTGCTCTCGAAGCATTAAAAGCATCTCGTGCTTCAAACACCGTGGCTGTTGGAGGCACAGCAGGAGGGAGTGTCTTTTGAAACTCAACCCATTCTGCTGCTGGAGTAGCGTACTGTGAATAATCGGCCATGTTTGTATATGATTATGTTTTATATATATATGGAGCGCGACCACTGGGATATCGCAAAGTCTTTTCTAAATAGACAACGGACACCTCGGCCGCGAAGAAGACGTCCGAATTCTGCGGATAAATTGTCCTTGTAATATGAATAGGAGCTTGTTAGTGACGCAGAGCCAAGTGTTTACATGGGTAGTTCTAGCTACCGAGTTCGGCAATTAGCTCTTTATCTTCACCCGTAAATTGTACCCCGCATCGACGGGGAGTCGTTGGGGGCTGGGTACCTATATCGCTTGAGATTGGTCGCTAGCAATGGGGTCTGCAGTAAAAATGCTGAATCTATCTATCAGAGACTGTCAAGCATCAAATTCGGCGTCCTCGACACAAATAGTACATAAAATACGATGGGTTTTGCCAGTGACCAAAAAAGAGAACTCCTACACCGTACTTGGTCTGATCTGATCTGAGAAAACATACTTCCACTCTTGCTATCTATATATGCTTAATCGGTCTTTGGGCCGAGGTTCGGTACTTAACTTACGCGGCCCGCGGAACCAGGAACATAGAATTGCGGAACGTTCACCGGTCCGCGGATATCGGATACAACTGTTTCAGGGAGGAATAATAATATCTCAAGAATCATATACAAACAGAGGAATACCCGTGTCCAGGTAAAATGGTGATAAATTGAACCTCATAGTTAAATCGTCGCTCTTGCTCCCCGAGACCACTTATCACTACTTACCCCGCAGCCATGTCCTCAGAACCAGCAGCGTTCTCGAGAGAGGGACACAGCGATACCCACAATGCAGATTACAAGGATAATGTACTTCGGATAGCAATTATCGGTGCCGGAACCATTGGGCTCTCTTTCGCAGGACTGCATCTATCGCATCCGGCCAATCGCGATGGTGGCCGGAAAGTCGAGATCAGGATCTATGATCCCAGGCCGGGGTTGAGGGACTACGTCGAGAGGACGTTGCCTGGTAAGTTTCCAGGTGATTTATTACATTCTTTTTTTTTTTTTCTAAATATGTATTAAACGTGAACTTGTTAAACAGGATACCTGTCTCCATCCCCTCCAGAAAATATGATCCTGCAGACATCCAGCTCCGACTCGAATACAACAGAACGCATCTCTCTTCCCCCTCCCCTTTCTAGCCACACCCTCATCCTCTCCACATCTCTTGCTGATGCCGTATCCGCCGCAAACATCGTACAAGAACAAGGGCCTGAATCCGTCTCGACAAAACAATCCCTCTGGTCCGAAATCGAATCCCTCGCTCCTCCCACTGCTCTCTTCTGGTCCTCTACGTCTGGCATACCTGCATCCGTCCAGTCGCAAGGTATGAAGAACCCAAGACGCCTCATTGTCGTCCATCCCTACAACCCGCCGCATATAATGCCTTTGCTCGAGTTGGTTCCTGCACCGGGGACGGATTTGGATAGTCCCGGTTCGGATGTTCAGCGCACGCTGGACTATTGGCGCCGTTTGGGTCGGGAGCCAGTAGTGTTGAAAGAAGAAGTGAGCGGTTTCGTGGCGAATAGACTTGCCTTTGCGCTCCTGAGAGAAGGGGTAGAGTTGGTTAATCGAGGTGTTGCGACACCAGAAGAGATCGATCGGGTCGTTGAGCAGAGTATGGGTCCGAGATGGGCGGTTAGGGGGCCGTTTTGGAGTTACCATGCTGGTGGAGGGGAGGGCGGGTTGAGGGGCATATTGGGAAATATCGGAGATACAATCCAGAGGTGTTGGGATGATGCGGGAAAGCCGGACTTGAAGAGGGAGGGCAGGGGGAGTGAATGGGTGGGGAGGTTGTGTGAGGATGTGGAGAGGTCGTATGGCAAGTTGGGCCAGGAGGAGCTAAAGGAGAGGGATGAGAAGACGAGGAGGGTGTTGGATGTTACGAGGGAGGGAAGGACACTATGATCGATACCCATCAAGTGTTCTGAGGTGAACCACGTATATACCAGGATTATTAGACCTGTCATGGTATACACAAAGCATGAGTGCTGGCCACCATGCCTCGAAAGTGCCATTAAGATCAAGACTCTTGTCATTCAGAATTCAGAAAAAAAGGGTATCTAGCTATTGATGGTTCCAGAGATACTTGCCCGAACACCCATCGACCCGTCCCGCGAGGCACCAAAGAACCGGTCTCTCACGAGCCGGACATCATCAACGGTCGTGTCATGTAACTCCATATCGAAGCGACGGAAGATTCCTGCAACGGTGAGGAATAATTCAGCATAGGCGAGACTGCAGTATGAAGTTAGTATCTGCTATAGACGGACAAGGAATTCTACCGGAACGTACTTAATGCCCAGACACTGCCGACTTCCCTTGGTGAATGAGACGATGAAGCGATCGAGCCGTTCTCCCTTCTCCGCGGCGCGGATCCATCGTTCTGGATCAAACGATTCAGGGTTCGGGAAGATCGACGGATCCATGTGCACGAAATAGGAAGATTCACTGACGGGCGTCTAGTAAACTGTGTCAGTAACTGAGTTTTGAGAACGGGAGAATCTTTTCCCTAGCTCACCCCTGGTGGAATGACCCAGTCTTTGTATTTGAGAGCCTCGGTGGGTGCAACACGGGGAAGTCGGGTCGTGACTCCGTATGAGAGTCGTAAGCCTTCATTTATGACGGCTCCCTGTTTGAAATTAGTGTGTTATCAGATAAAACTGGGTGTATGAGGTCGACGATTACCAGGTATGGCAGCTGCTCGAGCTCCGTCCAGGATGCAGTACTCAGCGGTGTCGGCATAACCTTCTTGAGTTCCTCTCTTAACTTGGATAGAAGAGCTCGGTCATTGAGAAGATAGAAAGCGATCGTGGTTAATGTCTTCGCAGTGGTCTCGCTGCCAGCAGCAAGGAGAATCTGTCCCTCATCCTGCAAGCGGTCGATCGTTCGTTCCTCCGGCGGTAGGTTGGGGTCGCATAGAGCGTCGAAAGCGGTAGCTTGTGAGCCTTTATTATCCGCCTTCTCAAAAGACTCAAGCGATTCCAGCGATTGCTTCCTGACCATGTGCTGGATCTCCAAGAGAACGGCCGCTTGGGGATCCAGTTTCTTCAGGAGCCAAGGAGGGATGCTCTTCGAGACGGTTAGAACAGACGGGAAGTGCCTGAGCATGGCGCCATTAGCTGACGCTTCCAGGACTGCCTCCTTCCAGCTGAGCTTGAAGTCATCCTCGTCGAGATAGTTGTAGCTCTTCCCGTAAGAGTAATGCGTGATAATATCCATGGTCAGGGCCGTGAACGCGGCATCTAGTCTGATAACGGCACCAGTCTTGCTTGCCGTCTCGAGGCGCTTGGAGAGTTTGTCTATATTCCCCTGGATCAGAGGTTCTAGGCGCATCACTGACCGTTTGGAGAAATAACTGTTTAGAAGACCACGGCGCAGACGGTGGTGGTCATGATTGATGGTCGTCACCATCGACTGCGGAGTTCCAAAGTGGGCTACGAAGCCAATATACTTCTCCCGTTTCCTCGAACCGGGAGCATAGATCTCATCATAGAACTGAGGATCCTTGATATGGAGCTCATGAGGGGTAATCCGGACAATGGGGCCTGAAGATACACATCAGTTGAGTGCATTTGTCACACTATGAATTAGGCCCAATAGTTACCATACTGTTGGTGCATGCGTTCAATCTCCCAGATAAACATGCCACCCTTGACCAGGTTGAAGTAGAACTCGAAAAGATGGGTTACTGCAGCCAGCTTCGGACCAGGGAACTTGCTCAGCGGATGGAAATATAGTCGATAGATGGCGCCCCCGATGACATAGGCCAGGATCCCAGCTGGGATGAGCACAGCGAGAGGAACGGGCAGGAGATCCATGGTGCTTGCTGGTGTGCTTCTGCCGCCCTCAACAACCACCGTGGAAAACCTGGGGAGTCAACGTAATACGAAAAAGCACACACCCCAGAGGTCGATGCGTGGAGCTGATCTTAAGAAGCTCATAGCTGCGCTGAGGGTGTGGGCCATGAATAATACGGATACTCTCTGTACTTTAGCACCGGTCCAGCCCGCCAGAAGGTAGATTGTCCATCTATTACTCCGTAGAGGGAAAGCTGGAAAGTCAATCAATAGCTAGGAATAATGGACAACGCGGGCGCCGGGCAACCCGTCCGTGGTGGAGATTTCCAGGGTGCCGGTCGAGTTTGTAGGAAAAGCTAACTACCTAGGTAACCATGCCAATAATAATAATACATAGATAACGATCTCATCCGGACTCGCGGTTATGAGGGATTGATGGTGCTGATCTGGACTGACTATGCCACTATGGTATTATGATTATCCTAGGCATCTTGCACCTTGCTTTCCCGACACTCTGGGGCTGCTACTTCAACGAATTACAGTAATTCCCACCTGTTATCCATGATTTCTGCACTGACCCTCCCGTCTGGCGCCGTCCCTGCGAGCCAGGCCGATCGGGAGCAGCGAGACTTTGTGAATCTCTGGCCAAGTAATTCAGCTACAATTTTCCCGACGAGATAGATAAAAGGGGAGTTCTGTCGAGACTCGAGAGACAATAATTCATGAAGGCCCTCTTCCTGAAGACCAGAGATAGATCTGTCCTGTTCGTCGTCTCTCCTCGGAGCACAGTTGCAGACAGAAAAAGATCTAGGCCAGTAAAGAATACGGAGTGACCAGCGAATCATAGATATCCGCCCATTTGTGACCTGTAAGCTGTCAAGACTCAAGCCACGCAGCCGTTGCAACGGGCGTGAGATACCAGTTTTTTCGGCGAACTCTCAACCGACCGTGCGCTTCGATAGTGTAAGATCATGATAGTCACCTCACCTCACTGGTTGGCTAACAACTCCGGACGTATCTTGCAGAGATGCTGAAAAAAAGCACAGGGGAGCAAAAAGAGAAAACAAGGTCATGTGGACTATGTGGGAATCGAACCCACGACCTCTCGCAGATGCGATCATAAAGGGATGCGAAGCGAGCGCTCTACCAACTGAGCTAACAGCCCGTAACATGCGGAAGAATTTCACTATTCGACCTTGTCAGGATGCTACATCTGTACAATAAGATCGAGCAGCGGATCCTACATTCTCTCATAGTGATGAAAGAACATCCATCCTGGTAACTACATGAGACAATCGATGAACCAAGAAATGAAAAGAAATGAGAAGAAATGAGCTTGATTTCAGCTGTGACGAGCTTTTTACATACAGGCCACCTGCGCCAATTATACTAGATACTCGAGAACAACCAACGGCAGCGGACACAAAGGAAATACCATCGGATTCGCTATTTGTGTTTCTGACAATGACACAGGACAAAGGTACACTATAGAAACAGTTCAACTCCCGGCCGGGGAAGAGAAGGAACAAGAGAAAATCAACGGCTACCACGCCGACAATTCATCCGCTAAACAGCAGCCATCATCTTCTTAATCTCGGCGATGGCCTTACCCGGGTTGAGACCCTTGGGGCAGGTCCGCGAGCAGTTGAGAATGGTGTGGCATCGGTACACACTCATGCTGTTGTCCAGGGCCTGCTTGCGCTCCGCCGTCCGCTCGTCACGGGAGTCGGCGAGCCAACGGTAGGACTGGAGCAGGATGGCCGGGCCCAGGTACTCCTCACTGTTCCACCAGTACGAAGGGCAAGAGGTCGAGCAGCATGCGCACAGGATGCACTCGTACAGACCGTCGAGCTTACGGCGGTCCTCGGGGGACTGACGGTTCTCCAGACCCTGTTGGCAGTGGATTAGCGACGATAAGTTCCTGCAACAGGCCGCAGGGGTCGTCACTTACATCTTCGGACTTGGTATCACGCTGGAGGTAAGGCTTGATGGACTTGTACTGCTTGTAGAATTGGGTCAGGTCAGGGACCAGGTCCTTGACGACGTAGGTGTGCGGCAGAGGGTATATCCGGGAAGCCTTTTCGGTCTCAGTGGGGATACGGCCTGGGATCGGTCAGTCCGTGTTCGCCTTCTTCGCGCCACAGGTGCACAGAAGATCACATACACAAGCAGGCCAGGGTGTTGACTCCATCAATGTTCATGGCGCAACTACCACAGATACCCTCACGGCAGCTTCGTCGGAAGGTGAGGGTGGGGTCGATCTCGTTCTTTATCCGGATCAGGGCATCGAGCATCATAGGACCGGTCTTGTTCAGATCCAGCGTGTAGGACTGCATCCGGGGCTTCTCCGTGGGCGTATCCGGGTTCCATCGGTAGATGTGGAAAGTCTTGATTCTGGGGTTCTCAGAAGGCTTAGGATCCGTGACAGTCGGGGACTTCTTCTCAGAGACGGGCTGCGTGCTCTTGGAGGTGGCCTCCGTGAAGCCCGCGACGGGGTCAATGGTGGCATAGGATCGCGAGAAGACAGCCGGTCGGAACAGTGGCCTCGAGGCGGCCATGAGGCGCGAGGTTGATCGCAGGGCAGCCATGGCGGGCGGGCGGAAAGAAATAGAAGACGGCGAAAGGCAGCCAGACACTCCCAAACAAGGAGAAGAGGTCAATGGGACGCGAGTAGCGAAATCCGGAGCGCGTAGAGTAGCAGCAAGCCTGAGGGGCAGCTGAAGAGGGGAGAGTGTAGCTTGACGGGCGACGACGAGGAGATTGAAGATATGAAGTCAGGAAGTTCAAGTTCGCCTTTCGTTCATGCGTCTCGCTCTACCTCGGGTCCATCGGTCGGAAACGGCTGACTCAGCACCGCACCGCCAATCACAAGATTGCTAATTGCAAGCGTCGGGGACAAACGGCAAGCCTCGATGCCTCAGGTTGTCCATCGTCCCGTTGGCCCAGTCAAGGACGCCCTAACTAACTACAGTAATTCTTAGTTGATTATTATCTGATCCGGCTGTCTTTATCAATGGAGAGCGAATAGTAATGACTAGTTAGATCACTCATGGGACATCCGGACGCTCATCCTGCGCATCCCGGTCGCAATGGCAACTCCCAGACCGCTGTGGTCGGGAATCCGGATAATCTGAACATGCAACCAATCACAGCCCTCGTTTAGTTGCCGTCACATCCTCCGAGATGCCTAATTCTGCCTGTGCTGCCTCAGGTATCAATGCCTCTTTTCGGCAGTTCCGCACGAGGATGTAGGCTATTGGAGAAGCAGACTTGTGATAATGATGATACACATATAAAGATTGTTGCTTTTCTGAACATATTCTACAATACTAACATGACTCTTGAAATCTCGCAGGAGTGTCCCCAAGAGCTAAAGCTTCGTTCATTTACGATGTCCATTTGAATACCTATGACCAGTGATTACGGAAAAGCATAGATGGTCTCCTCTTTTCGCCTAATATCATCCTCTCAATAGCTAGAAGTGTGGTAGAAGTTGGGAGTTCAATTTGTCTATCACTATCCTGGTAATGATGAAGTGCGGGTAGTTACCAAACAAAATTCACTGAACCACTACATAAATGATGTTTGCTACCACCAAGACAGGTCTAGTATGCTATCATAATAGATGGTTCTTTCCTACGTTTGAGTGCAGTTAATGAGCGTTATACAGTGACACTACTGCCTGATGGCAGGCATTTATACAGCCCAAATTCTTTCCCTTCTTCAGTTTTTTCCACTCACCATATATATTCAAGCTTTATCTCATCCCCCTACATCCCCTATCCGCAAGGATTCGTCTACAGAGGTAGATCATCTGTCACAAGTCATCGTCGTCCAAACTAATCAGAACCAGGGCAAAAGGAGACAATATATAACTTCTTGAAATTGGGAATTTGGTCCACAATATACTACACTTGGTTATCGTTCTGCATTTTCTTTTCTGATAGCCTACTGTCGGACTTTGCAAGATCTTGGGAAGTAACAAAATGGCGTCTACACATCGCAACCGTGGCTCAGAGGTGCTGCTTGCCTATGCCAGCCCGTCTATCTGCCCCCCATCGTCGGAATCTGATACCTCGCCCATATCCCCGTTTCGAGACGGCAGACGTCGTAAAAACCGCGACTCCAGCGAAGATTCAGACAGTGTAGAGCTTCCAGATGGGCTCATCAATGAAGATCTTCGGGCCGGAGGGCCGTATCTATGTGCGATCCCAACTCGCAGCGTCTCGCTTAGAGGAACTCCTATTTTCAATCAGATTGAGCACCGTATGCAGCATCTTGTCCAGAAAATCTCCCAGATTCTTCACTCGTATAGGATCACTACCGAAGCGCTCGATATATGCGGCAGAATCTCCAGGATTGACCCGGAACCGGCAGTCATCCCAACAGTTTTCGTTGTGACACCGGCCCGTTCAATAATAGATAGCAAGTGGGTTGATGCTTGTCGACAACTCCTGGACTTCTTCAGGAAGGAAGCATTGCCACAATTCTCTGTCGAGATTGCTTGTAGGCGGGCCTTCGAGTCACCGTGTTATTTCCCAGTGAAACGTACAGATGCGATCTATCCAGTTTGGCATCAGGTTCTTGACTGTATCTTCAAGGACGTTGAGCTCACTGGTGTCAACGCTATTGAATGTTTTCGCGTGGGGTATAACGTCAACCAGGATGAGAGTCAGCCAACGATCGTCGTATCCGTGAACAGGCGATTGAGCAGAAATTGGAAGTATATACGCGAAAGGATCGTCAATATTATCAACAGCATGAGTCTCTGGAGCGTTGGGGTTAGCATAGGACCTGGTGAGGTATTGAGACAGATCGCATTCCCTCTCGATGGATTCAAGGCAGAGGCGCAAGCAGGACTCAATCTTGGGGTCCACAGGTCCGAGAAATCCGCCGGTACCTTGTCCGGTTGGATTGAAATCGAACATCCTCGGACAAAGCGGTGGCAGAAGCTCGCTCTTACCTGCTTTCACTGCGTCGATCCTGGGATGGACTCTGTCCACTCTTCCCAACAGAACCGTGAGTTGCCTTCCATCTGCATTAGCACCGATACGTGCTTACATTAAGGCTTTAGGACTGAAATTCTGGCAAACCAATGGTATACAGCCTGAAGACCCGCACGCAAAGACCGTTCTCCGCGTTGATCAGCCCTCAGAGAAGGACATCAAAGCTGGTCTAGAGGAACTCGATCACAGGATACAGGTCATAGCGAAGGACCCCAAATATCTGCGCTTCAAGAATGCCCTGGACACCACGGGATTTCTCATTCCCCCGGACAGGTCATCTTACAATGCAATGAAAGCGCAGAAGGAGAAATACGAGAGAGAGAAGCAGCACATTCTAAACTTCAAGTCCCACAATGAGCATGAACTGGGATATGTGTTTAGCGCCTCTGGGTACAGGGAAGAGAGGGTTGCTACAGTCAAGCACCCGTCTGAAAATTCAATACTCGATTGGGCCTTGATCAAGCCGATGCCATCTCGAACTGGCAGCACCAACGATGTGAGTATCTTGACTCTTAATAACCTTGGACTCCAGAGTACTAATGGGTAAAACAAGATTCTCGGATATGGCACTCCTACCGTCGGATTGCCGGAGCGTCTGATTCTCACCGAGACGATGGGACCAGACATGTCAGAGATAACTACCGTCTTCAAGGCGGGACGTTCGACGGGGTATACGCAGGGCACCTACAACGGTCTGGAATCAGCTGTTATAGCAGATAAGATCGTGAATGGCCAGACGGTCCGTACCCGTACGTTGGAGCATGCCGTGTGTGGACGCCATGGACAATGGTTCGGTGACCGAGGTGACTCGGGATCATTCGTGTTCACCTACAGTGGGACAGTCATTGGGATGATCTTCGGAGGGAATACTGACAGAGCTATCTCCTATTTCACTCACATTGTCGATATCTTCAATGATATCAAGAAGATCACAGGGGCCAGCAATGTGAGGATCTTCGGGGATATCTAAGATGCCGTCAATCTGTGATTGGTTTGATGGCAGCAGGTTGTGCTTTTCGGTTTAACTCGGGTGGCTTCTTTAGGTTTCATAATCATATGTACCTAGGTAGAGGAATGCAATTTCGGGGTTTGTCTCAAAAAATTGGTTAGTAAAAGACTATCTAGTGCGTCCCAAGGTGGCCCGACTTCTCCACGTATTTCCAGTAACGATGCTTGGACATTTCGCGCCAGCCCTTGCCCCATTTTACAAATATCAGGAAGGTAAGAGCTTGTGCCAGACCAACAAATGCTGCAACAAGGAAAGCGTTTTGGTATCCCATATTGGTAACCCAAGGAGTTATGCTGGACAATCTTGTTAGAATGGTTCCTCGAAAGTCATAGATGAGGGAGAGTATGTAACGTACCCGTAGCCAACGGCAAAACTCATAGTGTTACGGATGATAATGACCGTAACGAGGGCCTCACCAGAGAGATCTTTATATGTATCCACGCAGTATGAAACTGAAGCTTGGATGCCGATGGTAATAGTGAAGGCGAGCACTCCCATTCCAAAGATTAAACCAAACCAGTGCACTGAGCATACGTTAGTTTCCAAACTTCAGCATATAGGACCGTGCGTGTTGTTCTTACCTCCATGAGCAGCTCCTACTCCCCATAGGATAAGAGCGAAGGGCGTCAGAAGGATGTTGATTGCAAACAGCCAGAGACGGTGTTCTGACTCATGGATGCCCTTCTTGCGACGCGCCAATCTAATCATGAGCCAGTCTCCAAACTTTCCGCTGAAAAGAGAGCTATATGGAAGAAGTCAGATATCGAAGAGAATGCCTACGACGAGAAGGCGGTTTACCTGAGTCCGACACCTATTATTGCAGACACATAGGACAAGCCGACCATCGAAGACGAAAAGTTGTATGGTGCAGACCCCAGGATCAAGGAAGAAGTCCCGTTTAGGACGTTAAACCAAACCAGATTGGAACCATAAGCGAAACCAGAATAAACAACGATTGGAAAGCTGAAAAGGGAGAGAGGCCGCCACATCATTTGGAAAACCTTGAATGGTCGGGGCCTGTCAAGGAGCCTGAGCTTATCTAGGTAGCTCTTCTTTTTGTACACCTCTCCAGCTTCGTAGTCGACGTCAGCCGGAGGGTTCTCCCGGGGTGTCTTCTCTTCCGTGGTCGTAGGGGCTGTCTGGCTCTCTATAGACTCATCGCTGCTTTCGAGAGGCGTGTCTGAGACTTCAACCGCGAGTGGCTTCCGGTCGTAGTTTGTCTCTTCAAGAAAGAAGAAGAGATAGACAAATGCAACCCCGCAGAATATTGCACACCAGTACTGGGAAACACGTTAACCATGCTCTGCGTCCCAAAGCCAACAGATCAACCTACCAAGACCCATTTCCAATCTTGCCCATCGTTGATAAAGCCGGCCAGAACAGGAGCGAGGAAGTTACTCCCAGCAAGCATGAATGCGTAGAGACCAATGTATGCACCACGCTCATGCGTAAAATACTGCGAAGGCGACGGTCAGAATTTTCTCGAAGTATAATCCCTGTGCGACGTACAATATCTGTTACAGAGACTTCGCACAATGATTCGATCGGAGCTCCGAAGAAACCCTGCAGAATCTTGTTTGCAATCCACTGGCCATTGCTTTTCGTATATGGTGCCCAGATCATCATGGCCTGCGGATAGTCAGTACATATGTATATAGAGACTAAGAAGAGGCATCCACCATGGTTGCTAATGTCGAGAAGAGATATACTGGCCGTTTTCCATACTGCAGTGCCAATGGCTGCCACACTAAGCAGCCCCATCCAAAAAAGAGAAACTGCGCACTGTTAGTTGCAAGCAGGGATAACTTGAAGACTGGATACTTACCATGTAGCCTGTACCCGCGTTCAGGTCGCCAAGTGTCAGACCTGTGTCCTCGGAAATAGGAACCAATATGGAGTATATCGCAGCAGACGCAATGCCGACCATCAACGTATACCTGCACGTTGCACGTCAATAAACCACCGTCGAACTTTTGTGCTCCGCAAGTAGATACACGTACATGCACATGCAACTGGTGGATAGCATCTTCCGCCTTGGCGACCAATTCAACGGATCATCTGGGTCACCAGAGGGCTTTGGCACCAGAACAACATCATGTTGCTTGCCCTCCGCATGCGCTGTCTGCATCTTCCCTTGCAGGTCTGGGTTGAAGCAGTTAGACTCACAGACTAGACAGCACTGAAGACATATCGCGACTCACCGACCAGATGCACCGTTCCTGGGATAACATTTTTGTTCTCGATGTGTGGCTGCGCCATTTGTATCGTCACAATGTTTGTCGCAGGTTGCAACGCTGGAATTGTAGATCCTGTGTCGTTCGTCGTTTGAGAGCCGCAAAGAGACTCCCCTGCTCGACCGTTTGGCTATCTTATATCAGATGCAATGGGAGAAACTATGATAAGCGATTCGCCGTGTGGCTTGCGGCGAATACTAGAGCTGCATACTGGCAGCTGTTGCAGGGTGTCTTCGTTATCATGATTATCAGCACGGATCAAGCTCACAGATACCATCACCTAGTGCCATTGGGTCGCAGGGTTGGAGTAGCTTGATAGCCCGCATCTAGGCTTAAAGTGTGGAACTCAGCACTCTATTTGAAGATGAAGATCTGCAGCCAACGGTGTTAGACTCGCCGTTTCTCCAGCTTCGGACAGTCCGCCGACAATAATCCTTATCGCAAACCAATCGCTTCAGAGTCCGAATCCAATAACTGTTCTTCCAAAACACGCAATAAACAAGACAGCTCTTGAACATTCTGCGTCATGGTAATTTGGCTCTGAGCATCCTAATGGTGCTGCATTGGCCTTTTCCCTGTTTATCAGCCAAGTCAATCTGCATAGATAACAGGTTATCTGCTGCGTTAGTGCGGTTAGTACAAGACCGTTCCCCATCTTCAACTCTCGTGTAGTAAGAATGTTATATATATGAACTCCTCTTCTTGAATATTGCATGAAAATGGACCCCAGAATATACCGCAGGACATTCTGCTAACTAGTCAACACATCCCCCACTGTCCCAAAAGCAAATGAGCTAGTCGCTCGAGTGGGACAGCAGGATAAACTTCTGTTCTTGTTTAAGTAACGTACTCCGCCCGGAGAGTTGGGTCTATTCGTGGACCACATGGTTATAGCCCTTCTGGCTCTTACCATTTCGAGCATCCAGCAATCAGCTGCCGGGGTACTTAAGTATGCTAGGCTACCTCGGGACATGGAATGCATACACGCCATAATCTGCATCACGAAACTATATTATCACGGTAGAATGCATCATTTAGCATGTTGCTGGTGCTCGGAAGGAAACACTAGATGATAATTGTTTCTGCTATAACATGAATCTTGCTGAAATGTCGGTCGGAGCACCCTTCCCATAATATGTTTCTGTCTTCGAATAGCTGCACCCCTGGCGAGCCCTTATTGTAGGCCATAGAAATTGGTCCATTCTAACCGAAGGCCATTGTACTTCCGTTCCCGACGGCCGTAAACAGCAGGGGCTCTTAACGTCACATTACATCACCACATACAGTAGTTACGATGAAGAATTATTGAGCATTAGCGCCTCTTAAGACAGTTCTTCTCGCCCTCGAATTGCATAACACAAATGCAGTCTTACCATGGCAATTTCATGTAGGCCGAGATTGAGTTATAAGATGCAATATACCAAGTTGCAAAGAACAGCTTGCTTGTAGCGAGGGAGTTGGGTTGACAAAAGGTATGGAGGTAGCCCAAGCTGTCCGCTCCAGTAGCAATCATCTGGAGAACAGACTCTATCTAGACCTTGTCAATCTGAAATACGTCCAAGCACATGCTGGAAGATTCCACGGCTGATTATTGCAAAGAATGACTGATTAATCGGCCACATATCATTGTCACAACACCTTCAGCATAAGGTAGCAGTGACTGGGCAAAAATTGCGTCTTCCGACACATCATCGCTACTGCTGACTACCAGAATGCCTTTTCTCTTCTCCTACGTCGCCCCGTAGAGCGATTGCTGATTTTTTTCTTTTTCAAATAGCACTATAATCTCACCGTCTATCCGAACAATGTGGCATTGCAGCCATTAATCTGCTTGCCGGACTCCAAACATTTTTAACGCCAATTGATTTGCGACACAATTTGTCTGTGATTCATAGTTGGACGGTTATATAACAATAGCTGCAGTCAACACAAACTAGATATAATATGTCTTGTGCATGAAGCCATGTGCATTGCGAGTTTAATGGCAATTGACCAAAGAACAAAATAGCAGTATTGCTCAAGAGGTTGCCATGCGCAGACCAACAGTCTCACCGGCAGTTCTGTTGGAGTCTACCGATATGCAACAATATGGAACTCATTCAGTGCAAAGTATCCTTTGGAGATTAGCCTCTTGATGACTTCAGATTCCCATCCCCACTTTCTCCATCGCAGTGCTGAGTTCATCCACAGAATGACTCCTCATAAAATCCTCAAAAGTGACTCTTTTCACATGAGGATACCTCTGGTTTTCCATGTCAATATCGAGATAGGTCTGCCCATTCGTGCAATAATACTGGTAGAATCTGAAACACCTCAGTTGACTGAAATCTTCCCTAGGGTTGCGTTTCCGCACAACACTTACAAATTCAGGTAAGAAAGCACATTCGCCGGATCTTCGGCCATTTTCTGATGCATGAGCTTATACAAATCTTCGGAAGAGCCCAACCGGTTCAGCCCAGGTCTCTTTCCGTATACCGATTCAAAGGTATCAGCGATCTCGACAATGCTCTTTCGATCCCCAAGAACTGTGTGATCGCAGCCATTTAGCATAAGCATTACAAAATTCAACTGGTTCTGATTAAGGGAAGACGTACACTTCTGCAGGCCAACCGCAGTTTCGTCGAGAGCCACCGCTGAGACAAATTCGGCTGCGTTGGCATAACTAGTCGACTCCCACACTTCGGTCCCGGTGCCCCAATAGGAAAGAGTATACTGCGCCGGATCCCAAATGCCAAACCAATGATACCAAAACGTATCCATAAATGCACCGATCAGCACATGGACACCTGCAACGTCCTTGGACTCCAGATACTCTTTCACCAGTATCATCGGATCTTTCGATGGGAGTTGACCATATTGCAATTTGGTGAAGTCCACCGTATAGTCACTGGCGATGTAGCGTTGGACACCTTCTAATTCACAAGCGTCGATCAAGATCTTCTGACCGTCTGTCATAAGCTTGTTATCTCCCAGATAGCAGCAGATGACAACGCTGCAACTTCTTGCAAACGACCGTAATGCCTTCATATCATCCGATCCACCTTGAGTAATGTGGACGCGAGGGGACGTCTTGATGGAATCTGGGAGCTTTGCCGGGTCCCGGCAAAAACCACGTATGAAGACATGTTGTTGTTTGAGGAGTTCCCCAACAATGCAGCGCGCGAACTTCCCGGTAATTCCGGCGATGCCAACAATTGTACTCATTGTGTATCAATAAAATTGAGGTCAATCACTTTCTCATGGAACGCCGCAGATCAGGATAGCCACACATCATTATTGCTGATATGCATCGCTATTTAATGGCATATCTTTGAAACGGTGTAAGCGATATCGGAACCGAACTATCGTCCAAGACACTGGCAAAGTAAGTTTCTGGAAGTGATATCATTATTAATTCGAGCTCTACACGTCGGAGTTCGCTGTTTAACGAGAGTCCGAAGCGCGTAAGCAGCTTTCGGAGACCGAATTGCGATACATAGTATTATGCATGAAGCCCAATAAGCCCGTTATACTACTATATAGACTTTGACGATCGAATAATCTACATTATTAGTCCATGTTTGGCGAACAATTTCTTGGATACCATCCCAATTTGGAAAACATTACGGCCGATATATCTTCCCCATTTGGTGGAAATTCATCGCGCACAGGGGTCTTCTGGTGCGAAGTCCGAGGCTCCGGCTAAAAAAAAGGTCCGCTCCTCGGGAGACATATACATTCCGAGTTTCCTGTATCCCCCCGTGCTTTAGGGCCTAGGTACTTTATATCCCGGTCACTGCTACAAGGAAATAATAATTCTCAATGTTTTCTCGATTATTTGCTTAAGCAATATTCCTTTGTCCTTTTTTTTCTCTCTTCTGCCCTAGCGTCGTATATCTTGCAACGGATTACGAGGCGACCAAAGATGGTTTCTCTAACTGATGTGAAAATATCCAACGGGCAGCTTACAGCTGCTACTGTTCCAAAGGTTGCAGTTTTTGTTGGTGCAACCTCCGGAATTGGCAGGGCGGCCTTGGAGAACCTAATCTCTAAAGGTTTTCCTGTGAGAGTGTATATAATAGGCCGTGATAAGGCCGCCTTTCAGCCCACTTTGAGTGAGCTGCAGGCTTCTAACCCCTCTGCTGATTTGATCTTTCTCGAGGGTCACATATCTCTGATGGCCGAGACAAGGCGTCTTGTCGATATGATCCTCATCCGAGAGGAGTATGTTGACTTGCTTTTCCTTTCGGCCGGTTTCCTCCCCTTTCTCGGACGCCGAGGTATGTGTATCAATGCAGCGAAGATACGGCTTATCGATCACTTGTGCTAAAGAACAATAGAAACCACTGAAGGTATAGAGCTCTCAACGGCTGTTGCATTTTATAGCCGCCAGATCTTCATCAGACGTCTGCTTCCTTTGCTTCGAGCAGCGGTTAATCATGGCGCTCCGAATTTCTCACCCCGGATAGTTAATGTCCTAGGCACGGGCGTTGAGACAGCAAATTTATATCTCGATGACTTAACACTGAGCGGGCCCGGACATTTCAACGTTGCCAGCTATGTTAGCCATGTGGCAACAATGACTTCCGTTAGCCTTAAGCGTTTGGCCGAACAACCAGAGAACAAAAATGTTGTGATCATTCATCATCATCCTGGCTTTGTGTCCACTGATTTATTGAAGAAAAGTTGGGGCGATCAATGGGACGAAGGTAAACGCAATATGGGCGCCAGAGCTCCTGCAGACACTACGTTTTCAACCCCTGAGGAAGCAGGAGAGCGCTCACTATACGTGATCACTAGCGCAAAGTACGGCGGAAGTGGTGTCCCACTGCGGGAAGGACAGGGAGTCGGATTGACTGTGAAAGGGACAGGGAATGGCTCCCTTTTTTGCGTTGGTGATAAATTGGAGACTTTGAAACTTGGTGATCTGCTTGACTCTCTTGAAGACAATGGCAGTGCTGATTTGATTTGGACTCATGTTGACCGGATGATTGGAAAGTACTCGTAACGTCACTGGTAAATGTACCTGAACTAAACGGCAAGGATATTGCATTGTTATCTGGTGGTACGAGGATCCTAATATACCGAAGTATTGGAGAACCGAGATCAGCGATGACAGTTGGACTAAGGATCGAATGGACTACGCTGGCTTCAAAAGGTTTTCATATCTCAAACAGTTCATCGTAGGACTGGGCGATATAGCCTTCTTATTATGGATGTGCACGGCAGACATTGACCTCTGAATTTGACAAGGTATGCTGTTAGAATAATATTATTCCTCTCTGTATTCCAGCACGCTCGTCAGCTTATTGTCAACCTCTAGATGTCAGCTGCTTTGGACCTTTGAAAGGATCGCACGGTTGCCTACTTCAGGATAAGCAACGTCGAGGATTCAATCATATCGACAAGCTTGTTTTTGGAGCATCTATCCTATAGCTCGTATGAAGGAATTTACTTCGGAGACTATTAAAACCAGATTCAAAGCTACTGGTCTATTTCCATTCGATCCAGAAGAAGTGCTTAAACGATTTACTATTCAATTAAATACACATACGCCGCCAGGGAGTTGATCAACTAACTGAACTATTTCCATCTCTAAAATACCGCGAAATCGAAAAGAATTGGAGAAGCAAAAGACTATCATTCAAAGCTTGCTTGGAAGACGAACCCAAAGTCCTCCGTCTTGTGATCGACGAGCCATAGATTATTTCGTTTAACCATATGAACCCTCATGGAACAGGATATCCGGAATCGACGCTCAACCAGCGAAGAACCCCAGCAGAAAAAACGACGATCTATTCATGAAATGAGCAATATAGAGCGTGTATCTATTGGATGGGGTCAAGCTCTTACAGAAAGGAATAATCAGGCTAGTGAAACTCCTACTAGTACCCAGGGGGAATCGGGAATTACAGAGGGTATCTGCACCTGTCCGGAGATTAGTTTCAATCGTCATCTCTTCAATCCATTCCTTTAATTTGTGCAGCCTCAGAATGGCTGCATTTTCTCCCTTTTATTCGAAATTGGCATCCTCGACACCATCACCAGCATCGGCCAGCGCGATCCTCGTTGCATCAGCACTAAATTTCTTGATTGCCTTGCTCAAAGTAAGGAAATTGCCTTCCAGTGCTCATCTTGCTGCCATTTAAGAATAGATGACCATTGGCTCAAATAGCTTAAGGCCAGAACCTCTTAGGGAAGAGTGCAAGGTGGATGTATAGAAAGAAGGTAAGATGATTTAGGATAAGGTCTTTACCGGATATCTGTATATCTAATGGATACCAGTATTCAAACTCGCGTCATACTTTTTAGAATGATTCCTTGCTGATCCCGATCTCTCTAAATAGGCCGTCGGAAATAGGGATATTAGTAAAAATACAATCCCATGCTTTGTCGGATATTTGCTCTGGCTTGATATTGAGAAGTCCCGGTTTCTGTGTATAGCGATCGCCGTAAAAAAAGTAAGAGACAGTATAATATAACATATAGATTGTATTATCGCTTAAGCTCTTAACAAGGAATTTAGTATCCGAGGGTAACTTAGTTCCAAGACCATAATTGTGTGCGCAAGCCCATTAGTTTAACCACCCAATATTAGCTTTAAATTAGTTTTGTACTTCCGGCGTAAATATATTAAGGCCATTTATGATATAATCAAGAACTGTCTTCTGCTACTCAAGATCGCCCTCTCTATAATTAAGGAACTATTAACCCAAGTATGCTATAATATACTTGTCCCCGCTTTAGCTAATAATCTTGCCTGCTGGATTAGTTAAAGCAAAGGCATCTCCACTTTTAATTAAGGAGTGCCGAACTTTCTCCTTTACTTCTTAGATAGACTGGCCAGTAAACTCTCTAATAAGCATTTTGCCTTTATAGAAGCCTTTAGAATAAGCTAATTTCTTCGCAATATCAAGCTGAGCTGTATCCTTTGGGGTGTTGATTTTCATATCTTAAATTAATTTCTTCGCCGTGAGGTTTCTATAAGTAGGTGTCTCAATCACAGGAATAATTTTAAATTCGGCCCATTCCTTCTCAATGCTGTAGTACTCGGGTTTCTTGATAAGCTCTTGAATCATCGTATAGTCGTCTGGATTATCGGATGGCACACATGTGACAACTCCAGTATCTTTTGTAGCCGATACGGAGTCCATGGGGAGTATTCTGATTCCTTCGGTATGAACGGAAAGAAGGGCGTTCATTAAGGTACCAACAAATGCTGACCCAGGGAGGTCAACGACTGGCTGAAGCTCGGACTGAGCTCTGGGGAAATCCTCAAAGAATGTTCCTTGAAATGCTATATTCCACGCAGCTCGCTTTGTGCAGACATAGTACTCTGTGTCGGAGACTTTAAATATCCCATAACGTATATTAGGATCCACGAAACAACAGACCTGGCCATACATCGTTTCCGGCCTCAAAGTCGCTGGAATGAAATAGACGCTCGCGTCCTGAGGTACTTTCCCTCAATAACTTTTGCTACCACTGCTGACTATGTTTTGACTTTCAATTTTAAAGCCGTATACTCAACCGGACCAAGTGTTTCTCCTTCAGACCGATCATGGTCCATGCATGGTTGACCGTCTTTTGGGCTATAGATTGTATATCGGTTCCCATACTGGATCTTGTTCATTTGACGCAAGCAGTTCATCTGCCAGCGAGCGAATGAGCCGCAGGAAGGGTTCAGATCTGTTGTGACAAACTGCATTCGCCAGTCAATCCGTGCTCTAAAATCTTTCAAGTCTCTGGCACAGAGCCCCGGGAAAAACTCTAGCTAGTAATTTCCGTCCGCAAACTTGTGGATATCTTCTAAAGGTATGCCTATGGACAGCATAATTAGAAATTGATACTTTGCCTTGACTGTTACTGCTGCAGCTTTGGATTTCTTGCCGCTGAACTTCGTTATGTCCTCTCTAGTGACATCCTGTGTCAGCGCAACTGCCACCCCACTCTCTTCTGATGATTCGGTTTCCTCCATATAGCCCTCAAAGTATTTGCCGAACCTCCTCATTTCATCCACGAGCTTGTCTGCGCAAGCTTTGATTGCCATACCGGTGCCATGGAACCCGAGAGGGAATAAGGTTCTCTTGCCGATCATGCCCTGAAAACCCACGGTGAACTCAACTTTGAGACCGTAAAGCTGTGTCCAGCATGAAGGACCCCGTTTATGTAGGGATAGGCGAATGTGGCATAGTATTTAGGATGTTGTTCGTGAAGCTCATCGTCAGATATTGAGCCATAGGCTACCTCGTCGATGAACGGCGCATTCGATTAGAATACATCGTCTTCTTGCCATTTTGCTTGGTATTTCTTGTCAATTTTGACGAGGGTGTCACGCTTCTCTGTCTGTGACGGAGAAATGTCAGCAAGCAAAGCATAGAAAAGGTGCAAGACTACTGATATTTTGAAGCTGCAGAGTTGCGGCAGAGCCAGCGCTCGGGTCGACCTTCTCGGTCGGTGCAGACCCTATGACTTAGGTACAGTGTTTCACTTGAGAATTCGGGAGATTTCTTCTTCTGTCTGTACCGTACTGCTCTCCTGGCAAGGTGTCAGCCTGATGGAATCAGTGACTTACTGCGACTCACAGAATAATGAGTCCAGGAGGAGAAGTGGGGGATAGATATAGCGGTATAGGCTGGTCTGACTTACCGCATACCGATCATCTAGTTATGACTCGCGTGGATAACCCAAGGCACTATGAAAACTTCTCAACCCAATTCCTACGGAAATGGCTACTTCTCTGGCATGTGCGAATAACCTACTTTAGAAATCGAGCATGAGTAGGTAAGACTGGCTATCCAATATCCTTTCTCTTTTGGTCATCACTAGAAACGGTCATATGGCAACTGGGACAATAAATGGGGGTATTTGTTTAGTGATTATCAATAGAATTAGGTCTGCATGCAAAAATGGAGAATTCACATGAATCTCAATACTATATGGCATTGTGGGCTATTGTATGAAGAACTTATGGATATTCCGGCGTATTTCGATTTTATTTAAACGATGTTAGGTAGTCATTCTACTTGAAACTTAAACACATGGATATAGTCTGTTGGTTTTGCGTATATTACAGCATGTCAGATCTAGGACCAACCTCTAAGGAGTTCTCCTTTTTGATCTAGTTGTCTAGTCGACTTCCGTCACAGCACAAACCGAAGAATTACCCCTTGCCTTGCAATTTATCTTCATTATTTCAGGCTGCGACCAAACTCAGTGACGAGGCATACTTTCAGACCTCCCGGGATCCTGTGCTCTGAGAACTTTTCGTAGTCCTCACTTATATTTTCAAACTCATCTAGGATCAATGAAGAGTCAGCGTATTCCGAGAAATTATGAGTTTTTGATGACTTTACCCTCATAAGTGAACATCCAAGAAGGGTCATACTTCCCTTCGGTAACCAAATCTAGTAGGAACGGATGATACTAGCAATAGTCAGCATTGCCCATGAAGCCTATATCTTCTATCTTGTACTTACCTTCTGTGCAGTCAATTGCCCTCCACGAATCGTGATCGACTTCTCCATCAAAGTACCAATCGGGAAATCATTCGTGCTGCAGAAAAAGTCCCCTATGAGGGCGATATTTCCACACTTACGAGTTGCTTTCAAGATGTCTGTTATGGTATCTCCGCTATCCCTCTCTAGGCCCAATGCTCTCATCACCTCGTGATCTGGTTTATTCGTACTGCGAAACCCACTCGCTTCGATGGAACGATCAAGCCCATTTGGCTGGATCGAGAGAATATAGTCCGCTACCTCTTGATGCTCAGCAGCATTTATAGGAATCATTCCGAACTCCTCTGCTATCTTAAGACGGTGAGGGTCTTTGTCCACAGCATATACCTTTGCGGCTCCACGGAGCTTTGCCAGCTTTTGTATTGAGAGACCGACCGGTCCGCAACCCCAGACGCCAACAATATCTCCTTTGCCAACCTCAGCTAATTCGCATCCGTGCCAAGCGGTGGTGGTCACGTCTGCAAGACCGAGTAACTTCTTAGCGTCGACATCTTTTGGCGCTTTCACACATGTTAGGTCTGCATTAGGAACTCGACAGTACTCTGCTTGATCACCGGCATAACCGCCTGTGATATGCGAGTAGCCGAAGATCCCAGAAATCCGATGTCCGTACAGAGCCTCCATTTCCTTAGATGGATTTGTCATATCGCAGAGTGAATATTCTTGACGTTGACAGTATTGACAAGTTCCACAGGCGATGATTGGCAAAATGATAACTCTGTCGCCAACCTTCAGGTTCTTGACCTGGTCCCCAATTTCCTCAACGATCCCAATAGCTTCATGCCCCAGAATATCTCCCTCTGACATGGCCTCATCCAGCTCGCCTTCGTATATGTGCAGATCTGAACCGCAAATTGTGCAGTGTGTGATATGCACAATGGCATCGGCAGGATCGGTCAGCGTAGGTTTGGGAACGTTGCCGAGCTTTATGTTTCTCTTGCCCATCCACATTGCAGCCTTCATCCTTTCGGTCGGATGAGGTTTATATGATGTACTAGGTACATTTCTACACATTGTCAGTTAATATTGCTTGGTATAGATCAGGTATAATTTCTCGGACAGACCTCGCTACGGCAGTCATTTCGCAATCGAACGAGTGAATTTATCAGATTACTGTGGAAAGCGAGTTAAAATATAGGTATATCGACGTGTTTATGAGAGCTGATCGGGATTCTGTATCTGTGTACACATATGGGAGGAAGCACATGATTGATACGCAGTAATGCACGAGACCTTCGATATTATCAAAGTATTCTGATCTCATAATGATGACACGTGAACATATTTGTCGGAATCAAAGTCGTGAAACTACTTATATCTGGCTCAGCGAATACGGCCATGCCTACCACCGGCTAAGCGCGATCGAGCTTGTGGTACTGAAACTTAAGTAAAGCTTAACTAAATGCTTAGAAGTAATACATGATGAGGCTTAGGTTTCAAGGAATAAGCTGAAATGAGGCATATAATCCACGAATTCTGGGTCTTTTAGACATCGATACGCGTTTTCCACAACGGATCTATCGGCTATTGTATCAAAAACTTCAAGATAGGAGCTATATAACAGAAGAAGTAGAGTTTGATATTAGCTAGGTGGGGCTCCCAGACGCAGCGACAGAATTTCGGTTCCACTAAATCAATCTCATTGCGACAAACCTGAGATTTGAAAGGATAGAACAGTTTTTAGGTGATGACATTTCGATGAGGGGGTCCCCTGAAAATTCGCATTTCTTACTTACTCGTCACCGCTCATCGGCTGAGGCTGGATTGATCGATTTTAACACTTCGAGGGGCTGGCCAAAGCGCTCGTCCAAGGCTGGTATGGCGTACTTAAGTATAACCCCAGATTCGACGGACTGATAGTCTATCTACCTCGCAGTGTCATTTGCACCTACCACGCACTCGACGCGCAGGCCGCGATGGAAACGCTGCAAGTGCCTTCTTTGGCTGACAAGATCGCTGGGGAGGATAACTAAGACTGTTCTAACTTCTGCGTCTGATTAACTACCTAGCGTGGAGACTCAAGCCTCTTTGGTCCGAGATAAGAGATATGGATGACGTCTTGGCATGCTCTACTGTATGGTCCAAATGCCTCGCGTTTCACGACAGCTGATAACAAACCGCGAGGCTGAAATGCGCCTCTCTCTGCGAGGGATGAGCTGGAAAAACGTCAATCCTACTGATAATCATCTTCTCAAGGCAGTCCATGAACGGCACTCGGAATACTTACATGGCAAGACAGAACTGGAAAAGGTTCTGTATTTCGAATATCTGAAGCCTTTGTCACAGCCTGCAGGACGATACGGATGTTGGCTCACGGGGAACAGTTCTAGAATGGTTACCGAATCACCCACTACCACTCCAGAAGCGAAGCAATGCCTGCAATCTCTACGAACAGTGGTGCTCGAGCCGCTGGAGTGGCTTGCTCTTACCCTCTCACGAGGCTGAACCACTGATTGCCAGGTTGCACTCGCTAGTTTCACAGAGAGATAAGGCGATATGATAACGGTATTGGTGGCAAGGTCATAGTTGACTCCCAGAGTCGCTCCCCAGGGAGGTCTTTAAATATTCGGATAATGACTCCCTGAGGCTTGCTCTTAGAATGCTAGACCACTTTTTCCTGTCGGCTCGTCGCAGTCAGTCCTGCACGGTCTCAAATCAGCGTCTGCAAGGCCTATTCATCCTGTACCCCGATTGACGATGGAGGATAAGACTACCCAGCAACAGATAGGTGAAGAGCCTATCAAGGACAATGCCGTCGAAGGAGAGGTGCTCGCCTACAATGGAGACGAATATGGCCCTGATTCGCAGTTGTCGCGGACGCTGGGTTCGCGCCATCTGCTCATGTTCTCAGTGGGTTCCTCCATTGGCATGGGTCTATGGTTAGGATCTGGCACTTCTCTCGTCGACGGCGGACCGGCTGGTATCTTCATAGGATACTGTATCGCAGGTTCCATCGCCTGGGCTCTGAATCAGTCCATCGGCGAGCTGGCGATCATGTATCCTATGGCCTCTGCATTTCCTCAATGGGCTCGCAAGTTTATCGATACCGCACCTGCTTTCACCGTTGGCTGGGCATATTGGTTCTCCGCGGCTATTACTCTCGCTAACGAACTCCAAGGTGTTGTCACGGTGCTCAGTTTCTGGACAGATAAAGTTCCTACGGCAGCTTGGCTCTCAATTTTCCTCGTTCTTATTTTCCTCATCAACATCAGCGCCGTCAAAGTCTTCGGTGAAGCGGAGGTCATCATGTCCACGATCAAGCTGTTTTGGATAGTTGTGGTTATCATAAGCTGCATTATCATCAGTGCTGGAGGAGGACCAACCCATGAGAAGATAGGTTTCCGGTACTGGAACTCTGATCCATTCACGCATGGCTTCAAAGGGTTCCTGTCGGTTATGGGAACGTGTATCTTCGCCATGTCCGGTTCCGAGATGGGCGGCATCGTCGCCGCAGAGGCCAGTAACCCCAAAAGAGCTGTTCCGAAGGCTGTCAATTCCATCTGGCTTCGTCTCAGTCTCTTCTATGTCATCGGGGCTCTCATGGTCACGATCACAGTCTCACCAAAGGATCCAAACCTCTTTGGTGGGACTGGTATCAACGCCAGTCCCTTCGTCATCGCTTTCCGTAACGGCGGAATACCCGGTCTTGCCCACGCCATGAACGCCATCATATTTATCAGTGTGTTCTCCTCTGGAAACGCGCAAGGCTACGCAGGTTCTCGCACACCCATTGGCCTGGCCAATATCGGAATGGCCCCGGCCATCTTCAAGAAATGCGACCGCCAGGGACGCCCATGGGCCGGTATTGCCATTACTTTCCTCATCGGAGGAGGCCTGTGCTATCTCAACGTTAGCAACTCCGGTGCGACCGTCTTCACCTGGTTCTCTAACCTCACTTCCCTCTGCACTTTGTACACTTGGGGTATCATCTTCCTGGCCCACATCCGATTCCGTCGCGCCTGGAAGGTACAAGGCCACAGCCCGGAGGAACTGCCCTGGAAGACATGGACCTACCCTCTTGGTGCTTACTGGGGACTTGCCTGGTGTATTATCTTGATTATCGTAGAGTTCTACATCGCTGTGTGGCCACTTGGTGAGAAGAGCTCCGCCAAAAACTTCTTCGCGAATTACATTTCAATCGTGGCGATGTTGGTCCTGTATATCGGTGCCAAGATCTACTACCGGGGACCCTTCTGGATCAAGGCTGAACATATCGATCTCAACACAGGCAGAAGGTACTACCCCACCGAGGATATGGAAAAGGAAGCTGGAAACCGCACCAAAAGGTTCGGTCTCGCAAGTATCACCGGATTCCTCACCGGAGAGTCCAAGATATAAGATAACTTATAAAGCATCACTTATGTCCGCAGCTAGGAAATAAAAAAGAAACCAGTTGCAGTTGAAATTTGTACCAAGTCCGTGTTATCGTCGTGTACTATGTATTTCCATATCTTAGTTGAGCCTTTTAGCTATGGCACTATTTTCATAAACTTTGACAGCTTTTGACGTGTATATTAAGACCTTCAAGAGCTTGAAAGCAATCATGCTGTGAAGGATAGATGAAATCGGACACGAGAACTCGCAACCAGGCGATAAGCCGACCATGTGTATCCATATATACAGAAATATGAAAATTTAAGATGTGTCTGCAGAGTGCTCATTCCCGCTATCTAGATTGCAATCTACCTAGGTACCTAGATAGTTGATAGTTGATTTATCCGCCTGTTACTAATTCGCTTGACGGTAACCGCGTATTTGGTAACTTGGTTACTTACCTACCTAGGTAGTTACCGCTAATCTTGGCAGGCAGCAGCGACGTAAGTACAGTGCGGCTAGTACAATTTATTTTTCCTTGCCCAGGTCGCTGGAGTGTGAAAATCAACCATAACATAGACATTCACTTGAGAGATAAACCATGTGTATTGTCAAACTCCCTCTGGAGATCCTCCATGAAGTCGTTAAGTTTTGCATTCCTGAAGAAATCGACCAATTGTCAGAGACCTGTAGGACTCTCTACCATGCGACACAACGGTTCCGTGCGGACCACTTGTTGAAGCGCCGCCAGTATACCGTTTTCCGATATCATAATGGGATGAATGACGATGACGAAGAAGAAGAAGAAGAAGAAGGAAAGGACGGCAACGATGACCATAGTGATGGTGGCAGCAGCGGCAACAATTCCGAGAATCACCAATTGCGCATATCCCACTGTGTCGAATTACTGCTAAAAATTGCTCAAGAACCGCTTATTGCGCGTTATATCCAAATTGCAGATCTTCGCGGGGATTTTGAACCGTATTGCAGGCCCGACGAAGAATATCACATTGCATATGACGAACTAGTTTCACGGAAGACAACTATCATGGAACTGATCGAGGCGTGTCCCTTGTTGCGAGAGGCGGAAGCCGATGCAACTACATTCTGGGAGCATATGGTCGATGAAGACACCAAGACATTTTCACCATCATATGTCACGTTACTTATTCTGTCCTTCATGACCAATGTCAGAAAATTAGCGCTTCCCATGCACATGTCAAAGACAAGCAGTGCTGAGGATGCTCTGTTCAGGAAGGTGGCTGATACCATGGTCAGGATAGCACAGACCACGAACACAAAAACTGGAAGCCGAGACATAGCTCTAGCTAAACTAAGAACTTTACTTCCCATGACTGGGGCTGACTATGAGGACAAGGTCGCTCTGCAGACTTTGGTACCTTTTATGTCTATTCCTTCAGTGGTTGAAGTTCTAGGCAGTAGCTGTGTTGCCCTCGACGATGGTTACACTGGCTACCCTTTCAATCCTGACTACGAAAGCTTTGGGAGAAGCCTCGAGCGATTGGAACTGATGAGTAGCACTGTGGGCGTCCGCGAAATAAGAACACTGCTGCAACAATGTTCGAAAGTCAAGGTGTTCAAGCTTGACTACACAGTCAAATGGCATGGGTGTGGGTGGAATTGGAATGCAGGTCATTTTATGCGTGCTATCGAGGATACCTGCAGTGATACTCTAGAAGATTTAGGTATCGATATTGGTGGGGATGTCAATGACATAGGTACGGGTATTGTCTCTATGAAACGGTTCAGAAGCCTCAAGCGGATCGAGCTCGATGTGCAAGTGTTTCTAGGCGTCCCTTGTGGGGGAGATATTGACCAAGCCTGGGATTATGACACCACCGATGAGGCTCCCATGGGTGATCCGGAGATTCCGAAAGTTACGGATTTGTTGCCTGCATCTGCGGAAAAGCTATTGCTTTTTGCACAAGATTATGATGAACATGCGGAATGCCTTGAAGCGTTGTTTGCCGGTGTAACACAGGCGGAACGCGAGAAACATCTACCAAACCTCAAAACCGTCGCAGTCAAGGTCCGAACGCATAGTCGTCTAAGCCTAAGTTCTCCTGCAGACCGGGCTTCAGACTCGGAGGAGGCCAGGACATTCGCTTCTAAAATTCGAAATAAATTCGAGGTCGCTACGAGCGCAATCAATCGCTTTGGAGGCCGCATGAGTTACGTCCGACATTCGAATATGGTCAGCTTTACTCCTGAAATATTCAGTTATCTTTAGTAGCAGGAGAACTATCTGTATTAGACCTATACGGAGGATATACATATGAGCATTGAAAACGTTTCATTTCCCGACTATGGCTTGACAAGAGCATTCGCGGCATATTTACGGCATCTAACTCTTTTCTATTCAAATTTGGATTTGATTGAAGTGCTGCATTATCACTGCTTGAAAATGAAATCTTCGGGGTTAGCCAAAATCGCCTCGCCTCTTAGATCTTTCCACAAATCATTCACCTGATCGACAGCTTCCTGGCATAATGGTCCCTTCTTAAGCTATCCAAGAGCTGCAGCGAACTCGATCCTGTCCCTGGAGGCAATGATAATTACCTCCCGTTATCAGGCTTCAAGTTCGAGTGGTACGTTACCTACCTGCAAGCAATTATTTCCACTAGCAATCGTCCCAAACCCAGAGGAAATGTTTAGCGTCGCAGGGGTGATGTAGAAACTGTTGTACATATTTCAAAATAATCCGATCTCTTTATTGAATCGCCCTTTGCCATAAGTAATAATCTCCTCGGGAGTCTTGCTATGTTTTTGGTCATCATATATTACGCTCGAAATTATGACTTCAGCTTCTCTAACAGTACAACGGGATTGCTAAATTAGACAGACCATAAAACCCTAAGACTGGTTAGGTAGTTCCAAGAAATCTTGTGGAATCACCAATAAATTATTGATCCGTTTCTCGAAATGTGAATTCATAAGTATATGTCAGCACTTGTTTGAGAACTCATTTATTTATGGCTGAGCTGCTCGTGTGATCTAACAACGCGATAAAAATACCTCGAACTTAGTCAACGTGCATAGAGTAACTTAATTATCCCATCTAAGTACTCGCCTACTATTACTCCGGGGCAGTTATTCGTTGTAGGGCGTGGTCATCTGCAGATCCCGCCTTCATCCGTTAACAAGCACAGCGTGATCCTGTATCCGTTCAGAAGGTTTCTGTCCTTGCCGAAAGCATCGGAAAGTCGATCTTACTAGGCCACAAGAAGGCCAAGATCACCAAAATGTCTGAGACTTTGAGATTCTTGGCCTCAGACTTGGCACTGTCGGTTTCCGTTTGGAGCAGTCGACCTATGATTATTATCGGCACGGGCAGCAAAAATAGATGGCGCAGCATCATGGCTGTTCCTATTCCGCCATGGATCGATCTGTTACTCCACAGCAGATTCTAGCAGTCATACAGTACCTGATCCTCAATGTAACCCTCGCCATCTGGTAGAGAAGCTACCTGATTGCAATGTCCACCTCTAATGCAGTAGTCTATGGTACAGTCTCAAAAGTTTATGTGCTCAACCGAGTAACAAGACTCCACATGCATGTCTTACCTGCAAAAGATTGACCTTATATTCTATTTTTAACCATCTTCAGCCTTCGCGACAACTTACCTTGACACAGTAAGAACCTGTGAAACTCTGTTACTGACACCCTTCCACTTGCAACAGTGGGCGATGTGGTGTAATTCTGTAACTTTGTCTCACATTCTTGTTCTCTCCTCTCCGCGACTCACCGCTAGAGAGTGTAGCGGCGATATATAGAGTAGAGTCTCTGCTACTTTCTTTACTTGCTATTATTTTCCTATTCATAAAAATATATTATAACAAAATCTCCTCGCAAGTTAGTAGATAACATTCTCCTCACGAATCTTTTTAACAGCCCTCGCCTGCAATATTCTCTGTTATCGAGTCCACGTCGCTTCTCCGTTCCGGAATATATCACCACGAGTGCACTAAACATACTATCTGTCAAAGACTTCAATAATAACTCTGGAATCAAGATGAAGACCTTTATCGTCTCCGCTCTTGCGGCCCTCGCCCCAATTGCTGCTTTTGCCGCGCCAGCTAATACAAGCGTAACCGTCTCCTACGACACGAAATACGACAATGCTGGTCTGGATCTTGACACAACTTCTTGCTCAGACGGCCAATACGGACTCGTAACAAAGGGCTACAAGACTGCTGGCGCGCTACCCTCTTTCCCAAATATCGGCGGTGCCTTTACTGTTCCCGGATGGAACAGTCCAAACTGCGGCAAATGCTACCAGCTCAGCTGGGAGGGCAAGAGCATCTATGTTACAGCAGTGGATCACACAGCGGAGGGATTCAACATCGGACAGAAGGCCTTGGATACCCTGACCGGTGGACTTGCGGTGCAGGTCGGAAGAGTGACTGCCACTTATTCTGAGGCGGATCCTTCGAGCTGCGGCCTGTAAAACGATCGGAAGTACGACGAAGAGACTCGATGGGAAGTGGTATAACGGAGGCGTAAATAGTTTTAGAAGATGGAAGCTCAGGGTGCATCATTTCTGGCTTCTTTTCTTTTTTATTCTTGTTTTCTTCCTTTCTTTTCCTTCCCGAGATTCTATGGCAAGGAGATTTCGCATACCCTTTCTTGTCATATCCATTCCTTGTATAATGCGGTGAGAAACCAATTGTTGCATGATGCATGATCTAGGATCTTAATTTGATGTTTTTTTTTTTTTTTACCGATTCTTAACCCTGGATAAAGAATGTAATCCCTCGTAGATCAAGACAGGAAGTTTTCGAATAACGTTAAAACCAAAAATGCTAGTTTTCGACGAAACGTCCACAGGTAAGCTGTCCATTCGAGCATAAGACGTTTTTAGTGGCTCTTCTCATAGATCTTGTAACGGTTTTTATAAAGTTAGAGATTCATATCAGTGAAGCGGATCATGTGTCTTAATATGGCTTTCAATAGTTATCAAATCGCGATTCCCAACATAAACCTCACGCATTTCAATTCATACTCACAGACCTCTAATTATCCTCATTGTTGAATTATCGTATCAAGCTTAAGTATCTTTGACACTCTTATGTTGTCGATTAGCAGTACTTCCTCGGGAACTAAACCTCGACATAAGCTTCGTCGCAAGTCACGAGTGGAGATATAGTACGAGATAGACCCCGTTACATAGTAACCAACGGTCCGGGGTCGAAACAGATCGGGAAATAAAATACGAACCCTCAAATCTATCCTTGTGGCCTTAGGAATACGGCTTTCGGCCCGGACAATTGATGATTCAGCCAAGCATGATTATTAACTATATTTCAAGGTCCTGGCTGAGTTATATCCCTTACCTATTATAGACGTTATTCCTTTCAAAATGGTGAACAAAATGTGCGGCTATTTCATTTGGCGGGCGTCCCAGCAGATGATACTGTACCTAAGAAGCTATGGACAGAGTCTCGAAGGGTCGATCAAACAAGGATTATCATTTAATCTACGTCAATTCTTTTTTCTGCAACCGGTTGCACATATGCCGATCTAAGTATGCAACGCGTACGCTTCTCGAGCCCAGACGCATAGGAGAAATTGAAAGGTCCTTTTTGCCGACCCTCGTCGCCATTTTATAAAAATTACGTACTGGCTCCCTCCGTTTAACGTAGTGAGAGCACCCTGGTAAAAAATCCTAGTACAGTGAGTGTAGGTTCTGGACTAGCCATGGAGCATTATACGATTGGCCGAAAAACATTTGCCATAAATTTTCCAAATCGTAGGCAGCCAATGAAGCCATTATGGACGACCTTATAACGAACTTTCAACTAGTTGGACCGAACAGACATGGACAGGCTAACAACGTCTGAAGCGTGCAGGGCGCATGTACATACACATATATTACAAAGTGACCCAAACTTCGAGTCATCAAATCTGAATAATACAAGACTCGTCGTTTCATTCGAAAATGTCTCCAATATCGTAATCCATGCCGGCTTACTTCGCCCTCTTAATCACCTTTCTGATCTTCGTAGCGCTGCCCGTAGGAAGGATATCTCCGCGATCTTCGTCGCTACTGCCAGTGTCGTCTCCGCTATCACTATCACTTTCGCTTTCAGAACTGCCGGATGGGGAGAAGATGTCCTTCCTCGCGGGACGGTTATTCTGGTTTGAGAAAACGCGCTGTTTGGAGTTCTTTGCTCTTTCGGCTTGTAAGGACTTTTGCTCAGCTAGCATACCTTTCAGGCTCGCACGGATGCGTTTGCCGGCTGAATCGGGTTGGGATGAAGTAAAGGATCCGAGTGAAGATTGCGCGGACGGAGGTAGCGCAGGACTATGTCCATTTGGGAGGATCCCTGTACCATTCAATCGTGCTGGGGCGGTTGATGGAGGCGGAGCACTGTTTTTGCCCGGTGGAATGGTGTCATCATCCGACTCGTCTTCAGATTCGGATTCGGACTCTGAGCTCGACGTCGATTCTGATGCCGAGGACTCTTTTTCACTGGCCGCCTTGGGAGGCGAGGCCTTACTGGGCTCCTCGGCCTTCTCAATGGGTTCGGCAGTCGGGTTCTCATGAACTTCGCCAGCACGTCTCTCTATGGCATGGCTCGGTGACTTCAATGGTGAACCTGTCCAAGCAGGAACAGAACCAGAGCGCGACCGGGCCGGTGATCTGACCCTCTCAAGCATTTCCGCCTTGGCCATTTCAGGACCTTCATCCTCGTCATCTTCATCCCCATGCTGCTCTTTGGCGGCAGAAGTGTTATCTTCCGAGGCCACTGCTGGCTCCGCCACAGCAGACTCAGAATCCGCTTCATGATACGAGTCCTTCTCTTCGGACGCCGACTTGTTTTCAGGTTCATCTTCGTCATCTTCCGACTCAGAGGTATCTTCCGGCGATATATCTGCCTTCGTAATTTGTCGTTTGGCGACAGTGCTAGTTTGTTTGGGGGCCTTGCTGGTAAGCTTGGTCTCCTCTGTAGAACGTATCTTAGGAACTGTGGGCAAGTTGATATCATCTGAATCAAGCGAGGAGTGTGGAAGCCCGTTGGCATTTGTTGCCTGAGTCACCTTCGGCTGCTCAGGAAGTGCTGCTGCACTTGTCTCTTTGGCCACAGGTGATTTGGACTTTGTGGCAGATTTAGACTTCGATGAAGCTCGAGAACTTAGACGATCTCCAGGATCAGCTTTTGGTTCTGATCTCTTGGCAGAGAGGGTCATGGGTTCTTCTTTCTCTAGAAGGAGCTTCTCTTTGTTTCGAAGTTTGGCTCGGAGACGATTGAGACGACTGCGCTCGTCTCTCTTGTTGCTCTTTTCTAGCTCCACGACTTCTTTCCAGGTGAAGAAGACATCCCGGAGTAAGCGCACATGTTCATGATTGCCACTCTCCTCGGCAGCCTTTATCTTCCTCTCGTATTCTGCCGACTTCTCCGCTCGAATGGCCTCTTCCTTCTTGGTTTTCTCAGCTGCCTCATTTATATATTGCTCCAGGCGTTCCCGGGGTACGTTGGCAGGGAAGACCATGGTCTGGCTGGAAGAAAGCGGCGTAGACCTCGGAGTTGATTGGTCTGCTTTAGAGCCTGTTCGCGGAGTCGATCTTGGTACAGATCGTGGTGCAGGTGCAGCCGGTGTGGTGACTATGTCCGCTTCCTCTGCAAAGGACACAGAGCGCCGTTCTTGGCTTCTTTCCAGGGGCGAATCTTTTCGCATGGCTGACCTCTTTATATGTTCTACGCCAGGACTCTGAGCCTTCGAGGGCGTGACATCAGCCTGCTGACCGAACGAAAGACGGCGAGCCACACTACTGGGAAACAATGGGGTTGTAGATACAGGATCCCGGTTGGGAAGTCTGTCATTAGTTTCAGCAACTGGCTGCTTCCGTGGTGGGCTCTTAGTGATTCCCAGACCTAGGCCAGGTTTCACTGAGTGATCAGTGAGGCTTGGCCGCCTCTGTGGACCCGAGAACGAAGGTGCCTTCTCACGTCTCCGTACAGGCGAAGACGCATCTGTGAGCTCGATGCAGTCTTGTGTCATCCTAGGTTCTTTGCTCTTTGACCTGGTTTCGGACGGGCTGCTCGTTAGCTGTAGACGAGGCCCCTTTTGGGGAGGTAGCTGTTCGCTACTCTTCTTCCTCTTCCGCGTTGCCGCTCCCTGGGGCTTCTTCTCTACTATGGTCTGGAGAACAGGGTTGTCTATCACAACGACGGGAGACGCAACACGTTGCTTCTCCCGCGGTGATTCAGGCTCCACGTCTGTCATGTCAACATCATCCTGGGCTGTTGCATATGTAGTAGCGGCTTTTAAGTTGGTTTCTGGCTTCTGTTGCTCAAACGCAGACGCTGTCTCAATCTCGTGCGCAGACTCAGGTCGCAAGCCTGGTAGCTGGAATCGTGTTTCGACCTCTGGAATCTCTGGGCGGGCGAAAGGGTCAGGGGCAAGCTCGGGAGCCAGCTGACGAACGGGTGTCGGTGATTCTCCCAATTCTTTGCTCTCCATCCTTCTGGCTTGCGGAGTAGCCGCGACCTCGTCAGCTTGCTCTTGTTCTTGAGACGGAGGAGCCAGGGCAGGCGACTCGCGTCCCCAACGCGGAGGCGTCAGCAGAGGCTCGTCTCTCTCCACAGAGCGTACCGGAACATCGCTCTGCCTGCGACTGCCATTCGAACTGTATGGACCCTGAGAGAAACGGGACGATACCGGGGTGGTCTCCTCCTCGATGGTCTCGAATTTAGGAACCTTTGGTTTGTTCTTCGCTTCCTCCTCCTTCATGCGTTCATAGTGCTGTGCAGCCGCGTCCCAGTCCTGGACGACAGAGCTGAATCGAGTAGGGGCATATGGCGCGGGTTTCTGAATAACGCGCACGGTGCCGCGCTGGTCAAGGCCGTCAGAGCGCGCCTTGCCATTGTCGACGAAAACGTCCGCCACGGTCATATCAGGATCGAGATCCTCCGAATCATGTGCATCATCCACGAGTTTCTTGATCTCCAGGGGCCTGAGATAATCCGCCGGTTAGTGTATATCTTCCCTTGAGACTCACTCCGCAATATGTCGAATGCCTTGGAGACTTGTTCGAGTATGGCAGTCGTATCCTCACTAGCACAGGAGGGACTTACTCCGCATCTGGCCTCAATTTCTTCCACTTGGCCTGGATCATGCCCGCCAAACCACCCAGTGTAACCTCGTCAGGATGCTCCAGGACGAGCAAAAAGCTCGCTGGCTTCCCGTTGCCACCTCCATTGCCATTCCTGTCCGAATCGTCTTTTCGCTCGGGAAGAAGACTGCGGAATAACGATAGGGCTGGTTGTATCTGCTCGCGAGGAAGGATCTTCACGGTGAGGCGAAGGAACACCATGATGGATAATCAGAGTTGTCATGCGGGGGTATCAATAGCTTCGAACGAGGGAGAACTAAGGTATCAGTGTGGGACAGTAAGAAGAAAAGACATTGGCATAATCAGTAATGAGGAATGTAGATGCTGGCGTAGTATGTCTGGGCGACAGCTTCGTAGCTATCGGTTTGCAGTTTGTTGGAGAAACAGAGAAAGGAAGAGGTTGAGAAGGAAGTGAGCTGGAAGAGAACGGGATTGATTGTGTTGCTCCCAGCACTGGATGGCAGGATATGAGCACTGTGCCCCAGCTCTGTCACGCTGCAGAAGATGCAGGCTGGCTGAGCTGCCTGTGAATACGCAGAGACAAGCAAGAAAGAAAGTGGTAATATTGAAACACCGCTCGATGCTGCTCCCGCTCTCGGCCTCCACACCCACGCGGAACCGACGCGTCGGGCGCGGAAGAGTCTCGCTCAGGAGAAAAAGGATTGTCCGTCGCGACTCGGACAAAGCGCCACACTCGCACAGACCGAGCTTACAGAGATCAAGTGTGAGACAGATAACTAACAATAACAATAATGATAATTAATAATACTAATAATTATAATAGAGAAGGCTTATAACTGCAAATTAAGATCTCTGGTGTGTTTTATAACAGAAAGGGCTTAGTGGTGGTATATCCGCGCTGTGCCTGACAGCACATTGTAACTGTCGCAAAACTACATGGCAGATGCTATAATCATCACATTTCCGTAACACATAGTACTGAAATCACTAATCGGGCACACTATCCACACGCGATTCAGTCCGGAGGAGCGAAGTATCGAGTGAATCGCTCCTTCTTCGTAAGCCCCAGCTCGGCCACCACCCAGTGGCAGCTCATGAGAAGACTTGGAAACCGGACCGTCCAGAATTGGAGATAGCCCACCGGAAGGCCGCCGATGTGGGCCTTGAGGTGCTCTGACATATCATTGTAATGGTGCTTCTTATTGCGGAGAGCCCGCAGCAAGTCCAGCATCTTAGAGCCGGTGTACTTGCGTTGTTTTCCAAGACTGTCTTTGAACTCCTTAGGAAGAGCTTTCAGGAAGTCCATCTCGGGACCCATAACATTCAGCGCAACGGACTCAAGACACTGCAGAGCGGGGGACGGCGGGTCTCGAGGCTCAAATTCGAAGTGATCCGAGACATCGCAGAGAAAGTTGAGGCGTTCTGCAGCGGACCAGAAGAATGGATGCATCATAACGGCAGTTGCATCGGGTCTGGCGGATATGAATCAGTTTATCGATCATGATAGGTGGGGTGAGTAAAGTACTTACCGACGACGAGGGTCAAGTGAAAGCATCGACCCGATGAGATCGTCCGCTTCAAACGCATACTCCCCCAGGCGCTGAAGATCGTCCAGGTTGTGATTACCCTTGACAATATTGGCTTCACGCATGAACTTGCCATCCTTATCGAAGGGGTGCCCCCCACGCGTCAGGACATAGTAAAAGACACAACCAAGAGAGAAAATATCAATGGCCCGCGTGGCTCGTCGATTCGTCTGAGGATCGACAACTGCGGGCTCCGAGGACTCTGTATTTTGGGACTCTGCCGCCGCAAAGTTAGGGGCGTTACTGTTTTGATCATCGTCCACCAGCAGCTCGGGCGCCCGCCAACCAGAAGTGCCAGCTGCGTGCGCCGTTGTTGCCCTGAACGAGCTCTGGTTGTCTTCCAATTTCTTGCAGAGCCCAAAATCCGAGATGAGGAGTCGCAAAGAGTGAGACCCCATCCGACCACGAGGAGCAGCTACAAGGATGTTCTGCGGTTTGAGATCCCGATGGACTATTTTCAATGAGTGAAGGTATCGCACGCCAGCCGTGATCTGACGCAGGATGTCCGGGACATCCAGGCCGCCGTTAACCAGCTGCGGATAATCAGAAGGCCTTTCAACGAGCTCCTGCAGGGACGCAGGGCATAGTTCTAATGCGATGTATAGGAATCCCGCTGCTTGCTCACGGCAGAAGTATCGGATCACGTTGCCATGATCGTCACTCTCCTGCAGAAGACCCACTTCATGGGAAGCGATGTCGTAGAACTCGACCAGCATCCGCTTGACAGCCACATCTCTACCGTCGAAAGAACCTTTGTAGACAACAGTACCGTGGCTACCATGCCCCAGTACCTTGTCAGTGTAAACTTTCAGCTGGCCAATGCGAATTGCACCGTCCATCTCGACTATTTCGTTGGATACAGTCCTTGACAACTGAATGTCGGGTTCCAGTCTTGGCTGCGGTTGGAGATTCTTGACAGTCTCCACAACCTGGTCCGCTTGGCTCTTTGTGGCTTCTGTTCCTGGCTTCGCTTTGCGTTTATGAGCCTGGCCGCCGCGGCGGCCTCGTCGAGCTTTCCTCTTCTTTTCGGGCTCTTGTAGCTGTATGTCGTCCACATCGTCATCTCCATCCGGGCCACGAGACGGCTCACGAATCCGAACCTTGGGTGTCGCGTCAGGCGCTGGGACACTGGTATCCCTTTTGCGCCTAGGAGTGGCATTGCCGTCATTCTGTTCATGGGCAAAGTCGACGTCGATCGTCATATTCTGCGCGGATGCCCCGGGGCTGGCATCTCTGCTGAACGAGGTACCGACAACGGGTGTAGGGGGGGTCGATAGAGGTTGTCCATAGGATGAAATAATGTTCTTGAGGTCAAGTTTCTGTTTTGCCAGCTCCTGCAGATTGTGAGAGTTGAAATAGACGAACGCGCCGATGAAAAGGAAAAGCAAGGTCACGAAGATGTCAATGGCATTATCCCAGCCCTTCCGAATGATCACACTCCTTCTCAAACCGGGGGAGTACATGGGATCTGACGGGGATCGCATCAATTCGCGGGGAGTGTCATTCGACAATTCCGAGGCAGAGGGGCCAGAGATACTGGGGATGGTGCGGCGAACACCACGAGGTTCATTCAGCAAATGAACACCGGCAAGCGCAGCCTTCTGCTGAGCCAGATTAAGACTCGAAAGTGGCTGCCCGTCACGGAAATAGTCCTTCTCGTAGCATTGGGCCATCTTGGCGCGTCCTGTAACTAGTGGGTACGTAGTTTCGGACATGGCGTACCAACCGCCGCCTTCCGTGCAATCGATGAATACACGCGAATCCCTCTCTTCCAAACCGGTCGAGCCGTAATCGGGATCTGGGGGTTGCAGTGGCTGTGATAGCAAGACGAGTGGAGTTCGTGCGTCTGGGTTCTCCACACTGACAGGGCGCGCGATATCGAAGACACGGACAACGGGAGAAGAGAACCGCTGGGTGTACCGGGGACGCTCCATGCGCGAGTGATCAAAGCCTAGCACGACACCATCGTGCATACTATAGATGTGACTTTGATCCATAGTTTGATAATACTGACTTTGCAGGTCGATGTCCCTGTTGTTTGCGACCCACTCGGAGTATCTCAGCGTGCAAATGGGTGTACCAGTTTCCGTGTTCTGGATTGCAACCGCATATTCGATCCGACCCAGCGTCAGGGTACCGGTCGATTCACAATCCTCCTCGTCCGTCTCTAAACCATCCACTTTCCGACAACTCTCCTCCGGTGTAATCGGCCCGCGGGAACTGAAAACACGCAATATCGTGCCAGTACGGGCATCCACTGTATACAGGGTAGTCTCCTTTCTGGCCGTATACGTAACGGCCGGATCTGTTCCCGAGTAAGGAGTCTCGTCAACCAATTCTCTGACCGTCAATCCCAACTTCTGGAGCCCCGCATTGGGGCCGGGACTATAGATGTACAGGCTGCCATCCCGGCTGGGCTCGACAATCCAGAGGAAGTCGTCTTCTGGTTGTGAATCATCGAACTGGGTGCGGTTGGCACGGTGGTAGATACTCTCGACCATGGGACTGCTGGGCACCTCGAGAGCCCATCGGGGCGCCCCTGTCTTGCGGTCTCGCGCGTGGATGGTGCCGTCAACGGTCGCCAGAAGGACAAAGTCCTCTACCTCCCAATCCTGCAAGGACCGCGCGTGAAGCTGCGGAGCCAAACCAGCGGATGGGCTGGTCTGGGCAGGAGGGGCTCGAACGGCGCGGCCGGAGCCCGCCAGAGCCAGGGTTGCCAGGGCGCTCGCATCGTCGGATGCCACTTTTACATCGAGAATGGGATGAGTGTGTCGAAATTGAGCATGAGGAGAATCAACGGCGTGGCCGGTCGGCCCTACAGGGACCGAAATGCTCGAGGGTCCCTCATTAATAGCTGACAGCTGCTGCGGAGCTGCGAAGAGAGGGAGGAGCAGGAGGGCGACGCTGGCAGGGAGGGTCGGGAGGGCGCCAGGCCGCCACTTCATCGTGGGAAGACTTCAAAATCAGTCGCCTCGAGTGTGGAAAAATAGATGGCTATGATGGTGATCGTGTCGAGGTCGGCCGTCGCAGCGTGTCATATATGGTAATCGTTTGGGGTTCAACTAGAGTAATCGATGGAGTCTAGTGAACGGACGCCATCCTGGGTCGAGTAAAAGTGAGATTGAATTAACCAGGCCTATAACAGAAAACGACAAAAATTGCCCGTCAGAAAAATAAGTCGTGTGAGAAGAGCAGGATAGTCGTGGGAGAGATTGTGGGATGAGATGGGGAAAGGGAGTAAGACGGAGAGAATGTGAGCGAAGGAGGTCGAGAGGGCGTTTGTCGCCTGAGGCTGCGCTGACTTGTCTCCAGCCGCTCTGGACTGACACGCTTAACCTTACCAAGAATAGAACGGTTCTTTAAGCACGAGTCTATCCCCACATCAAAAGATAGAAAAGGACGATGAGTAAGTTGCGTTCTTTTGCTTTCTTTGAGAAAGTCCATATTGAATACCTCTGTCCCTTTTTCTTTCGCCTTTGCTTTCTCTTTCCATCAATTATTGTCCCGTCTGCTTTGTTCCTTTGTTGCTTCCTGACCGACCAGGCCGGGGATACCGGGTGACAATACGTGACGCTTCCTGCTTACGACTCCACGTTTCATCCGGATGGGTCGTCGGCGGGGCCGTCGCCTGGTGTCCGGTATCGCTGTATTTCCTGGTAAATACCCAAGTAATCTGATGCTGCATCTTCCGTGAGCTTACGCAATGCGCGCACAGAATTCATACTAGCATGATACCGAATATCGTTTAAAAAGGACGCGCCTCCCCCGAGATGCCGCTGTGGTACTATTGCCAGTGTTATAGACATCGGAAAGGGACAAGGGTATATGGAGCGTATAGAGGTACAAGCCAGTGCAAAACCCTCAACGTCAGACAGATAACCGGGAGAACAATCGAAGCGCCCTATGAGAAACAATAACCATATACAGATACCTGTCAAGAGCACCCAAAAGAAAAAGAAGAATCCAAATGGAAATGGAAATGAAAAAGGAAAAGGGAAAGTGACCTCCACCGCAACTCAACCGCCACGGATCATCCAGGTCATCATCCCGACCCATCCGGTCAAGAATATTGCTGTTACAATGCCCGCGCCGGCTCTATCACCCGTTGTGATCTTTATTCCTAATCCATCACCCTTCGGGGTCTGGTTGTCGTCCAAACCGGCATTGGGGTCACCCTTACTCTTGCCGCCAGTGTCAGCGGTGAGTGGAGCCTGGTTCTTCTGCGAAAGGAGTTGGACCGAAAATATACTCGTCGCGCTCATCTGCGTCTCCAATGACTGAGTACCATCAAAAGTACTCTGCCACCAACGACGACCGCAGTGCTTGCCATCAGAACCGCCCGAACACTGTTTTGCGGCGGCTAGGGCCGATGCTTGCAGCTTCGGCATAATCACGTCCGTCTTGTAAGGTGCAACAGTGGTCAAGAAGGCAAGCCAGCTCGAAAGGAAGCCTTTGAAGCAGTCTTGGTTGCGGTCACACATCATGTTTGGCTCACAAGCGACCTCCGACATGATATTGCCGCCATACTGCTGCGGGAAGAAGGTCTTGAAGGTGGTGTTGAGCAGACCGTCAATGCCCTCTTGCCATTTCTGTGCGCCTTTGGTCTATTTTCCCAACTAGTCAGTGGGCCGAGGAAATTCTTCAATGCAGGTTTGGTAGGTCGCTTACAAAATTATACATGTATCCTGCGCCACTGATGTACGTGCCATAGTTATAGGTCCACTGCAGGTCACCCTGATCCTTACACTGCGTGTCCACGTTCGTTGTATCGGCGACATTCCACGTCTTGTTGTTCATCAGCGGTGTCGTCAGCGTCCAGTCCCAGATCTTTTCCGCCCAGTCGGCGTAGGTCTGGTTGTTGGTGTATCGCGCCAGGCGTGCTGATAACTGGAATAGACCTCCGTTCGAGATTGAGTTCTTTGTGGTCCATCCGGCCTGGTAAGAGTTCTGCTGCCAGCGCAGACCACCGCCACAACTGCCCGTGTCCCACCGCGGCACCTGCGTGTTGAAGACACCCTGCGCGAGAGCTAACCACGAGACCTGGTTCGGTTGCTCGGGGAAATTCAATTCGGCCGCCGTCATTGCGGCCAACCCCCAGAAGACTTGGTCATCGTTGCCCTGTCATGATGCCAGTCAGAATTGAAAATGCGGAGAGGAAGCGCCCTTTATCTCCTTACCAGCCACTGGGTCCAGTTCGAGGGCAAGTAGTCGTTACCGTCGCCCTTCTGCCAGAGCATACCCTGGGTGGTTACGTTGTTGTAGGAATCATCACCGGTAAAGTACCAGTATTCGATCAACGTCATGAACATAGCACCTCCTTCCCACCAGGTGCCGGGCAGCTTTCCGGGAATCTGCCCGGTCTTGTTGCCATCATAGTAACTCATCATATCATAGGCAGCGGTTGCTGCCGCATTTTTGATCTGTTCTATAATTAACGTCGCAAGGACCTCAGTCAGTCAAGGGATTCTCAACAATATCCGCCACCCTGTATGCGATTCTGGACACCCACCTGGATCATTGATATTGGTCAGGCCGATATCTGCGACCGCTACCTGACCCGCAAGTAGAGCGGTCCAGAGAGCGCCCGTGAGACCGCAAAGCCGGCCGAAGAAGTGCATGGTATAGGGCGACAGACGAGAATAAAAACGAGCGACACACCCTCTTAAGGACTCATCGAAACGAGGGTTGGGCGGAGGAAAGATCAGACTAGGCAGTAAGCGAGCGTGATAAGAACGCGGTCCAAAAACTCGCTGAGATGGTTGATAATGACGGGAGGGGGGGAAACGAGAGATGAGCAGTTGGAGAGAGCGCGACTGTAGAGTTACAACCGTAGAGTAGAGCAGAAGGCGGCTCGTGTCTCACAGCAGGGAGAGGGACGATTGGGACTGTTTCCGTCATTCCCCAGCCAAGGACGCAGGATGTACTCTTGTTGGCTGGAGGCGAACAACAGATCTTCTGGCACAGGCACGCATCCCAAGAATGGAGGGTGGATCAGGGGCGCATTTTCCCTTGTCTTCCCTTTTTGAGTACTCCGTGCCATTCGCTTTTCTTCCGCGTCGCCCATCTTCGTCTTCGTCGTTTGTCCGATCGACTGGCAACGGGGCCGACGATCGTATGCTTCCATCCAACATCACTGGTGGCTGCGGGGGAAGACCCAGCGATTGTCCTTGGCGCTTCCACGCAAGCTCCAAAATAATAATACATAATAATAAGCTGGACCCCTTCCGTCATATGACACTACTCTAGATGGACGACACGGTTTGTCGCGATCGGGAGAAATTGCATAGTATGTAGCGCATATATTTAGTCGAGCAAGTCTCTTATCATGATCCAATGCGATACAATAATAATCATAGAAACTCTTCAGCGCCAAGAACCCAGCAAATTGGTGCGATCCGTGCACGTCTCCACCACGGAAGAGCCTTCAGGGGAGCGGGCCTCTTGGCAACATGGCGATCTGACATGGATATATATAGATTGACATGTACAGAGTGGAAGGTTTACCAGAGCGGTAGCCTGCAAGCACGATTATATATAACACAATAAGGCGACGAAACAAAATACTTCCTCCGTACATAGAGAAACGGAGAAGAAACAAAACAAGTCGGCGCAAGAGTTACATCTACATGTTCTTCTTTCTTTCTCTAATCCTCAGTCCAGACATAAAATAAGATATCATACCGAGTTAAGATGCAGGAATAAGATAGGTCGCTCTTTCTTTAGTTGCAGGATTTTTCTTTTTTCCTCTAAACTTCATATGAAGACTCTTCGTGATAGATATTAGATCGTTTTTTCCTCCACTTTTCATCCAGTGGTTTCATCTTTCCCAATGCGAGTTCCCTACTGGACAACTGCGTGATTCATCAGAGAAGATTGTATGTCGTCTACATACGTTCACGTCGGCGTGGGGCGCTGCGGATAATGTTGTCGACCCGGAGAAGGAGCTGCGTCACTGTTAGCATATGTGCCATAGCTGGTCACAGCAAGTAAGGAGGATCGAAAGTCAAGGGGACGGTCTTACCTCGGCAGCCTCAGAGGCCGACGACACAACGGCCCGTTTGAGCTTGTAGCTTTCCACGACACCGAGTTCCCGCATATCGGCGATTCCACCACCGGGGGTCAGCAGGTCAAGTCCAGAGCTCGTCATGCCGTTGTTGATAGCTTGACGTAGTCGTGTCACGAGGTCGCTCGAGTCCAAACCGGCGTTGTCGGCCAGAATGGTCGGTAGCTGCTTCAGAGCCTGCGCGAAGGCATCGACAGCCAGCTGTTTCTTGCCTGTCGTGTTCTGTGCAGCGTGCTCGACAGCCTTGGACATCACCATCTCCGCACAACCACCGCCAAGAGTCACCTTGGGCTCCTTCACCGTCTGTGAGAGCACTGCCAGAGCATCATGAAGAGATCGCTCCGCCTCATCCAGGAGCTGCTCGGTGGCACCACGAAGCACAATCGTGCAGGCTTGGCCGGCAGCAACGCCGGAGAACTTGATCAAGGTATCCTCACCAATGATGACCTCCTCAATTAGGTCACAGTGACCCAGCTTGACCTGGTCCGGGTGGTCGAATGTAGAAGCAATCTCACCACCAGTAACCAACGCCAACCGTTCGATACCGTCGAAATCGGCGTGCTCAATAGAGACGATGCCTGCCTCCGTGAATAGCTGCTCGGGCCAGTTGTAGATGAGCTGTCGGTTGACGAAGCAGTTGATTCCGTGTGCCTTGATCTTCTCGACCTTGGCACGCATCTTCTCGCGCTCTGCCTTCTCCAGCTCTGCCAGCTTACCCGTCGATTCCACCTTGACCCGGGCACCGAAGATCTTGACCTTGTCCGTATCCATTGCGGTGTTGGCAACGAGGATCTTGGCGTTCTCCAAGCGCTTCGGCTGGTTGACACCGATCTTCTTGTCCAAAATGAAGCCCTCGTCGAGGTAGGAGTCGCTTAGCTTGCCACCAGCTTTCTTGATGATCTGAATATGGCTCAGATCGGTCGAGCCCTTCAGGCGGAGAACTGCTTCACACGCAAGAGTAGCGAACTGATCCCGGTCCTGGGCTAGAACCTTGGAGCTGAGAGTGGTACGGGCAATGGCCCGGAGGTCATTCCGGAATGCCTCTGGATCCTGACTGCGGTCCACAGCAGATTTCTCGAGAGCAGCTAGAGCAGCCTTGCTAGCTATCCGATATCCTTCGATAATCGTTTGGGGATGGATCTTCTTCTCGACAAGCTTCTCAGCCTCTCGCAACAATTCCGCGGCCAGCACCGTAACGGATGTTGTTCCATCACCAACTTCGTCATCTTGCACCTTTGAGATATTCACCAGAACCTTTGCAGCAGCATTATCAAGAGCAATAGCTTTCAGAATGGTCGCTCCGTCGTTCGTGACCAAGATCTCTCCAGTCGACCTATGATAAGGATATGTCATCAGTAGCGGTCCTCAACCCGACCCCGCAGACTCAAATTTCATGGACATACGCAGACTGCAGGATTTTATCCATTCCTTTAGGTCCAAGAGTACTCTTCACGAGGTCGCCCACAGCGATAGCGCCCACGAAGGCGGACAATCTCGCATTCTCACCCTTCTCCTCGGTGACATCGTCGGCAAAGATCTGTGTGGGGTTGTTGAAAGAGGCAGCCTGTAGAAGAAAAAAACAGGTCAGTGTCTATTGTTAGATGTCCTCACTGTTGAGAGTGACAAACCATGGTGATTAAATCCGGGGTATAAACTGGCGGCCGTCGTGTCTGCGAGAGAGATATGGAGGTTCAAGCAGCACCGCACGTCCTGATGATGGTGGACTGCGGGACGGCGACCACCAAAAAAGTTCGCGATGTGGCCCGAGCTTCCTGCTCCGGACAGCGCTTGTATCACAACGTGTCTTGAGGTCCCTTCCGCTTAAGGCCGCTTTATTTCTGCTTGACGCACAACTATAAATATGGCAGAGACCGAGGAAGTGAAGAGTCCAGCTTCGAACAAACGTCCGCTATCGGATGTTGAAGGCGAAGCACATGCCAACGGTAAGTTCTTGGAAGTCCCCATCATGCGACAGCTGATCCCAAGCTTGATACTGACCATATCGAATAGGCGATGAATCCTCCTCAGACGATGATTTCGGCCCTGCTCTTCCCTCTGCAGCAGCGCCAAAAAAGAAGCGACGCAAGCTTGCGTTCGAAAAGGTCTACGTGAATTCCCTTCCAGCGTCCTCCCGCTACTCGAAGTCGCTCATGCACAAGGACCAACTGTCCTTCATCACAATTACGCCTCATACAGACTTTTTGATTACAAGCTCTGTGGATGGATTTGTCAAGTTCTGGAAGAAGCTGGCTGTGGGTGTCGAGTTCGTAAAGGAGTTTCGCGCGCATACCACGGAGATTACGAGCGTGAGTGTCAGCGCCGATGGGAGGAGCTTCGCGACAGCCGGGGCAGATAAGACTGTGAAGATATTCGACGTGATCACATTCGGTACGTCTGCTTGGTTAGTTTTGGAATTGCGAGTTCATGCTGATGGGGCTTAGATCTCCTCTCAATGTTGCAGCTCGACTTTACACCGCGTTGTTTATGCTGGGTGCACCGACGGGGGGCGTCTCTACCTATGCTCGCTGTCACAGATGAATCAAGTAATAAGATTCTGCTCTACGATGGACGAGGCGAGAATACTCAGCCTCTACATACTCTCACCAACATCCACAGGAAGCCTGTGGTGGCGATTGCCTTCAACGACGCCTACGGCTGCGTTATATCGGCGGATGAGTCGGGGATGATTGAGTACTGGCGATCCGGGGACGGGTCATTTGAGAAACCAGACAACGTGTTTGAACTGAAGTCCTCGACGGACTTGTTTGAATTCAAGAAATCCAAATCCGTGCCTGCGTCTATCACGATATCGCCTTCGGGCCAGCAATTCTCGACCTTCTCCTTCCCTGATCGCCAGGTCCGCGTATTTGACTTTCCCACTGGAAAGCTCTACAGGAAATACGATGAGTCGCTTCCTACCATTATCGAGATGCAGCAGGCTGGCACAGCATTGCAGAAGCTAGATGAAATCGAATTTGGTCGACGACTGGCCGTCGAACGGGAACTCGAGAACCCTGTTACGCAACCCAAGGTGAATGTGATTTTCGATGAATCAGGGCATTTCATTCTCTATGGCTCTGTGTTGGGTATCAAATGCATTAACACCTTTACGAACCGGGTTGTCCGGGTGTATGGCAAAGACGAGCCGTTCCGTGCGCTCAATCTTGCCATTTATCAAGGCCAACCACAGAAAAAAGGCCTCGTAACTGTCAGCATGGCCGCTAGCTCAAATCCACTACTTCAAGAAGCTGAAGTGCGCGATCCGATGCTGGTCAGCACTGGTTTCGGTAAAGTCCGCTTCTACATCTTCACGAACGAAACCGAGATTTCCAAATCATCTCGTGATGTTCAGAACGAAAAGCCTCGTCAGGGAGGCGACCGCGAAGCTACGGTCCAGAAGCATACAGAGACTGGTACTTCGGCCATCCTTCACACTACCATGGGTGATATCCATCTCCGCCTCTTCCCGACCGCAGCCCCCAAGGCAGTCGAGAATTTTGTCACCCATGCCCGTAATGGATATTACAACAACACTATATTCCACCGTGTGATACGCAAATTCATGATCCAGGGCGGAGACCCGAACGGTGATGGTACAGGGGGCGAGTCCATCTGGGGTGGTGAGTTTGAAGATGAATTCTCAAGTCTAAAGCATGATAAGCCATACACGCTCAGTATGGCCAATGCCGGACCCAACACAAACGGTAGTCAGTTCTTTATCACGACAGAGAAAACGCCGTGGTTGGACGGCAAACATACGATCTTTGGCCGGGCGGTTGCGGGGCTGGATGTGGTGCATAAAATCGAGAATACGAAGGTATACAAGGAGAAACCAGAAGTGGATATCAAAATCGTCAGTATCAGCGTCTCTTGAGATGCGTTTTGACAATTTTTCTTTTTCTTATTAGTCAAACGGCTGCTATTTACTCTCAATACGGTCAACTGGGTAATGTATTGTAGGCAATATCACGTGGAACTTTGTACGCGGCGTATTTATATATATTGCAACCCTCTTGGTATTCATATTCTAAATTGAATGGAGATGCTAATATGATACAACGGAACCCAAATATCTGGATCTTGAAGTAATTATGTATTTAATTAGCGGATGCAATGTGAATAAATATATATCACTACGATGTGCAAAAAACATATCAGGACCATTTCTATTCAACTGAGTAGCTTCGCATAAAAATATAAGCTCTGGCGTCTACTTGAAGATAAAGCATATGCATATATAAAATATTTTCAGTCCTTTGAGAGCAAAGCAGGCAGGCAAGATAGTGCCATGTATTAGTATAGCGAAAGATACCGCTTGATATAACTATGTGACGTATTAATGCAGGCCATGACGGAGAAAAAGTGTATACATATGTATGTATGGCACCTGTTTGTCCATAATAACATGGCCAATTCATTTCTGGCTCCAGTATAGTATACTGTTCGATGCCGAACACGGGTAGTAATGCCAACAAGTGCCGCTCCACGCTTTCCTATAAGAGTTTCAATGCCGACTCTTTTTCTTCTGGTTCTGCCAGAATATAATGCAATGGATACACCGGTACGCCGCCTTTCAGAGACCACATCCAAAAAGATAAATAGAAAATGCAAGACAATTATAAGATGCAGATCCGCTGCAAAAATGATGGGAATCCAACATGCGATGCATGAACATTAGATGGCACAGCGCAACTGAGAGCGCGAAAGAAAGAAAATGATATCAAAGACCATTTCAGACCTCATGGATATCGATGTCTCCTTCCTGCGAGGGACCGGCAACTTTGTGTAACCGCGTGGACAGCCGGCTGTTTCTACTCGAATTCGGACCGTTACGCGTATCAGGCGTGCTGGTCCCAGAGAACTCCGATTTTGAACCCGCTAATGCGACTGCTGAGTCCATATTGACGAAGTCAACGCTACGGGTTTGCGGCGGACCCCATACCTCCGATTTCGGGTAGGGAACGCCAGCGACGCCTTCGGCATTGGGTGGAGGTGCTGTGCCGTCTGCAGTTGAGGTATCTCCATGGTAGAGTCCGGGGCGCTTCGCGTCGTAACGGCGCTTGAGCCACATGCCAGCAAGGGCGATTGCCGTGAGTCCCACGGCCAGGACGATAATCATGATAACCCACTGGTAATGGGTCGAGATCCTACATAAAGAATGACCACGTTAGTGGGATCCCTATCTCAAAACGGGCGGCCGTTGACAGCTGATATAGCAGGACACCCTGAACATACCATGACGGAGGGCTGGGATAACTCTTCACATGAGTCGCAGCGGTTGTTGTAGCAGCAGCATTGGTGGCAGTGGTCGAGGTGGAAGTCGTGGTCGTCTGGACGTCTCCTCCCGTAGCACAGAAATTATTATACCATTGCTCCAATGTCTGGGCATCGGCGGCCGAGCAAGCAGTACAGACACTAGCGGGAGATGAGCGCAATTGCGTGAGAAGGGTGGACTGGCAGAAGCAAGAGACGTAGGTCGCCTTGTTCGTCACTGGAGCTGCTGGTGGTACACAGGAACCCTGAGCCTGCTCAAGGGTCTGGCAAGTGAGAGCACAGGCGGGGAAGGTGTCGGAGGCGGCGGAAGGCAGCAGAGTGACACTCTGTGCAGCGGTCGAAGAGGCAAAGAGGGCTGGGACGAAGACGCAGAGCAGGGAGATGGCGTCGATCCACAGCAAGGAGGGGAGCCACGCTCCCATGATGTCGTAGCGAAAGGCGCGAGGGGGCTACAGATGGGAGTCTGGGACAGACAGAAGAGAAAGGAGACGAGGACGTGAGAGGATTTAGAGACTGACAACCATGCCTCCCACAGCAACGAGAGACAGGGCCCAAAAGAGGCCGGGTTGGAGGCGTTTGCAGGAAACAAGACGGAAGGTTGGCGGCGGCGGAGGAGAAAAGTTGGAACGGGATGATTGACGTCTGATCTCAACCGGCCGCTCCGGGCATCCGAGCAAAGATGGCAGAGGACGAGGTTATCAAGACAATAGTAGAATAATAATAATCCAAAAAGGCCGTCCATTCTCTTCTGACTCTATCTACTATGATATGGACTTCTTAGGACGACCCTCGAGGAATGCACCGTCATTTCTCGTCACGCATTCTTCCTCCTCTCCTATTTCCCTTCACGCCTTTCCGCTTCCGTTCTAACTGACTACGTAGTTATCCAGAAGGACCAGAACAACCCGGGCTGAGCCAGCGCTCAGTGCGCCACATTGAAAGCTCTCCGTTGTCAGAAGAATCCTAATTCCTCGACGGGATCCTGCCCGGAGATCCAGAGATCGTGTGGGGGAGATCCGTGGGTTCATCTCTGCCTGACCCGCGCGGCTGGTCGGATCTAACCTCCTGCAGGACTAAGATCTTACAGTCCCGACACGCGTGAGGAACGATAATATACCATGGCCGTCCATTATTCTGTGCGAATCGGTCACATTCCCTTCTTCGACGTCACGCCCAGCTTGGCCTTCAGGGAACATCTAGGAGAACCGAACCCGGAATGTTCCAAGACCTGCTGGTTCAACCTCACCGGATGACACTGCCCCAAAAGTGTCGAAGAATGATAGCCACGGAGTGCAAGGGGGTGCGGGAGTTGATTATTTGGCTCAATCTCCCGCTTTCTCTAAATCAATAAGTTAAACGACTCTTGATGTTGTGGCGCAGGGTGCTTTACACGGCCGTACATTTCTACTCCGTAGGCTACTTTTTAACTTCTGTAGGTTCACTCTACGGGCTGGGAATGATACCCCTGACCAACCAGGAAGTGGCTGTGTGATGCTGGTCGAATAACTAGGGGAGACATGCTCTAACTAAGTCTTTAACCTTAACTATATATCGTAGCCGAATCGGTATTCTGGGCCTTGTCCTTCTGAAGTATATGCGACGAATACGAGTTTCGATAATCTAACCAGACAAGTATGCAGAAATAGTGATAGCCGTGTCAATACTAGGGCATCTTTTACTTTTCACTCACATCGTCTCGACTTATCCTGTAATTATTCTTAGCTAGTCATTACTTCTATATTGCCAATGTCTGCCGTCGCTCCCTTCTCAAGCTAGTCTTCGCCTCAGGACGCCGCTGGACCAGAGTACTGGAAGAATTTCGCAAGACTTTTCCAATGGCTAAGTACGCGTTGGCTTCCACTCTTCTCTATATTACTTGCAGACCTGTGTTCAATGATTGTCACAAAACCGATGCTAATAGGGTTGTGCCCTTTCTCGTTTATCAGATAAGACTATGTTGCTTTTTTCCAATCCTCAGCCTTCAAAGCGTCTATGATCCGTCATATCTGCATCTATCTCTTCTCAACGACTGGCTTGCCAGTCAATTTTTGCTCAGAAACCAAAACGCCCCGATAGCGCATTCGGCCTTCTTCGAGAGTCTTGAACGCGGCCTCAATGCCCCCTTTATTCAAGGGAAACTTCACGATGATGGGGCGCATTCCATGCAGCACGACAAATCTAAGCATCTTGCGGATTGCGAGTCGAGATGCGACAGCGGAGCCTTGGATCTTGATCCCATTGGCAACTAGCGTGAGGATAGGGACACTGGCAGGCTCGAAGCTGATGGTTAAGGGGTAGACTGATCCATCATTGGCGACAATACTGAGAATTCTGGGCATCTAATGGTCAGTATACGGTGATTTTTGCACTCTGTATGTATAAAGGAGATCCACTGACTTTGAATAATCAGGCCAAGAACTACCGCACCAGAACAAATGGTTGACCTTTTTGATCGGGTACTCTGGGATGTCTCCTTTCGTTACGTGGAACTCCTTCGCGCCCAGCTGCATGGCCTCATCTTTCTTCGCGGGATTACTTGACAATGCCACAACGTCACATCCGAGAGCTGATGCGAACTGAATGGCCATATGTCCCAGACCACCAATTCCTGAAATAGCAACGCGATCACCAGGCTTCAGGTCGTACGTTGTTAGAGCGCCCCAGACAGTTGCACCCCCGCACATCAACGGAGCAGCATATTCAGGTTCCAGCCCGTCCGGTAGTTTGATTAACATGCTCTCATGCCAAACGGCATGACTGGCGAAAGAACCGATTTCAAAGCTATGTGTACCGTATTGCTCGCGCTCATCGCAGTATTGGTCCTTGTCTGTCGCTTCATCGTCAATATCTATCTCCCCGGGGCCCACGAGTACGAATTATAGCATACCACTGACACAGTAGTCGCAGTGCCCGCAGACCTTCTGAATCCACCCAAAGCCCACTCTGTCCCCGGGCTGCAGTGAAGTTACCGAGCCCCCAATCTGACGGACAATACCGGCGCCTTCATGACCTAATGCTATATCTTTGTTCTTGAAGTGTCGGTCTGTTCCGCAAAGACCGGCATGAGTGATCTCGACGAAAGCGTCGAATGGACCTAGAGTACATCGCGAGGTTTGAGGGATGATCTCACCCGACTCCGAGCCATGGAAGACGTTGAATTCGACGCTCTTAGACATTTTTGGCAATATGCAAAATTTGACACGAGTACCTTCAAGTTCTCAAAATTGATGAATCGCGGGACCGGAGCGACGACACTGTATATACGTGGACTTGGGACACCTTTAAGGTTTTACAGACCCTATTGAATGAGATCATCTTCACGCACCAAAGGTCAGACAGGAATTCTTATCACAGGTGGACCTGGAATGGCCAGCGCGCATCGTCTATGGTAGATATGGGGCGTTCGGCAATTGTTAATGATGTCGGTACCAGCAATGGAACCACGGGAGTCGTGGTGACGTGGACCGTGGGCCCAGCGTACTGGTATACCATACTTTCAGAAGTAGCGGGACAACCGTTCCACTAGATGCCGCGAGGAAATGTTCTCCGATAATGACCGGTGGTGTGATCTTGCCATCTGGCTGTAAGCGATAGCAACTATTTGGCTGAGGAGCCGCTTCCGAAAGACAAGTTGCTCTGGGAGAGCGCGACATTGACTGGAGAAATTGCTAAAGCAAGAATAGTATGATCTATCACGGTGAGATATATTTATCTACCATATGAAGAACCTAGATTATTTAGTTTTCTGGAACCATTTCCGAGACAAGAAAAACGAGTCTAAGATTAAAACTAGGTATACACCGTCTGCTAGCGTATGGGATAGAAGGACCTACCTATCTCCATCTTCTATCCGATGCGTTGTCGATTTCTAATCATCTCAAGATCAATTGGCGCATGCCCCACTACTGGTCAAAGATCGTGCTTCTGGCGACCTCTTCTTATCTCTTCCGTTTCATCCAAGTTCTTGCTGAATTCTCCGACTTCGGCCCTTGCACGCAGCAGGCAATCTGGCCCTAAGTAGCGGCAGACGCAGAAGATGCTCCTTGTCAGCACCTATGCCAGTCCCATTATTCACAACCTCGATAACGCGAGCAGCGGCCTTGACAGAGTCTCCGGGCTGCTTTCCATTAGAACCATTGGGATATTTCAGCATACCTTCAACGACAGTGCATTCGTAATCTTTTGTCAGACCAGCTGCCAGGGTAACAAAGGCACCTAGGATGTTTTTTGTTCTGAACCCGCCAGGCTCCACGAGTAGGACATGAATGTTGCATGGAGCGACTTCCGCCTGGAGCGCTTTCGAGAAACCTATAAACATCCTACATATGAGTATATTCATCCCCTAAGAATGTCAAAATGTAGATGGAGATTTTTTGTAAAACTGCCTCCCAGGGCAAACTTGCTCGACGCGTACAACGCTGACAAAGGTCGACCGGTGAGGCCAGCGATACTACTAACGTTGATGATAGTACCAGACTTCTGCGAATGCAGGTATGGAAGAGCGGCTTTAATGACGCGCATAGGTCCGTACACGTTCGTGTTAAACTGGTGATGTATTTCCTCTTCACTATAGAAAGCAGTCAGACGGTGTCTTTCTCAATATCTGCCAAGAGCCGCGTACCTCATGTCCTCAACACTTTTCAGGATCGAGTAACCAGCATTGCTAACTACCACATCGATGCGCCCTTTGATAGCTGCCTCCCCGTTTTGCTTCGTTTTTGGAGAGTCCAAATCGAGCTGCAACCATTGTCCTCCTAGAGCTTCGATTTGGGGGGTGATCATGAGCTGCCCTGGCTGGATTTCGGGCGGTTGCAATGACTTTGTAATGACTTTGTAACCCCGTTTGAGAGCCTTCTCCGCTAATGCTTCAAGTACTAAAGCCGGAAGAAGCACCAGTGATCAGCCAGACTTGCTGCGGTGCCATGGTTGGCAACTGTTGGTTGCCCTTCCTTGTCCTGGTTCGTATTTATGACGGATAGTTTCCTGCCAGCGAGAAAGTGACTGATAAAGGCTCGGAATGCAAATCCAGAAGACTGATATATTACGTTGCTCCTCCTTCTGCGACCGCTAGTTTCGGAGAGATAGACTTGATAGCTCTCGATACATAAGTGCCATATCTCCACTCGCCCCCACATGTTGGCCACAAGGCGGTAGCGGGGTTTCTTCCGCAGATCTTGGATCAGATTCCACCACGGTCCTTACCAGTTTATGGCTTCGCTGTGAGGATAAAAAAAAAAACAAACAAACAAACATTCGGGGATGACGTTTCTTTCTTTCTTTCCTTTTTTGTCAGGTACTAGTCTTTAACAGAGATAAAACCTAGCCGGGAACTGCTCTGGAGCTCTAACTTGACTCTGCCTTGACGACTGTATGATGGCAAGGATAAGAGGAATAATATGGACTACTTGGTGAAGGTATAATTGGTACCACGGAAAGACGGTAATGAGATGATGACATGACGAGAGGTGGCACCATTGTATCGTTCTGGTCATACTTGCCCACTAACTTGGCTCTTCTACTTTGGAGCTGCCGAGCAAACACCTGATAATTTATCTCTATGAAAGCCCAAGTTTTATTCATTAGTTAAGCCAGACATAATTCATTCTAGCACCTCTGTTACGGCACTCGCTTTGGACTCTAAACCGTCGGTCTCAAACTCTATACCGATCGTCAAAATATCAATAACTGCTAGACTCTGTCACTCCTCACGTGAAGGCAGACATGCAAGGAACTTGGGTAGCCGGGCCGAGAACAAGGCTATGAGAACTAGGGAGCATTTCAATTACAGAGTAGAAGGCTCACCGCACTCTATCTATACAACAAGCGAAGAAATCCGAGCAGTGTATTACTATGAATTAAGGAAAGAAGTAAAACAATACGACTGTATATATACGTTACATTAAGTCATTAATTTTGTAGAGTATAGCTCTCCACAGAGTAGCTATCTGCAAAACATAAATAAGCGCCTTGGCTGGAGCCTAGGAAAAGCATTATATACGTGACTGTTTGTGAGTCTTGAATGCGCCCATTATCGATGTCGTGCAGTAATTTAGAAAATCATTGCTCATGAAATGAAATAACGCTTCCCTTACAGACGTCCTAGCAACTCCTCGACGACCGGAAGCAACTGTAATATTATGTTAGCATGGTTTTCTTCGAGGGAATTCAAAGACCGGGAATGCTTACGTCAGACACGTCGTCAATGATCATGGTGGTCTCATTGACGAACTTGGGCGTCAGTAGCGTGTTGGCGTTCTTCAGGAGAGGACCAAGTCCCTTGAGGATGTCGGGAGTGACCGTGCTCGAGAGGCTTTCGACGAGTGGAGTGGCGTCGCTCAGCAACTTGGTAATTTCCTGGGTAGTCTGGTTGGTCAGGAGGCCGTTGGCATTCGTCAACAGACTATTGATCTCTTTCGTGGTCTCGGGGGTCAGCAGGTCGTTGGCATTCGTAACAAGACCATTAATCTCCTTAACAGAATTAGGCGTCAGCAAGTCGTTGGCGTTATTCACCAAGCTAACGATCTTGTCTGTGCCATTAAGCAGTTGAGTCAGCTCCTTAGTGACTTGAGGAGTCAATAAGCCGTTGGCACTGCTCAATAAGCTGGTAATCTCTTTTGTAGTCTCGGGCGTCAGCAGATCGTTGGCATTCGTGACAAGACCATTGATCTCCTTAACAGAGTTAGGCGTTAGAAGGTCATTGGCATTGGTTAGGAGACTGTCGATTTCCTTGACAGAGTTAGGCGTGAGCAGGTCGTTGGCGTTGTTCACTAGGCTGACGATCTTGTCTGTACCGTTGAGCAAGCTAGTCAGATCCTTGGTTACCTGAGGAGTCAACAAGCCATTGGCGCTATCCAACAAGCTGGTAATTTCCTTAGTGGTCTGAGGAGTCAACAGATCATTGGCATTGTCCAATAAGCTGACAATCTTGCCGGTGCCATTGAGTAACTGAGTCAGCTCCTTGGTAACCTCAGGAGTCAACAAGCCATTGGCGCTATCCAACAAGCTGGTAATCTCCTTAGTAGTCTGAGGAGTCAACAGATCATTGGCATTGTCCACTAAGCTGACGATCTTGCCAGTGCCGTTAAGTAACTGAGTCAGCTCCTTGGTGACTCCAGGAGTCAATAGACCATTGGCGCTGCCCAATAGGCTAGTAATCTCCTTCGTGGTCTGAGGAGTCAACAGGTTGTTAGCGTTGTCCACCAAGCTGACAATCTTGCCAGTGCCATTGAGCAATTGCGTTAGTTCCTTAGTGACTTCAGGAGTCAACAAGCCATTGGCACTGGTCAATAAGCTAGTGATCTCCTTAGTGGTCTGAGGAGTCAATAGGTCGTTAGCGTTGCCCAGAAGTCCAGTGATCTCCTTGGTGGTTTGTGGCGTGAGAAGACCGTTGGCATTGCTAATAAGAGCCTCGATCTCCTTTGTGTTCTGCGGCGTGAGCAGACCGCTGGCAGCATTGACAAGACCGATGACTTGGGGCAGATCCGAGAGCAAAGTGCTAAGCGATTTGATATTCTTCGCAGTAAGCAGAGTGTTGGCGTTGTTAAGCAAGGTAACAATCTGCTGGGCGTTGTTCTTGGTAAGCAGGAAGTTTGCGTTATCAAGTAGATCCTCGATCTCCTTGGTGTTCTGCGCGGTAAGAAGACCATTTGCATTGTTGATAAGGGTGACGATCTTGGGCACATCTCCCAGCAAGTTACTAAGAGCATTGGTGTTTCTCGTAGTGAGAAGACCATTGGCATTGTTGATAAGATTCTCGATATCCTTAGTATTCTGCGGCGTAAGTAGACCATTGGCGTTTTGGAGCAGCTCCTCGATCTCCTTGGTGTTCTGGGCGGATAACAGGCCGTTGGCGTTGTCGATGAGCGTAACAATCTTGGGCACGTCCTGTAATAGAATCTCGAGTTCTTTGGTATTCTGAGCAGTGAGGAGGCCGTTGGCATTGTTAACAAGGTCGACAATCTTAGGCGTGCTCTGGAGCAGAGCGCTGAGCTCGTTGGTGTTTTGCTTGGTGAGCAGGGCATTGGCGTTGTTAAGCAGGTTCTCGATCTCCTGGGTGTTCTGTGCGGTGAGCAGACCGTTGGCATTGTTAATAAGGGTAACGATCTTGGGCACGTCCTGCAGCAGAGTCTCGAGTTCCTTGGTATTCGAGTCGGACAGAAGGCCATTGGCGTTGTTGACAAGGTCAATGATCTTAGGAGTGCTTTGAAGCAAGGTTCTGAGCTCATCGGTGTTCTGCTTGTCAAGCAGCGTGTTGGCGTTGTTGATGAGCGTGACGATCTGCGGAACGTCTTGCAGGAGCTTGACGATCTGTGCAGTGTTCTGATCGCTGAGGAGCTGGTTGGCGTTCTTGACCAGATCAAGGATATTGGGCACGTCTTGCAGGAGCTTGACGATCTCCGCGGTGTTCTGGTCACTAAGGAGCTGGTTGGCGTTGTCAATAAGGGTGTTGACCTTGTTGGCAAAATCCTTGGTGAGCAGCCCACCAGCAACGTCGATAATACCGTTGAGGACAGGGATGTGCGCATCAGTCAGCACCTGCACAACGCGGGTGAAGAAGTGGACAAAGTCCTCCAAGAAATTAGGGGTGAGCACGGCTTCAATGCTACCTAGGTAGCCCTTGAGGGCACTACCAAGGCTGTTAGCGATGGCATTGCCGATCGCGTTTCCAAGATTGTTGCCATTGCTGCCGCTCAGAAGGCTGGCCAGGTCGATGCCGCCGGTACTCGACGAACCCGAGGACGAAGCAGTCGAAGTGGGTGAGCCGGTTTCCGCGGGAGACGAAGCAGCAGAGGCCGCACTGGAGGTGATATCAGGAAGGATGTCGGAGAGGAGCCCGCCCTTGGAGTTGGAGTCCGCGCTCGCGCTGGCGGCGGAAGACGCAGAAGTGGCCGGGCTGGCGGCGGGCGAACTGTTGGCGGAAGCTTGGCTGGCAGCGGCAGCGGCAGCGGGAACCGGACTAGCAGCGGGCGACGCAGCAGCAGCAGGACTGGCGGAGGTTTCTGGTGCTCCTGCTGCGGAGGAGGCAGGCGACTGGCCAGCGCTGATAATGGAACTGAGTGGATTGTTGTCGTTATTGTCGTTATTGATGTTATTGTTATTGTTGCTGGTGTCGGCCGCAGCAGCGGGCGAGGCAGCCGGCGCCTGCTGCTCGGCGGAAGACGCCCGGACAGCGGGCGCTGAACCAGCCACCGCAGCAGAGCTGGGCGTGCCGGCCGGACTAGCCAGGACGCCCGCGCCGTGCAACAGCAGGACGGGGAGGAGAGTGGTGGAGGCACGCATCTTTGCCTAACTCGCGCGCGCGCTCGATCGGGTCCTTCTGCGTCTCGTCTACTCAACTACTTACCTCGACGAGCTGACGACAAGAAGGCTGCGCGTTCTGGGACGAGCTTTTATGTCTCTTATGCGCCAGTGCTATCTACCCCGGATCGTCCCTTTCTCCGCACCTTTTCCTCCAGATACTGCGCAGGAGAGCTCAATCCGACTACTAACTCGACCGAGGACTAACCGGGTCCACATGTGAGCAGCGCAAGATTTCATTTTGGCGTGATGTCAGTGGCCGCGGACAATGTCCCCAAAGTGTTTAAGCTGAGCACGCTTAGGCCTGGGACTATTGACGGTGGTGGACGCGATGGCCGCGATGCCTGCGGTGCAGCGGTAGTCGAATCGTCGACTGGCCCGGTTCCTGTCCTGCGAGTTCAACTGAGCCGCGCCGGTCAGGCACTGCGAGCCGTGCGGGTCAGGAACTGCGCACCATAACACGAAGCCCGCCTATTATTATCGATCAGGTATTGTTAGTCTGCTGGAGTTTGACGGCCGTGCGGGGGGGAAGCATTAACTAGCAGCTTTTCCCTGATCGGCTGTTCTAACTCGGAAACACAATGAGCATAAGTATTGGGACAGCACATGAAAAGCTGTAGCTAAACCTCGGACATTATAAGGTCAATGCGTCCCTAGAGTGCGGGGTCCGTCCCTCGAGCATTTGTCCTCTTCTTTGCGAACTTGACCGTCAAACATCGCCTTTCACTGCAGCAGTGGTACGTGCACATGGGGCATATTGGTTCTCGGGTAGCTACTCACAATGCCGTTCTTCTTTCTTTCTTTCTTTTTCGCCTTCTTTTTGCATCTAGTGTACAGACATCGGATCTCACTAACTGCCCTAGTATGTGCACATGGGATGACACCACGACCGCTATGAATTGATCTGAAATACCGATCAAAGATTGGTACTTCTCCACTGGCCACTTATCCCGTCTCGAATATCCGGGAATAGCAACCGTGGAGCTTATTTGCTGTCCTCGTGGCTGTCTATGACTGATGGCCCGAAACTTGCCAATTCATTGGTATATGCATATACGTCGAACTAGCTAGCCAGCCGGAGTAGTAGACGTGCGAGATGAGAATTGAGATAGCGTAATAGCTTTATCCGTTATTAACAGCATGGGCTGCAATATTGTGTCACTTATAACTAAGACAGGCGATTGTTCTATAGACTGTTACCTTGATTCGTACTCGTACAACAGACAACTACCGTGTACAGCCGTTTCGTGCCGCATTCAGAATTTTATTTTTCTTGGTTAATTTATTTCAAGTCTATAGGCCCAGAATTATAAAACGCTTTCATTATACTCAGTAAACATCAAAGTATCTTCATTTTATTCATACCCGCCTAATGGTTTAATGGCTTAAGAGATCTGTTGCCAATTTCCGCAAAACAACCGACTGCCACCTCCCCAGTTTTCCCTCTAGTATAATCGCTATATGGCATCAAAGGAAGCGAATATTCCGCGGTGTTGAGCTCGCACATTGGACGAAGAGCATGCACCCATGGCATCAAACAGAATCCCAAAAAATCACAGTAATGGTACTCGCAGGCATGCGTGACCATGAAAAGCGGGACCTGCTGCGAGATCAGCGCGATCTGCGAGCTCTAGAGCAGCGAAGCGGGGGAGGACGGGGGAAGACCGAGGGAACCCGCCAGGAGTTGACTATCGTAGCCGCAGCTTGACTTCGTCCGTTTTCTCTATGCATATGGCTGGCTCGCCGATATTTGATCTCGTTCGCTGAATCGATTGTGCCAGAGTTCCCTAGCTTCGCTATACTCCCCTTAGATAGGCAGCTATGCGATACATCCTTGAACGCGGGTAGGCGACGGCGATTTCCCGCGCCTTCGAGTATTCTTGGGATCCCATCGAAGCTTTATGTGAGAAAAGTAGGATGGACAGATTCAAGAAACCTCTTTTTCAGGTTTCCAGAATGCGTCGGCCAGTGCAAAGCTTGTTCTCGAACAATCTGATACACCTTGCTCCAGGAGCTCGTTATCCCAAAGGGGTCACCCTCATCTACTGCTCGGATTGATCCTTTTTCAGCAGATCCAGGAGGTACTTTGCGAAACTACCGTGTCTTCTATCGGATTACGACTGACATATCTAGTAGGCGATCCTAACTGGTATACACATGGTCGCTGGCTCAACCAAGATGCACGATGCACTACACCGGAAATCTCAAATCATGAACTTTCATTTCCCTCAACTATGCGAGACGGTCATCGGTCTTTTGCCTGACACGACTAAGATTATCAACTGCAGGGGGGTTCAATAGAGTGTTTATTGTCACTTTAGACTCTGGGCGACGTGTAGTTGCCAGAATTCCGACAAAGATTGCTGGCCCACCACGGTTGGCAACCGATCCGAGGATACAACAATGGAATACTGTATGAGAATCGATGATCGTGATAGAAAATTTGCTGATTATGTCTACAGTGCGCCCGAAGATATCAATCCCGATCCCAAAGATTTTGTCATGGAATCATAACCCCTCAAACAGAGTAGGATGGGAGTACATCTTAAAAAAACATGTTGAGGGTATTTCATTGCACGAGAAATGGCCCTTTATGGACATGCGTTTTATGTACGAAAGCTGTTTCGTTGTAAGTCAAGGAGATGGTATCCTCAAACTTCCCGGCTTATGGCAGTCTGTAATTTCCGGATGTGCTCTTTGACGAATCTAAAAAGGCAGCCCTCGATGATAGGTTCTATATAGATCCGCACTGCAGTTCACTTATTTAGAATTGCAGCCCCGGTGAATCAGAGCTATATCATGGACCAAGTCCTAATTGTGGCCCGTGTAAGCAGACGGGAATTCGTACACACTCTGTCACTAACAAACACCTAGGGAAAGAAATTTCTTATTGCTCAGGCTTGATAGAAACTGGCCGCGCACGCATCCATAAGCGAAGAGAGAGCGAGGTGGGTTTACTGCCTTATCGGGGATCAATTAAGGATCATACTCGCTTATTAGACATCTGTCAAGATGCCTTGCGAGTCTTGACTAATGATCCTCGTATCCAAGAAGCTGCTCTATCGACGCCACTCTATACGGACTTGCACAAGCGAAATATATACGCCTCTGTAAGTGACACTGCAGTCATCGTCGGGATTATCGATTGGCAATCTACAAGCACCGAGGCCTCGTTTGTGTATTCCAATGAAATATCTGACGTCGCTTCTCTCCACAGCGAAGACTGCCCCAAGGACGATGCATCGGCCTCTCCACAGTATGAACGGAGGGTTAAAGATGCTTCCATTTGTTATCAGACCTATGACGTTGCCATGAAAGGTTTCGTAACAAAGCTGCGTCTTGCGAGGAATTCGGACCCGACTTTATTCTGCCCGTTCCTCCAAGTTACCTACTGCTATACATCGTGGAGAGACAGTGCGACTGCTCTCTGCCAGGAGCTGATAGACCTTTCAGCGCGATGGGCAGAGCTTGGAATACAGATCCCAGCCCTTATTTCCCCAGTCAAGCGGAATTGATGGAACATTCCCGCCTATATAATGATTATCATTTTGAGGTTAGCGACTTACCTCACAGTTGCTGCTTGAGTCGCTCTACTCATGACATCACGGGTCTTGGCAGTCCCCATGCCCTAAGCCAGGAACGGAAATGTGCATGAATTTGGGGAAAAAAGAACATGTGTAAGTGCCCAAACTTCTTCTTAAGAACCCGCAGATGGTGAATGTCTTAAGGCTTGTATGGTATCCTGGCCAGTAGGCCTATATATCCCTTGTCTCTAGTTCTCCACATGTAATTCCAGATCTCGGGTTGACCGCCGCGCGGCCGGAATGGCGGGCGATTTTCGTGGTAATTGAGAAAGGGGTAGACATAAGAATCATTTTTAAGGGATCAAATAACCAATGATTGCAGTTGGATAACTTCGAGACTGCCTAGTAACAGGTTACCCGAGGCCATCCTCCTATAGACTGCTCAACATGAAGTTCACACTTGTTTCAGTTGTCGCTTTGGCGGCCCACACCGTTTTCAGCCCTGACGATCGACTCATCGTCAGAACAACCACGGGAAGATACACTGGCTTGATCGATCTCAAGTACTCCAAGACACGCCAATTTCGCTTTATTGCCTTTGCGGAACCACCAGTCCTCTCACGTCGCTGGTTGCCACCTCAGAAGCTCTCCCCGTCCACCGAGCACCATGATTCGTAACACTTCCCGCCATTATGTCCACAATTCGTATCGAAGATTCTGTTATTGAAGAACAAGTACTTTGCAGGATGCACCCTCGTCAACAATGGCAACAAAAATGACACATCTGGGCTTATGGGAGCGGACACGTCGGAAGACTGTACCTGGCTGTGTGGACGCCCGCGAACGCGCCGTTTCAGTCGAAATAACCCGTTCTCTTCTTCATGCCTGGAGGATGCTTCACCGCTGCGTAGCTAGGAGGTTAAAATCACATTGTTGCTTCCGTGCCTTCGAGGATCTAACGCAGGTTATCTGTTGTTAATTGCATTTGTTGCTAAGTTAATATGCTAAATATATCAATCTAAATTTCCCGAGCCGTCGCAATAGGGCATCGGGATATAGCTCGATAGCGAGGTATAGCATTAGCATTCTGCATATGTAATCTTCCTGAATCGAAAGCTTTCTCTTTTCTTCTCGCTAACTTTAATTAAAACGGTGAGCTTATAACTGTTCCGGTACGCGTTTATTTCTATACGTATCCTACTTCTACTGTAAGCGCCCCTATATTTATATTAAGACGTATTACCCAGCGTCTTAGCGGTAAGGCGGGCCGCAGGTCCGTAGATAGTGCACTATGCGAGAATGGGAGGAAAATGCATAAGCATTATTCGTAATCGATACTATAAAAAATCTTAAGTTCGGATGAGTGGAGTAGCTACATCATCGTGTCTATATGCACCGCACGAATCACAATGTCACCGTAACTCACGAGCAGGCTTTGGTAAAAGAGAAAGATGGCATTAGTATGGCCTTATCGCGAATATGCCAAGATGCCAAGATGCCAAGTCGCAGTATATCGTTGATCTACGATGATCTACCCGATACATGCCGACTACTAAGTTTGCAGGGTGGTCATCGATGACCCGGACAGATTTGCTTGCAGGAGATTCCACAATAGACCCTTCTGTCGATCTTTACATAGCTGGCGATCAAGGGATCCTATCTGAATTGTATTATCCCTATCACCGTTTTAGATGCCCAACCGACAGATATATGGTAGAGTATGTGGGGCGACTGTGACCCAGTTACTTATAATACTGAGGCAACGACCTCGTATCACTCTATTCTTATTTTTCTACCCTTTCTCGTATATTACCTTGAGTTCTGTTATCGGTCTGGCTAAGCACGCCGCTTCGTTATCAATAATATTGTTTGGAAAGAAGCCCTGCACACCGATGGCTCCTAAGTTTGATAGTATGCAAATACAGCTTCATACCTGCTATTCTCCAAGGGAGAATACTGTGTTTTCAGGATTAGAATCACGCGTTGTCTCGGACGGAAGTCGACGGCCGCGATTTGGCTTAAAGCGGTATTTATTTTCTGAGATCGAGACGAAATGGGCAGATATACCTTTAATTGTATGCTCTTTTATCGGTGGCCTTGTTGATGGTCTCTCGTACAACTACTGGGGGAACTTTTCCAATATGCAGACAGGTATTTATGGAATCTATTTCTATGGACAATGAAAGGACTAATTAATTATTCTTTGAGTTTGATAGGAAATGTTATCTTTATTGCCCTCGGAGTGGCTGGGAAGCCGGAGCAGCCAGACATGCTCTGGGCTAAATCCCTCACAGCTATCTTCGCTTTTCTGACAGGCATCATTATTTACGTTTACGGATCTCGAGTATTGGGGCCAAAACGACGCATAACCCTGGTCCTATCATTCGCCCTTCAGACTTCTACCCTCTTTGGTGCGGCTCTTCTTACACAACTGGTACCTCCAATGCCGGACGACCCAACAGCGCTGGAATGGCGGAAAGCCGTCGCGATCTCGTTACTTTCCTTCCAGTCAGCTGGCCAGATCGCTGCATCCCGGTTCTTGGGCTACCCCGAGATCCCCACCACTGTCTTGACAATTTTAGTGTGTGACCTATTTATCGATGCGAATCTCTTCCAACGGCCATGGAGCGCCAACCCCAAACGAAATCGGCGAATTGCTGCCCTGTTAGCACATTTCCTGGGAGCGATGACTGCGGGCGGAATGGCGAAAGATATTGGTCTGTCCGGAGGACTATGGCTTGCCGGATCTCTTAAGGGAGCCCTTGCACTAGCATGGTGTGCATGGACTGAAAAGAAGCATACCAAAGAGATAGGGTAAAGCATAAGCTTCTCTTTATTATAGCAGATGATTATGGAAACGAAATTTCTGAGCAGAACAGTGGATTATTATCTTATTACATAGAACAGCTAGAATTCTTACTATTAATATAGAGAATATAGATTTAGTCGCTACCCTTATGACTTATTACACTAGGAAGTTTTTTATTTACTACGAACTAAAATAGCATCCCCGCTAGCAACTAAGCTCTGCTAATTACTGACCGATAAAAGTAGAATAATAACCGTCTCCGACATAAGTATATTGAGGGCTCATAGCTGGTTATCCTCGCTGTCGGCGTTTTGATATGCGGTCCCAGCCTATTTGCCCTCCGCGGACTGTTCTAGGCTTTGAGATTTAAAGGCTTATCACCGAAGCCACTTACCTTGTAGCTTTACGATTTTGCGGACTGGACTTCTACTGGTACTAGAAATAGACGCTACATTGCCTTTATTATTGACGTTAACACTACAATTTAGATATTTTAAACCTCCATCGACTGTATATGAATAAAGGAGCCATCTACAAGAGTGGTAATTTATTTATATAGCTGTCCTAGACTGAGCTATTAGAACACAAACGACTTTTCCAGATCTCACATTGTAGGCCACCCCATATCAATTGGTTCCAAATTTCCAGCGCCCCTGAAATCCTCTATTATATCTGCCTGTTCGCTTAAAAGTACCCGGTCTGCCTGATTTGCGCCTATTCTGGCCAATTCCCTCCACCGTGCAAGATCCTGCGGGCGACGCTTATCACCGTGAGCTGCTTCATTCTGGGTCCAATGACCCTTTGAGAACCCGAGTAAAGATGTCATGCGTTTGTTCGGAATGTCGTAGACGAGCGAACAGATTGTACCCGTCTCCTCGAGCCAATTACATTGCCACAACTCTCCGGGGCGAATGCATTGATATGTTGCCGCCTGATAATTTTTTCGGCCCGCCATTGGGCCTCCATGGATCTCGTAGACAATGCGGTCTTCGTTATAGAACCACATCTCGTATCGCCACTTTTGGGGTTTCCCCTGAGCGTCATGGGCTGCATAGTCGTAGATTAAGTGGCGATCCCGGATGTCGGTATCGAAGGTTGAGCCTTTAAGAGACGGGAGGACAGGCATTTTGATTATTTATTTGCTGCTAGCTAATTCGTCGAGGGAATTAAAGGGAATGAATTAGTTACATAAATGCGAATTAGGAGGGGAAATAACAGGACTTTATAGAGTTTGTGTCCCTATTCTTGCAATCCCGAAATTAACCATATCGTCTACCTGATTCTGGAAATTTTAGAGACTATCAAAGATGATGATATAAATGCTGTCTCTATTAACCTATCGGATCGCCTCGGGTCTATGACGGCACGATATCAGCGCTGCCGAGAATCGGTGCCGATCTGCTAAAACTACCGCATTACAATACTGTCACGCTTCCTTTCAAGTATAAAGCGAGGCTTAACTTTAGTGTCGTTACATTATCTGAAGGCCCAGTTAGTTATAACATGTATAGTGGGAACTTAAGCAGTAATGTAGGCAATCGGTACCCAGGAATATATTTTCACAATACTGACCCTAAAAATACGAAGATAAATGTTCGGCATGCGGATATCCCGCATGTTAACGCCACATCGAATAGAGGCAGATTACAGGATAGCTTAGAACCGTTCTGTAGACGTAAAGACAGCGAAAACACCGGGATAATTTACATTATCCTTTCGAGTCTTTCTAATTGTGTACAGTTATAAGAAGTATTTAGGTATTGTAGTAAGCAGTAGTATTGCATTAAGACTAATCGCTAGTTTTCCCTAGATGCGCCTCCGGTGCGCTATTAACGTGTAATAGGATGCGGCGAGAAGTTTGCTTAATTAGTGGGAATCTAGGATTACGGAAGCAAAAGTTCTGAAGGAGCATTTGAAACTAGAATAATCTCTTGATTGCTTAAATAATAACTGAAGAGGACTAAAATCTATCAGCTATTTATGCTCAACGACTCTATCCTGACTTTACTGTGGCCTGGAGCTAAACTGAACACTGTCTTAGATGTTATATAGTTCCTGTTCCGTTTTCTTTAATCCCGTAAGGTGGATATAGGTATCTGTCCATTGCAGCTAATACCCAGATTGTATAGGATGTAAGCAGCGGCTTGCAGCAAGTTTGCAGCGTATTTCCACAGAAGCTGTAAGTGCCGACAAAAAGTAATATTGTCTAAAGCTACTTATGTTATAAGTGTAACTATTAGGCAATTATAGAATAAGAGTAAACCCAAAGGCGATTTAAGTATTATATGGAATTGGGGTGTTGCTGTCCTGTTTTCCGATAGTTTAATTAGGATTACTTTCTCTTATAGTTAAAGGAGCACAAGGGCATATTCCTGACAATAGTTGCAATTTTGCGACCAAGAGAGTACGGTCTGATTAAAGTTTTTAGGTTTTTATCTTCAGTTCCCTTAGAGGATGTAATTTCTCTAGAAGCTGCTGTGAAAAATAATACTGTTGCTACCGTCTCAAAGCTACTCAAAGGAGCTGTCATAAGCGTAGCTTTGCCCCCTTCTCAGCAAGATTCAACAGCGTTTGGCCCTCAGCGTTGGTTTTACCTTGCCGTTCCGCCCTTCTTAAGCAGAAACATACAAGCTCGATGGAATCTTTCTCTTCTGGTGCTTCTTTCAGAAATCTTGTCCAGTGAGAAGGATTAGGATGAAGTGTGGAGTGATTGAAGAGGCTTGATAAATCTTCTTGTTCTCCGAACAGTGCCGCAGTCAAAATTGGATCAAATGTCTGCCGCGACTTACAGTACAGGTTGGAACCGTGACTAAGAAGAATTGGAGATATTTGACGCGATCCAGAAATAGTCGCTGGAAGAGTTAAGGCTGTCATTTGACTCTTATCCTTTAGTTGATCTCCTTTCTCACTTGTTTCATGGAAGTTGATGTCGGCTCCAGTAGAACAAAGAATCACATTGCTTCTCTTGAATCTATCGCACAGAATAGATGAGTCCCCTTTCGAACATTCTCGTTGGCGGATAAATGATTCGACAAGTAAAAGCACCGAGCTCGAAGGTGAACGACCCCCTTCGCCGCAAAGCAAAGCTATTGCATCAGGCTCAAGAGCTTGAATAGCTTTTTTGTTCGAAGGTGTCAGATCAAAGTTGGAAGGGAAAATGCCCCCAAGCTTTGAAAATACGTGAAGGAGCTTCCATCGCCCCTCTATCAGTGACATAGATAACGGGGTAGGATTGTAATCGCCCACTATCTCTGAGCTGCCTGGCAGAGATGAGCTATGCATCTTCTCATTCAAAAAGTCTCTTGGACGAGAGAGCATCTTCCCAGCGGTAATAAAAAGAAGAACAGCTTCTTTCAAGTCTTCCATCTTACACTGGGTGTCGTCGCATCTTGTCAAGGAGTGCAAAGGCGCTTGACCATAAGGACCAGCGGTATCAATAGGAGCGCCGAATCCAAGCAAGATTTTGATGAGCCGAATATCACCAGACGTAAACGCACGCTTAAGGCTGTCCCTTCAGAATCGTCGCCCATCCTTGGGTCTGCTCCATTTGACAGCAATATTCCTACCATCTGCACGCTACTGCCAGCAAGAATGAGAGGAGGAGCACCGACCGGAGGATGACTGAACAAACTATCGAGCGAAAGCTTTCCTTTACTGGATCTCGCATATGTAGCCGATCTATAGCTTGGCATATATTGATTCACATTAGATCCACCATGAATCAGAGCAGTCATCGTTTCCACAAAGCCATCGAGAATCGCTATGTGTAATGCTGTCCTTCCTCGTCTGTCTGTGGCAGTTGCGTCCGCACCGTTTTGGAGTAAGCACCGCATATAGCGAGGATCCTTGCGATGTGCTGCGATATGTAGCGCGCCATATAGTATAATGTCCACACCGGATTGAGCAAGCATCTGAGCAGATGAAAGTTGATTATCACGAATTGCAGACACCAGTAGAATCGACTTCCAGCGCAAGGGGTCTGATCGCGCATGTTCAAGTCCATCGGGACTAAAGCAGTAACTATTGTTAATGTTTGGAACAGTCGATTCGATTCCATTAAAATATTCGCTCCTAGTGGGAGTTCTCGAAGGGTTTTCAGATACTGGAGTGTCAAACTTAGCAGTTTCCCAAATACTGTTGAATTTGGCATCACCCAACTTTCCTTTGCGGGCTTCCAGATCTTGCACCAAAAGGGTGAATAGGTCGGCATCTCGTGTATCTGCAGCAAATTCTATAGGAGATACGGTGCCTGGAGAATAGGACCTGATCTTTGCCCTGGTCTTCGTCTAAACTTGCGGAAGTGCCTTCATTGAGCGCGAATGGTGGTCGAGAAGCTTTTGAACAACAGAAGGATGACCGCCAGAGATGGCCCAATGGACGGCCGTCCATCCGCGTTTACTTCGAAACTGGTGGACTGCTCCGCTGGAAAGAAGCAGACGAACAAGCTCGACATTTCCGATGAAAGTGGCCCAGAACAGCGGGGTCCATCCTTGAATATCTGGAAGAGTGGAGTCTACTCTCCTCTGAACGAGAATACGGGAAACGGGAAGTTGGGCTATCGAGCATGCCCAGTGTAGAGGAGTCCATTTGTGAGAATCGGTTATAGACACGTCTCCCCCGCTTCCAGATTAATCTTGGAGGTTTCATTTAGATTCCAGTAGGCCGTTATATGCAATGCATGCTGACCTTTAGGAACGGAATCAAAGGTCTCGTCCGCAAGGGCACCTCTAAATTCCCGTCGGAACTGGAGGGCTTGAAATGCAGCGTTTCTCGGCTTTTCATCATTAAGTAGCCCCATGATCGAAGCTTGCAACCTTTTCTCGGAATCCTGATTGCAGATATAATAAACCCGGGGTTTTGCAGAATAGCTCAGGAATTTCAAGTTATCGGAGCGCGCCATAAGCTCTTTCGAGCTATTACACGGCTTCGGTATCAGACTCTTCAGCCCGAGATATCTCACAGACATTTGTGCAATGTCGAAATGCGACGTCTCGGGGGATATAGAAGCGTAGACATACTCGTAAGCTGATGTATGGACCAGACCAAAAGTGCTGTCGTCTCGATTGAAAACAACCATGCCAATGCAGATATAAAGAAGAATTTCAGGAGTAGGCATATTCTCATAATGTAGCCCATCCTCATCTATCGCAAATTCAGTTTGAATCTCTTCGACTCTGAGTCTTCTTTTGGCATAGAGGATCCAGGAAATTAATCGTCGTGCCATTGAGCTTCTCGCTTTTGACTGGTTATCAATGCGTTGTATGGTTAAATCGAACATTTCTTTTGCAAGCCAAGAGCCCCCTTTTCAATGTCTTTCTTATCTGACCGACCGTGGCAAGATCAAGTAGCTCATCAAGGGTAAGCCGAGCAAGAAGAAATCGTGAAATAATCAGCAGGTGCAATCGGGAGTCTAGACTGTTTATTGTATATCACATACAGATTCCCGCTCTTAGACACAATAATATTAACCATCGCGTCGTCTTCGGCAAGCTCATCGTCGAAACCACCTTCTTGTAGTCTAATAAATATAAGTCTTCGGGTCCTTCGTGCTCCCTGTAATTTCCAGCTGACTGGCCGTAATCATCTTCTGGATATGCGGAAGCTTTCGACTTATTACAAGTACATGGATCCTAGATGTAGTAAGAACCAAGCAGTGGTCCAAAAGCTCATCAGGAGCTTTTATCTCGTCAACAGCATCGAGCACTAAGTATATCGGCTGCACCGAGCCAGCCTGCGAGGCATATCAGATCTTGTGCAGGTTTCACATGATTAGTCATCTAATATAGATGCGATTGACGCAGATGTAAAGGCTGAGAGGATATAAACTGAAATCTGGAAGCTAGAAAGGCGGCTCGCCATGTGTATCAAAGAGACGGGATATTTTTGGAATCGGTCTTGGTTAGAAGGACAAGGCAACTCTATCATGATATCAGCAACAAAATTGTATAATAAGTCTGAGGAATGTCTTAAGACATTTCCCAGGATTTAGGGTTGGGACTGTGATAATGTTCTTAAGGAAGAGTGCTCCATAGCCTATTCTGGAGACGAAAAGGTCAGGAGAATACTAGCGGGAACGAGCCCACATTGCAATTTGCTAGACCTAAGTATTACGGTCCTTGAATATCAGGATGCCTATCATGAAGTTGCTAGAACCACAAATATCGCGTCAGATATTATCTCATATACTACCCAAGTGAACGATGGCGGAGTCACATATTCTATCTGAAGTAGAAGTAGATGCCGTAGATCGCGCGCCTTTCATACGAGGAATTCTCATAGGATCTAGGTGACAGAGAATGATTCAAGTTATGGAGACGAGCTCTTGTTGTCTTTCATCCTCTCATTACTGTAGCATGGCACTAATATCACTACAGATCAGGCCGCACTACCTCCTTAAGTTCCTCGATACACCGACATAGACACGAGAAAGACAGACGCTATCATGCCTTCCGCGATGGCAATTATATTCTCCCAAAGGATGACGACGGATATGACCACCTGACATCGGCCAATCACCTGACGTCGAAGTTCATGAACGGGAGATCATACCATGCACCTATTGAGAAGCCGTCAAGGGTCTATGATATAGGTACAGGTACCGGAATATGGGCCATAGACTTCGGTACGTTCTTTCAGTTCCGTGTCTCTACTGGTTATTAACAAATAATTGGATTTAGCGGACTAATTTCCTTCTGCAAGGTATCATATCATCTCCTGATACGCTATGCAATTCAACAGGAGATATACCAACGATTTACGTTTAGGTTATCGGCTCCGATCTAACTCCAATACAGCCGAAATTAGTTCCTCCAAACGTCAGATAGATCGTAGAAGATGTGGAAGACTCGTGGATGGATCTAAACCAACCATTGACTTCGTCCACGATCGTTATCTAGCTTCGTCGGTCAGAAAGATAACCCGAGGCTATTTCGCCAAAGTTACGAGTCGATTGTATCTTATCCACGATATCGATTATTTGTCTAATCAATGATTCTGATCAGGAACATGAGAACCTGGTGGCTAGATTGAATCTCAGCACTGCTATACTTTACCCCTTCAGCCACGAGTTCCTCACCAAGGCCTCGATGCGTCATCAACGAAGTGCATGGCGTGTGCAGACCTGCGTATGACGACTCACAGAAGCCCTGCTACTATCAAAATGGAGTAAAACTCTGGACAATAGGAATTTACATCTTGCAGGTCTAAAATCCATTTTTAGTCTTTTGGATATAAAAATATACACAGGAAGACAGAATGCTTAAAAGAGCGGAGATATCATTCGTTTATTTTGGAGTTCAGTTATTCTTTTATGCATAGATAGTGTAAGGAACGGGGGTTCCTGGAGGTTGCTGGCGAATTACTCCGCCAGCGATTATAGCGAAAGAGATAGCAGCTTTGCGCATCTAGCTCAAAGAAGGGTCTACCAGTAAAATAAAGGGTTAATTATTATAATAAAGGGTCTAATTAATATAGAAAAGGGTCTATATTAGAAGGGTCTAGTAATAAAGAATCTATATAAATAAAGAAATAGTAAGGTATATATTATATTAGAATAAATTGCTAGCTTCTAGTAAAATAATAATTTAGAGCCTATTTATATTCTAAATCTTAAGCACTTTCTAGCTTTATCTTATATAAATTCTAAAAGCAGAGAGAGTAAGATTTAATTAATTATCTTAATATTATATTTAGATTTAAGGCTTTACTATAGTCCTATAAGCTTATACTTTAGTAAAGAGCTAGGGGTATAATAATATCCCCCCCCTTTTTAAAGGCTTATCCTTAAGCTATTATAAAGTTATTATATTAAATATAGAATATAGCTTTATAGAGATTTATAGTATAATAAATAAAGGAGCTTTTTATTATTTTTATAGTAAAAGGTTAAGAAGTTATATAAGCTAAGAGTATTATTTATATAATATTATAAGGTTAAAATTCTAATCTCTAATAACTATCTTTTTACCTTTTGCTATATATAGCTTTTAGTCTTAAATATATTTAAATAAAGATCTAGATATATTTTTAAAATTATAATAATACTAATAATATAATAGTTTATTAAACTTAAAAAATTAATTATTTTTTTATTAGTTTTTAGAGCTTCTTATTCTAAGGGTAAATTATCTTAATTAATTATATTAATATAAGCTAATTTAATATAGATAATACTGCCCTAAATTTATTTTATATTTAAGTAATATAAAAAGATTCTTTAAGTAAATATTTCTATATAAGATTTTATATATTATATGCTAATTTTTATAATATTAATAGCCTAAGAATATTACTTCCCCTTTTAAAGAGCTATTTCCTTCTTCTATCTCTAAAATAGAGAATATAGCTGCTGTTATTATAATATAGCTAAATCTAATTACTACTATAATATTAGAAAATAATCTCTTAACTATTATTAAGATATTAAAGACTTTAATTACTATTATAATATTAGAAAGAGCGCTTTTTTAAATAAGTATTACTCCTTTTATAGTTATTAATAGGTTAATATCTTTATCTACTAGTAAAAATCCTCTTATAAAGGATTTATTAGATAAAATAAATATTATACTAGAATTAAGGCATATTTAATTTATACTCTTATTAGATTAACCTCTTACTATAGTCTTAGTAACTATATAAATAAGTCTTTTTTCCTTAATAATAGTACTAAAAAGCCTGCCTAAAAGGAAAAGGACTTATTTTATTACTAGGCTAGCCGCTATAAATAAATTAAAGATAACTCCTATTTATACTGTTAAAAGGCCTTAGAAATAAAATACTAAATATAAAAAGATTATTAATATAAGAACTTAAACTAAACTAGTTATTATTAAAATATTAATTAAAATTATTATTATTATTATTATAAATATAATAATAAAAGATAGTTTTACTATCTCTAGGCTAAATAAAAAATTTCTTTTAATATCTTAAAAGATATATCTTTATTATTTAAAGGGGCTAATTAAGAATCTAGTACTTTAGTATACTTATATTAATACTAATATTAAATATAACTACTATAATTATAAATATAAGCCTTATATTTTAATCTTATTAGTTTATAAAAATAAGCTTACTTATTTATAAAGCCTTAGCTAAGAGGCTTATTTCTTAAATAACTATAAGTTTTTTAAAAAGGCCTATAATAAATATAAATCCTTTATAAAAATATATTTATATAAAGCGCTTACTAAGGCGGATATAAATAAGCTTATATCTATTATCTTATTAACCCTATTTTTATATAAGTAGTTTATAATATAGCTTTAATAGAAGTTACTTAAATTATTCTATTTAATAATATTAGATCTATAGTATATATAAAAAATTATATATATTATTTATAATATTCCTCCTTTCTTTAATAAAGAGGAAAATAAATCTATATTAATAAGATTCTATAATAATAAAGTAAATAAGTAAAAAGATTAATCTTAAGCCTATATTTTTAATTTTTACTAGGAGTAGCCTAGTTAAAATAAATTTATTTCTAAATAGACTAGCTTCTTATATTCTTATTAAAACTCTTAAACCTTTATAAATAAGTAAATAAAAAAAAAGTAATATAGATTTAATAATAAAATAATTAAATAAAACTTAAAAACCTAATAAGAAAAAAGAGAAATCTTATTAATTTTATTAACCTCTTTTTTTAAAGCTTCTTAAAGCCTTTCTTAAAGAGGTCTTATTAATAGCTTATATTATTACCTTAAATTTAACTAATATATTTTAAGTATATTTAAGGTCCTTCTTAAGCTATTATAAATTTTTATAATCTAGATAGCTCTTTTATTTAATTAAATATTATTTCTTCCTTTATATTATCTATTTATTTAAAATAGCCTTAATCTCTTATTTTAATTTATTATCTACTAAAATCAGGTTTAAATACTTAAGTTTAGCCTTAAATCTCTAATAATAGGGCTCTAATAGAGAGATATAGAAGATTAAATATATTCTGCCTAGATTCTTTAAAAGCTTAAGCTAATAGGCTTAAATTTTAATTCTTTCTATAACTTTATAAGATCCTAAGTATTTTATATTTAGTTTTTTAATTAATTAGTCTATCTTTAAGTTCTTTATTAAAAGGCAGATTTAGTCTCTTACTATATAGAATCTAGGCTTATATTTCTTATTATAATATTTCTATTGTATAATAATAGCCTTTTAAAGAAATTCTTCTAATTAAGTATAAATTTTAATAAGTTCCTTTAATTAATTATTAACTACTAATATATTTATTTACTTTCTAGAGTTATATTTATCTTAATTTTTAAAGTTAAATTTATAAATAATATAAAAAGAACTTATATCTATAAAGGTATAAATTAAATTATTATATATAAACTTCGCTATAGTTAATAAGAATGCCTAATTATTTTACTTATAATTTAAGTAAACCTAAAGATAATACTCTAATATTTAATTCTGCCTTTTAGTCTAGCTATTAATTTAAAGATAAAATATAATACTTAAAAGTTTAGTAATTTAAATATAGTAATAAAGTTCTATCTAATATTTATTAATAAATAATATATCTTAGTTTAATATAATTAACTATAGAGATTTAAAGTAGTTATAAATATAATCTATAATAAGGTTAGCTATTTTATCTGCCTTTAATATTTTATAGATAAAGATATAAAACGCTATTTTTAAATAATAATCTATAATTACTAATATTAAATTATAGATAACTTCTTATTTCTCTAATAATAGCAGTCTTACTATAAAATCTATTAAAATACTTTATTATAGCTATACTAGAATTAGTAGAGATTTTAGCTCTCTATATAGCCTATATTATAGAATTTAATTTCTTTAGTAGATATTATATATAGATATATACTCCTATATATTCTATACTATCTTAGGCTAATTAAATCTTCTTTAAAGCAGCTCTTTAATCTTTTTAATACTTTAATACCCTATATAAAGGTTATTATAATATATTTAAAGGTATTAAGGTATAGCTTAAAAAGCAGGTTAAAATAAATAGAATAAGGAAGTTAATACTAAGACTAGCTATAAAATCTCTATTTAGCTAATTTAGACTAGAATAGGTTATTATAGGTAAGCTTAGTAAATAAGATATAGCTCTAGAAGCTTAAATTTGAATTAAGTTATATGCTAAAGATATTTTTATAAGGTTATATAATATCTTATATAAGCATTAGCTAATAAATCTCTATTTCTTATACTAGTACTATAATAATACTCTCCTTCTTAGAGTTAAGCTTTATTAAAACTATTCTTAGGCTTTAACTTATTTAAATAGCAGTAATAGAAGTTTATAATAATTTCTTAGGCATATTATAGATAATATATAGGCTCTTTAATTAAGTTATTATAGTCTAATTACTTAATAATATATTATAATTAAAAGTCTCTATATCTATAATATTCTTATTAGGAGTCTAAGATATCTTTAATAACTTATTTTTTAAGGCTATTAACTTTAATAGATAATAGTAAAAGTTATCTCTATTTAGATATAGAATCTTTAGTAATAAGATAAAGCAGGCTAATATTAAATATAAGATAAATATATATTAAGGCAGGCAGGTTAAGCTAATAGATATATAGGCTAATAACTTTAATAATATAGAATAAGCTAAGATTCTTCTAATTAAGTTTCTTCTAAGGGTGCTAAGTATAGATATTTTAGATATTTAATTAAATAAACTATTCTATATAATAATAATAGACTAAAATTTAATAATAATTAGTCTACTCTTTATAATAGGCTTAGATAATATAAATCTAAGTATAGATATAATTTATAATATCTTATATCTTTTTAATAAAGGCTTTAATATCTTTAATAGCAGGCTAGTTTATAGGCTAAATAGACTTAAATCCTATATATAGATAGAATCTATAATTAGTAAAAAAGGGTAATATTTTAATAGTCTTAGAATAATAAGAGTTTAATATAAACTTAGTTAAAAATAGTTAATTAACCTAATTATTTTATAAATAGCTAATATAAGCGCGTAAATATTATTCTAGGATAATATTTATTCTCTTAGTCTAATTATTAATCTTAGAGTAATAGGTAATAAATAGTAGATTTATAATATCTAAGTATTAAGTTAAATATTTCTAGAAAGCAGTAATAAATTAAGGGCCTTAATTAAATATTATAGTCTTTAATAGCCTATAGAGCTTCTATATATAGTAGATATATAATTATACTACTCCTTTAATATTATAGATAGCTTAGTAAGGAATAAAGTATTTTATCTTTATAAGTCGGTCTATAATAACTAATATAGTATTATAACCTTAATAAGGTATAAGTCTAGTAATAAAATCTATTAAGATATCTTATTAAGAGTATTTAGGGATAGGGAGCTAGTATAAAACTCCTTAATAGCCTTTATTTAAGGGTATAATATAGTAGTAAATATAATAATTTTGTGTTTAATAATCTATATATTAATATATATTTAGCTAGTAATACTCTTATAAGATTAGATTATAAAGCTTATATTTTTTAGGGTATTTAAATATATATTTATTATAGTATTTTTATAATAAGCGGGCTTTTAGCTTATTATAATTAAGAATATATAGATAGTCTCTATAGTATAAATATCTTTCTCTTTACTAGCAGTTAATTAGTATAATCTTAAGATAATAGTTAGCTTTATAGTCTAAGGCTTATAAAATAGACTATATTAAGTTATTAAATAAGTAAGCTATATTTAGTAAGTCTTTAATATTAAATAAATACTCTAGTTTATTAGGCATAGTAGAGGAATTTAATTAGTCTTATTTAATAGGCAGAGCTATTTTTTTAATAGGCTAAATAGTCTCTTTAATAGATTAAATTATCTCCTTAGTAGATTAAATAATCTTAATAAACTAATTAAGCGGTAAAGTAAACTAAATAAGTTCTTTAGGCTAAATAAATTAATATCTTAGGGTAAGTTAAGTAAATATTCCTATAAATTTAATAAGATTTCTAATCTCTTAAGCTATTAAATTAATAAAGTAGATATATTTTATTATTTAACTTTTAGTAATAGTTTCTAGTTTTAGAGATCTTTAAATCTATAGGTTAAAATTCTCCTTCTTTAGGACTATCTGGCTCTAATATTATAGCTATTTATTCCCTTTTTTAAAAAAATCTTCTAACCTTCTAATTAGGGTATTAGGCTTTATTCTTTATTTTTTAGGTTAATATATAATTTAGAAGTTAAACTAAGATAAGAACTTAGATTAATAGGCCTATCGCCGGTTTAGCAGTTTAATTAATATAAAATATTCTAGATTATAATAATTTATAATAATTTTAATTAATAATAGTATATCTTTAAGCTTAGGGCACTATTTCTTAAAGTAATAAATAATTACTAGTAGTTTTTTATTATAAATCTTATAATTATACTTTATAATAAAGAGCTTTTTTAAGAAAAATATAATAAGATATAGAATTCCTTTATTATTATACTAGGATATAACTCTAGCTAATATATAGTTAGATAAGTTAGTTTTAACTATAATCTTATAGGTCTAGTTAAATAGCTTTAGAATTAAGGCTTAAATAAATATTTTTTTTAGAGCTTTAAAACTAGACTAATAGGCAGGTATTTAATTAAAGAGAACTTCCTTTTAGGTTAAATTTATAAGTAATATAATTATCCTAGAAAAGTTATAAATAAATTAATAGTAAAAGTTACTAAACCTAATAAAGGCTTATATATTAATTATATAGGTTAGGGTCTTCTATTTAGCAATTATTTTTACCTTATCTAAGTCTATTTTAATATAATCTTAGCTAATAATAATGCCTAAGAACTTAGTCTTAGAGATAATAAACTTATACTTCTAAATCTTTATATATAGGCCTGCTTTATATAGCTTTTATAAAATAGTATAAATATATTAGATATATTTAGAATAAGTTATATTATATACTAGAATATTATTAAGGTATATAGTATAAAAAACATTAAGATAATCTTATAAGATATTATTAATAAACTGTTAAAATATTGCTAATACTCTTATTAAGTTAAATAATATTATTAGTAATTTAAATAGACTAAGTTAAGTATAGAAGATAGTTAGATATTCTTATCTCTTCTTAATATAAAGGTTATTAAATACAGAAATAATATTAATCTTTATAAAATATTTTATTTCTTTTAGATTATTTAGGGTCTCCTTAGTTAAAAATAGAGAATATTAGTCCTTAACAATTATTATATTTAGGGCTTAGTAATTTATATAGATCTATATTCCTTTACTAAGCTTCTTAATAAATAGAATTAGAAATATAATAAGTAATAAACTTAGGCAGATAAATCCCTTTCTTAGGTTTTTTTTAATTTATTCCTTTAAAACCTTTAATTTATCTTAGGATATAATATATAAAGATTTAAAGAGAAGTAACTTCTCCTCTAATAGCTTAATATTATAGTTATAAAAATAATATAATAGCAGATACTTAGCCTCTTTAAGAGAAAAAATATTAATATAATCTTTAAACTCTTTAGGCAACAGGTAGGCAAAGTCTTCTTTTTAAACTTATTTAATCCTTAAAATAGCATTTAGATCCTTTAAGATAATTATAAATATTTAGGCATTTCTTTAAGTATAGGCAGAATAAGTAACTAAAGAAATAAAGACTATATTTCTCTTTTTTAATCCTCTAGATCTTAGAGGCAAATATTAGAATAAAGCCTTTAAAGGAATATTATATAGGGCAGGTATTTTAATTAGCTTTAAAGGTATATTATAATTTTTTTAATAATAATTATTATTAAAAGCAATATTATAGGCGGTAAATTATAGGTACAGGTTATAATACTTTAACTAAGGAAGTTCTAAAATAATAAGATAATACGCTAATTAAATAATATAGAATTTAGTATCTTTTTTAAAATAATTCTTAATTCTTATATCTATCTAGATATAGCATATAATCTTCTTATTCTTTAATTTTCTTCTATTAAATATATATAGGATAATTAGGTTTTTTAGGGGGATAAGCTCTAACTTCTAGTCCTTAACCTATTCTTAGTTTATAAATTCTTATTCTTTAGCTCTAATATTAAGCAGGGCATAAGTTAATAAGCAGATCTTTTTTTTCTTCTTTTCTAATATTATAGGCAATATTATTAATTTTAATTATTATAAATATTCTTTAAAGTTAATTTTATAAATAGTAGCAGTAAAGATTTAAATAATATATAGTTCTTAAGCTTAGCCGTAACTTACTCTAGGCTTACTTCTTTTATTAAAGGCTAGCTAGAGAATAGACTGCGCAAGTCTAGAAACTAGATTACCTAGGGAGTTTAAGGGCAGGATTTATATATAGCTATAATCTAGATCTTCTAGCAATTATCTAGGTGCGGGCAATTTCTAATATAATATTCTAGGGAGCTATATTAAAAATAGATATTAGTTTTATAGTATAATAGGTTATACCCTCTTTTACTTAAGTATCTAGAGATACTTAAGTCTATTAGATTATATAGCTATATTAGGGCTAATTTACTTTTTTATATAAGGCTTCTCTAAGGCTAGCTATTATATCTTATAGCTAGGGTAAGACTTAAAATAAATAAAAAAGATTAAATATATTAAGCGAGTCTTAAAATAGCAGTATAAATCTTTATAATAAAGGGCTAGTTTATAATATACTAATAGTAATAATTCTTAAGGTCTTATAAAAACTTAGCAAATTAATAATACTTATAACTTAGAGGCTAGCTATATAATAATATTCTTTAGAATTCTTAGCTAATAGCTTACTCTAATAGGGTAAATAATATTCTCTTAAATATTTCTTCTTTTAATATTAGGCGCTAAAACTTAATAAAAAAAATTCTAAATTTCTTATTAATCTAATAGAGGTTAAATAATTTATTATATATATTATTTATATAATTAAGATTATTAAATATATACTCTAAAATATCTAAAATCTTTTAGTAATTGCTAAAAATATAGGTCTTATCTCTAATATATAGCAATACTTAGGTATAGGGTATATCTTTTAAATAATTAATTATATAGGCTATATAACTCTAAAGGGTTAAGAATTAGTCTTAGTTAATTATTATCTTCCCCTAAATCTAGGCTATAAAGCGCTAAAGGTCCTTTTAGTCGCCTTTAAACTTATTAGGGTTAAAAAGTTTTTCTAAAAATCTAGAGGCGGAGAAAGATATAATAATAGATATTTTAAATATTCTTATTAAAGCAGCTATAGGCCTCTTAATACTAAGCTTAAATTTAAGTATAAATAGAGATATATTTATAATAGGTATAACTATATAATAGGCCTAATCCCTTTTAAGAATAGCTTAAATATATTACTATTTTTTTTCTTAAAGCTAAGTCTTCTAATATTATTAAATAGCCTTAAGTTTAATAACTTTTTATTTAAATCTCTATTAAATAGCGGTAAATTCTTATTAAAGCTCTTAAAAATATGCCTTAATTTAATAATTTATCTTATTTACGGCAGTCTTAGCTTTATTAATATATTTATATACTAGGCGATAGTAATTATACTATTCCGGCCTATAGCTAGTAATAATATACTTAATAAACTCTTCTAGAATTATTAGCAAGAATAGAGAAATTAAAGCAGGTATTATTAATAATATTAATTCCTAAATAAAAGCTATATAATATTAAGATATAGCTCAGGAAGTAAGTTAGAATAAATAGAATAAAGAAGTTAATACTAAGACTAGCTATAGGATCTCTATCTAGTTAATTTAAACTAAAATAGGCTATTACAGGCAGGCTTAATAAATAAGATATAGCTCTAGGAGCTTAAATTCGGATTAAGTTATACGCTAAAGATATCTTTACAAGGTTATATAATACCTTATATAAGCATTAGCCGGTAGATCTCTATCTCCTATACTAGTACTATAATAAAAGAAGCTTTTATTTTATAGCAGGTATATTTAATATAAATATAGTATTATTCTTCTATAATAATCCTTTACTATTTATTCTTTATATTATTTTTAAACTATCTTTAGAAATATATATTTTTAATTCTTTAGTTTTCTCTAAAATAAAAGTATCCCTTGCTTAAAGCTATTTTAATATAAAAAGTAAGCTAAGGGTTATAGTATCTTAAATAAACTCTTCTCTAATTACCTTAATAATTAATATTCTTTATATTAAATATTCTAGACTATTTATACTATCTGTTTTAATAGATTTACGCTCTAAACTACTTTCTTATATATACTTATCTTAAGCTTTATACTAGAGCTTTTTTTAAAGGGTTAAAAGTAATCCTATCTAGGATTTAGATTTAGATAATTTAAAATCTGCCCTTTTAAATAAAGTATCTATAGTATTAAGCTATCTTAGCTTATATTTAATTTAAAAGTTATATACTACTAATAGTTCTACTTATTAAGCTTATTTATTATTTAATATTTTTATAATAAAGAAATAGCATAAGTTTATATAATTACTCTATATTTATATAAGATACTTACTATCTTTTAAATAATAATACTAATATTTAAAAGTATTAATAATAGCTAGAAGTTCTTAATTATAAATCTTATAATATACCTCTATTTTAGTAAACTTCTAGGCATAATATATTATAAGATATTAATTCTTAAATATAGTTTATTAATTTATCTAAGTTTTAATTCTTAAACCTATCTTTAATTTAGCGCCTAGAGCTATTTTATTACTATTTCCTTAAAGGAATATAATAATAAAAGTAAATCCTAAGGCATTAATTACTAATATTATTAGCTTCTTTAAATTAAAGTACTTTAGTACTAGTAGAATTATAAAAGCTAATTTTAACTTATTAAATACTTTTGCAGCTTTTTTAGTTTAAATAAATATTTTAATCTTCTTTCCCTAGATACTTCCTTTTAATAGACTAGTTAAAAGAGCTATTTTTATAAAGTAATTATAAATAAATCTTCTAAAAAATCTAGTAAATCTTAAAAAGATTTAAACTTTTTTAAAAGATTTAGGCTTTAGCTAATCTTTAATAGTTTTTATTCTATTAAGATCTATTTTTATTCTATCTTTTCCTATAAAGAAGCTAAGGAATTTAACCCTTTTTTTATAGAATTTATATTTAAATAACTTTATATATAATTTATATTTTTATAATCTCTTTAAAACCTGCACTATATATCTTTTATACTTCTTAATAAAGTTAGAGAAAATTAAAATATTATCTAAATATATAATATAATAGATATTTAATAACCCCTGCAATACTTAATTAATATAGGCTTAAAAAATAGTAAAAGTATTGCATAAACTAAATAATATAATTAAATATTTAAAATGCCTATAATAGGTTTAAAAGGCTATCTTTTATTTATCTCTATAATAAATTCTAATCTAATAATAAGTATTCCTAAGATTAAGCTTAATAAAGATCTTAGAGCTAATTAATTAGTTAAGTATTTTATTTATTTTAGATAAAAGATATTTATTCTTTATAATAATATTATTTAAGGCTTAATAATTAATATAGAGCCTTAGTATATTATTTGCCTTAAGAATAAATAGAATAGATACCCTTATAAAACTTATTAATAGTTATATTTATTCTTTTTATTATATATCTTTAAAATATTTATATAAAATATTAAGTTCTTTAGTAAAAAGATTATAAAATTTCTTCTATAAAGGCGCTATATTATTTAGGAGTTTAATCTTATATTTACTTATCTTAGCAGATAATATATTTACTCTTTTCTTTAAAAAGACCTTTATATACTTCTTATATTTTAGAAATAAATTCTTTAAAATAATAAGATTAATTTAATCTTTATAGAGTATATAAATTATCTCTTCTCTTACTATTTTAAAAAATTATTAAATATTTTTAATCTTTACCTATAGCTATTATAAAATATAATATCTTTAAATTATTAATTCTTAATTTATAATAGGATTTATAATATATAGCTATAGTTTCTTAAGGATAATAGATAATCTAAATATTAAGATAATATAAAAGCATATATTTACTTTTTTTATAATTCTTTTAAAGTTAATAATATAGATCTTTACTTTAAAAAATCTATATTTCTAAATCTTATACCTATTAATAGATTTAAAGTTTATATATTGCTAAAAATCTAAGAAAATTCTATATTATATAGCTATATCTAAGCTAATATAGTATTAAGCTAAACCTAAATTAATAAAAGCCTTATCTTTAAATATATTATTTAATAAATAGAGTTATACTAAAATATATAAAGACTTTTTATCTATTTTAAACTCTTTATTATAAAAAGCTATAATAATCTTAGGCTTTTTTCTTTTAAAAGAATCTTTCTTTTTTAGGCATAATTTAAATCCTTATATATAATTTTTTTTACTATAATTAAAGTAATAGCTTTCTTTTTTAAACTAGTTTTATTCTATTAATAATTTAAACTTCTTTTTTTAAGATTTATTTATCCTCTTATATTAATTATTAATCTTCTTTCTCTTTTATCTTAAAATAAAGTTTTTTAATATACTCTATATTAATCTACTCGCGTTTAATATAATAGGAAGGTTTAAGAATTTATTCTTCTTTTAGTTTATTTCCTAATTAATAGCTAAAAACACTAATTAATTAAGATTAGTTAAAAGATCTTAATAATTTAATAAACCTATTTAAACTTTAAGTTATAGTTTCGCATAGAAAATATAAAACTAAATAATCCTATTATTATTAAATTCTTTATCCTAGTTTAACTTTATATAAGCTTATTTAAAATAATATAGAAAAGCTCTAGTAATTTAATTTAAATATTAAATTAAGGTATAAAAGTAATTTATTATATTCTATTCTTAATAATATAAATTATTAAGTAAGTTTAATAATTAACCTTTAAAACTACTCTAGGTTAATATCTAGAAGTTAGGATTCTCTTACTAATAGATTTAAAATTAAGTTAATTCTTTATTTAGTAAGGCTATAATATAAATAATTTTCTTATTTTCTATCTTAAATAATAAAGTATTATAGGCTAAATATTTATTTATATACTAGTACTATTAGTAATAAGCATTAAATATAATAGCTTTATACCTCTGCGGTTTAAGTAGCTTAAGCCTTAATTACTTATTAATATAAATAGCAGTAAAGAGCTATAAAAGGTCTCTCTTTATTAATAAATTATTTTTTATTTAGGATTAATCTCTCTTTAAGCCTATTAAAATATCTTTTAAGATTTATAAGCTAGCTTTAGTAATTAGTTACTATAAGCTAAGTTTAATAATTTCTAAACCCTTTAAAATATATACTATAGGCTAAAAGCTAAGACTCTTATTCTTTAAATTATAGGATATATTAGTATAGCTACTTATATTACTAGATTAAATAATCTAAACTATAAAAAATAGGGGTTCTTAAAGGTTACTAATAAATTACTTTATTAGCAATTATAATAAAAGAGGTAATAGCTTTATATACTTAGCTTAAAAAAGGATCTACTAGTAAAATAAAGGGTTAACTATTATAATAAAGAGTTTAATTAGTATAAAGAATAGTTTATGCTAGAAAAGTCTAGTAATAAAGAGTTTATATAAATAAGGAAATAATAAGGTATATATTATATTAGAATAAATCGCTAGCTTTTAGTAAGATAATAATCTAAAGCTTATTTATATTCTAAATCTTAAGTACTTCTTAGCTTTATCTTATATAAATCCTAAAAGCGGGGAAAGTAAGGTTTAACTAATTACCTTAGTATTATATTTAGATTTAGGGCTTTACTGCAGTCCTATAAGCTTATACTCTAGCAGAGAGCTAAGGGTATAATAGATAGCTATTATTTATAAGAATAGAGAATTTATATTTAGAAGAATTCTCAGTAAGAAGATTATATTATAAGAATATTAAGGTCTATAGGACTTACTTACGTCTATAAATTTTAAGATAAGTTTATAGATTATACCTTAGTCTTATTATATAGTAATTTAAGTTATAGCTATAGCAGCTACTCTTAAGCAAGACTTTTACAGATAGAAATAGTATATTATTTTAAACATAATTATTAATATATTAAATCCGAAGTACTAAAGCAGAGTTATATTTAAACTACTTATAGTTCTATATAAAAAGTTTTCGATACTATAAAGAAATAACTATATAATATATTTATTTTTAATAGCACTAATAATAGAGATATACTTAAAATAAAATAAGGAAATAAATATTTATTATATTAATATTTATAAAAAAATATAATAAAAATTATTTATATAAGCTTTTATATATTTTCTATAGTTTAAAATATATTACTTTATATTAAATTTTATATTTTTTAAAACTTAAATAAAATTTTTTTAAATAACTTTTATAAAAAAATTTATATATAAAAATTAAATATTTAGTCTTATTTTATAAATATAATCAATAAAATATTATATATTATATATAATTTTATCGAGAAAAACTTAATTAAAAAGGTTAAGTTTTCTATATTTTTAGCTATTTTTACTACTTTTTTATAAAAGTAGCTAATTTTAAATAGATTTTATTTAATAAATTTATATATAAAGCCTATTATATTATTAAATATATATAAAATATAAGATAAAAGCTTTAATTTTTATATATAAATTTTTTTAAAAAAGGTTAGTATTTATATAATAGGTAAGGGCTAAAATATATATAACTATACCTTTTTTAAGGATAAACTTTAAACTTATATAATATAAGAACCTCTTAATTTAAAATTTTAAAAAAATACATTATATACTTTAATCAATATATAATATAATACTATTTTACAGGAGATTCTATTTAATTTTATTGTGGTTAGTAAGGCTTAAAAACACCTAGATTTTTGGTGGTGCGAAAAAAAATCACGAATACTTAATTAGCGCGACTGTAGCCTGTACATTTACACTGCTTGCTTAACTAGTTCGAGGGAGGACTTCATCCCACGTTTATCTCCTAATCATATAAAAAGCCTACATTCCATCTATAACAGGACTTGATGAAAACGGATAATATGACAGGTAGCCTGAACATACGATTTGTGTGGCGACAAAATGATTCAATAGGACACTTCATCGTCTCTAACAATCCCGCCTTAATACGTCTCAGGACCTCAGCAACCCGTTCAGTATTGCTTAATATGACATCGGCAATACCGCTTCTAACGGAACGGCCGGCGCGAAAAGATATGGACTGTTCTTCCGTGCCATGATATGATGTATACTGAATGCCTATAGTTTATAGGTTGATTTGCTCGATACCTGGGCAAGGATCCTGCTCAGTCTACTTTAGAGCGTTCGAATTCCAGGCGGAACTGGTGACTAAATCATGGCATTCGAACGGCACGATCCAATATTCCTGATATCATGATATCTAGTGTTATTTTTATAAGGATTTGTACTTCTGCAACTTATCCATTCATCCAGGAAGGTTTCTGTTCGATTTTACTACCCCGATTCTTGTGAATACTAGACACTATCAACTCCTATGATTCTATCTGCTATCTGTACATATCCAGTATGGGTCACACCGAAGAAAAGAACGCCGCCGCAAACGATAACAGACCAAAACACCGATATTCGCCACCCCGGATCTGCCTATCCCATCTTAAATTCCGTCGTGACTGGCGCGAGAAACTCCCTCGCAGCGTGTCCCGCTTTACAGGTTACCGTCCTTTGGACGAGAACCCTCCATACCCACCCCTCCCCTTCCCGCCGTTCACATGGCTGGCGAAACTCCCCCTCTGCTACGAAACATGGCTCCTAGCCTGGATTGGCGCCTTCATCGGCATCCTCCTCATCGAAGCCATAATGTCCACCAGCACCGCTTTCCGCGACGTCTACCACGCCCCGACGATAATCACCTCCTTCGGCGCGTCTGCCGTGCTCCTCTTCGGCGTGATCGAGTCCCCCGTGGCGCAGCCACGCAATTTCGTCCTGGGTCATTTCCTCTCCGCGCTGGTGGGGACGGCGATCACGAGGCTGTTTGTGCTTAATGGAAGCTATCATGGGTATTTGGATAACGTGGCTTTCCATCCGTCGACGTTTATTAATGGAGGTGTGTCGATGGCGACCTCCTTATTGGTCATGCTTATTACGGGAACGGCGCATCCGCCGTATGTCCTTTGTGTTTTCCTTTTTCTCTTTTTCCTCTATGTCGAATTCACATTCATGGGATCGGAAAAGAAAGTAGACTAATAGAACGCAGAGCCGGCGCAACAGGCCTCAACGCCGCGGTCCAATCCCAGATCGTCACTCTATCCTGGCGCTACCTCCCGACGGTCCTTGCTTCATCGCTAATCATGCTCGGATGGGCTCTGGTTATCAATAATGTCGGGCGACGCCGGTACCCTCTGCACTGGTGGGCTCCAGGACCGGTATTCGTTATTCCGCCGGAAGAGCAGCCGGACGCGCAACTCGGCGCGCAGGAGGAAGCGCAAGAGGAAGTGGATATTCAGAGGGAAGTTACGGAGGAGGGGAGTTTGAGGGCTGAGAGTGACCCGTCGGAGACAATTACTATGGAGCGTGACGGGCGAAGGGAGGGGAGTGTGTATTCGGAGCGGAGGGCGAGTTTACATGAGCAGAGAAGAGGGAGTGTGGGGAGTGCAGCGGATGGGATGGTTTGAGTTTCCATTTTGATTTAAGGATTAGATATTGGATATTGACTTGTGGACTTGGTCTGGAGAGAGAGAAATTGGAGAAGTGGTCTCTTACGTATGTTGTTCTATGTGAATAATGTTTGTTGAATACAGAGTTGTCGGATAGATAAGTTTGTAGTATATATGTCTGTTTGTATGACGGTAGGGTCATATAAGCTATACCCACTCTTTTCTTTATGAATCTACCCATTTGTATAAATACTTAGATATGGTCTTCGGATACAGGCTAGTTTCTTGGCTGTTGCCAATATAGATCAATAGAGTCTCCGTAATCCAAACAATTCACATATACTCAACACCCGATAAAAGCAACCGATAAACACTAGAATTAACTATAATGGACCCGCATATGCCCCTGGTCAACTCTCCGAATGAACCTCTTCTTCTGTGTCCGCCGTCCTCTCTTCCCTTCTTTTCTTCTTCGCCCACTTCTTCACGGACTCGATCATACTCCTCACATAATGTGTCTCTGGCTGCCCTCTTCTCAATCCAACCGTCGTACCCGGTCGCGTAATCGGTAACGAAGACTGCGAATACATTATCCGCGGCCCTCGGAGATGATAGAACCTCTCCCGACATAACGGACAACTAGCATCCCTGTTGCATAACCAGTCATCGATGCAGGGCAAGTGGAATATATGGCTGCAGCGAAGTTGGCGGTAGGACGACGACGGAGATGTTTTGTCCAGGCGTTCGAAGCAGAGTATGCAGACTTCGGGCAGGGAGTCTGTGCGGAGTTAATATTCTTATTTATTTCTCTTTACATGAGAACTGATAACATACCAGGATCAGAGAAAGATGAGCCAGAGAAGGCCGACATCCCCGCAACGTAGAGGTCACGGAGATTCAGCGTCCCCTGCTCCGATGGAGACGGGACGTATAGATAATAGTGTGGCATTGTTATCTTGCAAGTATTGGAGTTAGTGATAGTTATTATGTAAGGGAAGATATGGTTAGTGATAAAGCCTCTGTAAGAAGTGCCGATATGACCTAGCTGAGCTGGATGGAGAAAGAAGCATTATATCCGTTCTATATGTCTAGCAAGTGTATCTATAGCCCCAAAGCCGGACGGTCCGTGCTGTACTGCCAAGTATCAGTTCTGTTATGTCACATTGCTGTTTTTATTTGCTCTACGCTTCAATGGACGCAAAAGGTTCTAAATCACGAGCGTATCTAGGTGGGCGGGATCGGGTCTGTACGCAACTTTCGCAGATCCTGCGCCGAGGGCTGGAGTGCAGGCGGTATTAGAACCGAAGGTTGGCGTTCGAAGATTACATAACGAGACGAAGAAAATAAAAGAAAAGAAAGATCTTAAAATTCGATTTTCAGGGCTCTGGATCAGTGTAATCCGGTTCTTGTGACCGAATCCTAGAAAGAGATGACCGTGCCAGTGCTTAAACCTTGACCGGGATAGCAGATAGTGATATGTTCAACAAGCATTCCCGTATGAGCTCCATGGCGATCATCCCCTGATGCGCCAGATATTTTACGCCTATTGCTTTCTTGGGATTCGAGTGCAAGCGCTGGGATACCGGCAAAACCGGCAAAACCGGGAAGCCGGAAATTGTGAAGTTTTTCAAACTAGACAGACAATCTCATAAAATAGTACATGATTAGCAGAATGATTCTTGAATGAGTATCATTACAGAGGAACCCATTCTATCTATTAGGCCCTGCAGACACGCTGTTACGCATCTACCGTTCAAGTTAGTATACTATAGATTACCGAGAGCAAGAAGGTCCAGTTTAATAAATCAATCTAGAGAAAAGAGAAGGATGCAGACTTCCTCTTAATATCGTTCCAATTATAACTCTAGGCATTCTTATCATTCGACAGTCCTCCTAAGTCTATAAGATTCTGTAGGGCTAATGCGAAGCCGGCTAAATCTACAGAACATCAATCGCAATGTAGATCTCTATACAGACGAAGAAGCCTACTTCGGCTAGTATTCCCGCGTGTTAGAGTAGCGGGGCGTAGCGATACTAATGCCGGTAGAGAAGTATTAAAGGAAGCGGTAAGAAGCTTGCTTAATTACTAACTAGGAAGCTAGTAAGTCTTATATAGAATCTCCTAGTTATATAATTACTAGTATAAAGGGGCGCTTAATATAAATTACTAGAGGAGGGTTTTAATATCTTCCCTTATATTAAATATTAGAGAAATATTAAAAACTAGCTAAAAGTCTAAATATAAATAATAACTAAAAAATAAATAGTTTAAATAATTAAATAAATAGTAATTTAGAGATATTAAGTAATTATAGTTAAGCTAAGCTATTTAAGCTAAATTTTAAATTTTAATATAAAAAGCCTTTTAATAAAGCTATTAGTTAAATTATTAACTAAGTTAATATACTTTATATTAATTATATCTTAAGCTAATATATTATAAATATAGTAAAAGTATATATTAATATATTTAAAGCGCTTAGTTTTAAAGAGTAATTTAATTAAATTTTAAGTTTTATTATTATTAATATTTAGAATAATAAGACTTTTATTTTATATAATATCTACTAGTAAAGAAAACCTAACTTTACTTAATTATATAATAATATTCTATAGAGCTAATCTTTATAAGTCTAATAAAGTTAGTATTATAGATTATATTAGTTTAATTAAATTTTAAATTACTTATATTATTAAGGTAATATTTAATATTAAAATTAAGTATTTTTAAATAAAAATAGCAGAAATAGATTACTTAAGTATAATATTAATTTTTAGCCTTAAAACTAAATCTATTTAGATTATTATCCTTAAAATTAAACTCTTTTAAATCTTTAATATTAAGAGCTTATAATTAACTTTTAATTAACTATTATAGCAGTTTTTATTATTAAGTGCTTAATTATTTATTTATTATTATTAATTACTATAATAGTTTTTATTATAGTTATTTACTTACTATTATTAACTATTATAATAGTTTTAATTATAATTATTTACTTACTTACTATTACTAACTATAGTAAACTATATTAGAGATTTTATATTAAGAAAATCTTTAGGCAATTTTACTAAAATAAAATTAAGACCTTAGAATATATAGGTAATATATAGAAATATATATTCTATTTACTATATAAGCTAATATTCTTTCTCTCTAAGTATTATACTTATAGTGCTAATATAATAAGCTATTATTCTTTCTCTAAGTATTATATTTATAGTATTAATATAGTAGTCTAGGGAATTTAATCTTTTTAAATATTAGTTTATTTTTTTAATAAACTAAATACTATAATAAATATTAAATATTAATAAAACTAGTTAATCTAGTTTAATTATTATAGTAGCTAGACCTATTACTTATATTAAAGAAGAGAATTTTCTTTTAATAAAAAGAGAAAAACTTTACTTTAATAAAAAGAAAAATAATAAAATAAGCAAATTAGTAATATAGATATAATAATATCTGCTAATCTAAAGGATATAATATATCTATATATATATATTTATTAAACTGTCTCTAGATTATTACTAGAGATCTCTTAATATTAATATATCTTTACTTATTTAAACTAGAGATATTCTAGAAACTCTATTTATATTCTATAGCTAGTAATAATCTCTATTAATATATTAATATAGATAACTATTTTTATATTATAATTTATTCTTCTTTAAATTAATATATTTCTTTAAGGCGCGCTTACTTAATATAGCTATAATAAAGCTATATAATATAAAATATATAAAAAGAAAGTAATTTTCTCTAAGTAATAAGGTAAGTAATTAAAAAAAATAAATTTAAATTAAATTCTTTTAATTATTATATTAGTATAATATTAAAAAGAAAGAATATTAACTCTTATAAGGCCTTAATTTTATTAAAGACTAGCTTAGCATAAGTCTAGTACTTTATTTTTAATAAGGTATAAATATATCTATTAAATATTTATTATCTTAGTCCTTAAGATAGAGAAAGAAATTTTTATAAATATTATTAAGTAATTAATTAACTATAGCTTTAGAGAGTTAAGTAACTTTATATATATCTTTTTATTAGTCTTAATTGTTATTTTATAATATAAGCTTTTATTTTCTTTTAGTAAAATTATAGTATTATTTTAATATAAAATAGTAGATAAAGTTCTATAAAGCTCTTATTTTATTTATCTTTTATATAATAAGCTATACCTAGTTTAAAAATATTAGCTTTTAGCTTAGAGCTTTAATAGAAGTATTTTATTTTAATAAAATTTATTTTAGTCTTTATTTACTTCTTTTTTCTATTAAGTAAGTAATATGCAGAAGCGTATTATCCGGTTTAATAAGTAAGGTCTTATAGTTATATAAGGGCTTACTATATTAATAATATGCCTACTGCTATTTATCTCTACTACTTAATTAATTAAGAACTGCTATTAATATACCTTAGATAAAATAATAGGGTTAAGATTAGGTAAGCTAGAGAATATCTTATAGAAAGAAATTTACTTATCTTTATTTAAATTCTCCTCTAGTATTAATTATAATAATTATACTTATTAGTATAAATAAGTATAGTTAAGATAAGCGATAAGAAGTAATTAATATAGTTTATAAATAGAATAATAGTTTATAATTTTTATAGATAAATTTACTAGGCTAGAATCTTATTATAAAATAGCCTTTATGCCGATTATTTATTTTATTAATATATTTCTCTATTAAGCAAATATATAGAAGGATCTTATTTAAGAAATCTCTTATAAGGTTAGTCTTTTTATTTATACCTCTATTATAATTTGTAATTATAAGCAATTTCTCTTATATTAATAAATATTAAACCTATTATTAATATAGTAATCTAGATATTTTCTATAATTATAATTGCGTACTTTTATTTCTTTAAAATAATTTAGCTTAGCTTTCTATAGTAATAGGCTTAAAATAAAAAGCTTATCTTATTACTTATAGCGTAAAAGGCAATTATAATTATTAATTATTTTAGCTATTATATAGTTACTAGTAATTAATATATATTACTATATTATATTCTATATTATATTAATTCCTAAGATTATTTATATTATTATTATTAGCTTTATATAAATCTAGATATTTTTTTACTTATCTAATAGACTTTAGTATTAAATAAATAGCCTCTTATTAGGGATTTAAATAAGCCTTAATTAATATATTTTAAGGCATTAATTATTTATTATAGTAAGTATATAGCTTAATATATCTATTAATAAATTACTATAGAATAATTTATTAAACTTATATTAAGAAATTCTTTTTATTATAAACTTAATATTATAATATAAGTAGTAATCTTTTTTAATTATTTTTATACTATCTATATATATAACTATATTATATAATATTTATAGCAGTAAATAAAGGAATATAGTTATAGTATTTATATTGCGACTATATAAAAGATTATTAATAATTATAAAAAGGACCTATAGCTATTAATATAATAGACCTACTTAAAGATATATTCTATTTATATATATAATTATATTAATTCTAAGCGTTAAAATCTAGATTAAGTGCTAAATACTAAATATTAAATTCTCCTATTTAATTTTATAGAGATTCTTTAAAAGATAGCTAATAAGCTTAAATTTATATATTCTATAGATTCTCTTATCTTCTTTTAATTAGACTAGTTCTAGTACTTCTACAGTATAATAGTATATATTAAATATATTATTAGACTAGCGGCTAAGCTAAAGACTATTATTTATTTTCTCTTTATAATTATTTAAAAAAGCTATATTTAGATATTCTCTAGTTAGCTAAGCAGTAGTATATTTTATATAAATAATTTTAAAAAGCTATATAAAATATAGTCGCCTATAGTAATACTTTATAAAAGTTCTATAGTTTAGCTATAAGTCTATACCTTCTTATAAATAAGTATACCTAAATAGATTATATCTATATTTAATAAATATATTATAGAATATAATTAGAATAATAATTATAACTTTACTAATTACTTTTAATATATTTAAGAGATTTTAACCTTTAATCTTAAATAGAAGAAATACTAACTTACTATTATTTATACTATTATTCTTATATATTATACTATTTAATTAAAGACTAGTAAATATAAGGAACTAAAGGTAAGCGGGAGGTTTATAAAGATTTAAATTAAAAAAAAGCTATAAGTAAAAGATTCTTTCTAATAAGCAGTTATTTTTATTATTTATTTAATATAGAAAATTTTTCCTAAATATTATAAACTAGAATAAATACTATAATTATAATATAATTAGGTCGATTTTAATAATAGACTTAGTTAATTCCTGCTCTTTTATACTATCTTTCTCTTATTAATTAATCTTAATACTATAAAGGTTATTAAAAAGTAAAACTAAATATTTTTATTTAATTAAGATAGCTAAAGGTATATAGTAATTAAGCTAAACTATATCTTTATAAATTAAGAGCTTACTTATTCTCTTCCTATAAACTATATATTATATTTAAAATACTATAATAGGAATTATAGTATTAAATTCTTAAAATATTTACTCTAGATATAATATAAATAAAAGATATAGTTTAGTTAAATTAGTTTAAATTATTATAGAATTTAAATATATAATAGTATAGTTATATTTTACCTTATTAGATTTATTTAATTCTTATTAGTAAATATATAATTTTATTATAATAAGTTTTTAATAATAAGATAATAAGAATATAATACTTTTTTAATTTAAGAATAAGTTATTATTTAAATAAGATCTTAAATTTCTCTTATAAGGGAATAAGTTATTATTTATATAAAAAGTATAAAGCTATTTATTATTATTTAATATTATTAATTTAAGATTTATTTTTTAAAGACTAATATTTATAATTATAATAATTATAAAATTATTACTTATATTACTAATAATATAAAGGTTAAGGCTAATTATAATAAGTTTTATCTTTATACTACTATATTAATTGCTTAAAATACTGCTTTATAACTATTACTTATATTATTAATAATATAATCTAATAAGTCTTATTCTTATATTACTATATTAACTGCTTAAGATATTATTTTATAACTATTACTTATATTACTAATAGTATAATTTAATAAGTCTTATCTCTATACTATTATATTAGCTGCTTAAAATATTACTTCGCGATTATTACCTATATTACTAATTATATAACTTAATAAGTTCTATTCTTATACTACTATATTAACTGCTTAAGATATTATTACTTTATAATATATTATTAATTATTTTATATTAACTGCTTAAAATATTACTTTATAACTATTACTCTATTATTAATAATATAAAGGTTAAGGCTAATTATAATAAGTTCTATTTATATACTGCTATATTAGCTGTTTAAGATATTATTCTATAACTATTACTCTATTATTAATAGTATAAAGGTTAAAATTAATTATAATAAGTTCTATTTCTATGCTATTATATTAGCTGCTTAAGATATTATTACTCTGCAGTATATTACTAATTACTTTATACTAGCTGCTTAAAATATTATTACTTTATAGTATATTACTAATTACTTTATATTAACTGCTTAAAATATTACTCTATAACTATTACCTATATTATTAATTATATAACTTAATAAGTCTTATTCTTATACTATTATATTAATTACTTAAGATATTATTACTTTATAATATATTATTAATTACTTTATACTAGCTGCTTAAAATATTACTACTTTATAGTATATTACTAATTATTATAGTGCTAGTATAAGAGATAGAGATTTACCGGCTAATGCTTATATAAGGTATTATATAACTTTATAAAGATATTTTTAGCATATAGCTTAATCTAAATTTAAGCTCTTTAAGCTATATCTTATTTACTGAGCCTATTTGTAATAGCCTATTTTAGTCTAAATTAGCTAAATAGAGATCCTGTAGCTAGTCCTAATATTAACTTCTTTATTTTACTTATTCTAACCCGCTTCTTAAGCCTATATTTTAATACTATATAGCTTCTATTTAAGAGTTAATATTATTAATAATATTTACCCTAATTCTCCTGTTCCTATTAATAACTCTAAAAGAGTTTATTAAATATATTATTACTAGCTATAGGCTAAAATAATATAATTACTATCGCCTAGCATATAAATATATTAATAAAGCCGAGACTACTATAAATAAGATAAATTATTAAGCTAAAGTATGCTTCTAAGAGTTTTAGCAAGAATTTACTACTATTTAATAGAGACTTAAATAAGAAGTTATTGAATTTAAGGCTGTCTAATAATATTAGAAGATTTAGCTTTAAGAAAAAGAATAGTAATATATTTAAACTATCCTTAAAAGAGATTAGGCCTACTATATAATTATACCTACTATAAATATACTTCTATTTATATTTAAACCTAAGCCTAATATTAAAAGGCTTATAGCTGCTTTAATAAGAATATTTAAAATATTTATTATTGCACTTTCTTCTACTCTTAGACTTTTAGAAAGACTCTCTAACCCTAATAAGTTTAAAGGTAACTAAAAGGATCTTTAGTGCTTTATAGCCTAGATTTAAGGAAAGATAATAATTAACTAAGACTAATTCCTAACCCCTTAGAGTTATATAGCCTATATAATTAATTGCTTAAAGGATACGCCTTATACCTAAATATTATTATATATTAGAGATAGAACTTATATTCTTAACAATTACTAAAAGATTTTAAATATCTTAAAGCATATATTTAGTAATCTTAATTATATAAATAATATATATAATAAATTATTTAACCTCTATTAAACTAATAAGGAATTTAGAATCTTTTTTACTAAGTTTTAATACTTAGCGCTAGAAGGAGAAATATTTAAAAAAATATTATCTACCTTACTTAAGCAGGCTATTAGCTAAGAATTTTAAAGAATATTATTATATAGCTAGCCCTTAAGTTATAAATATTATTAATTTGCTAAATTCTTATAAGACTTTAAGAACTATTATTATTAGTATATTATAAACTAGCTCTTTATTATAAAGACTTATACTATTATTTTAAAACCTATTTAGTATATTTAATCTCCCTTATTTATTTTAAATCTTACCTTAGCTATAAGATATAATAGCTAGCTCTAGAGAAGTCCTATATAGAAAAATAAACTAGCCTTAATATAGCTATATAATCTAATAAACTTAAATATTTCTAGATGCTTAAGTAAAAGAGAGTATAGTCTATTATATTATAAGACTAGCGCCTGCTTTTAATATAGCTCTCTAAAATATTATATTAAAGATTATTTATATTTAAATAACTGCTAGAAGATTTAGACTATAATTATATATAAATCTTGCTTTTAGATTCCCTAGGCAATTTAATTCCTAAACTTATATAGTTTATCTCTTAACTAGTCTTTAATAAAAAGAGTAAGCCTAAAGTAAATTATAGCTAGGCTTAAGAATTATATATTATTTAAATCTTTACTACTGCTATTTATAAAATTAACCTTAAAGAATATTTATAATAATTAAAATTAATAATACTGTCTATAATATTAAAGAAGAAGAAGAAGAAGATCTGCCTATTAATTTATGCCCTGCTTAATATTAAAGCTAAAAAATAAGGATTTATAGATTAAAGATAGGCTAAAAATTAAAAATTAGAGCTTATCCCCCTAAAGAGCCTAATTATTCTATATATATTTAATAGAAGAGAACTAAAGAATAGGAAGATTATATATTATATTTAAATAGATATAAGAATTAAAAATTATTTTAAGAAAGATATTAAGTTCTATATTATTTAACTAGTGTATTACTCTATTATCTTAAGACTCCCCTAATTAAAGTGCTATAACCTGTACTTATAATTTATTACCTATAGTATTGTTTTTAATAGCAATTATTATTAAAAGAATTATAATATACCCTTAAAGCTAATTAAAATATCTGCCCTATATAATATTTCTCTAAAGGCTTTATTTTAATATCTGCCCTTAAGACTTAAAAGATTAGAAGAGAGAAATATAGCCTTTATTTCTTTAGCTGCTTATTCTGCCTATACTTAAAAAAATATCTAAATATTTATAATTATTTTAGAGGACTTAGATATTATTTTAAGGATTAAATAAATTTAAGAAGAAGACTTTGCCTATTTATTGCCTAAAAAGTTTAAAGATTATATTAATATTTTTTCTTTTAAAAAGGCTAAGCGCTTATTATTATATTATTTTTATAATTATAATATTAAGCTACTAGAGAAGAAGTTATTTCTTTTTAAACCTCTATATATTATATCCTAGGATAAATTAAAGGTCTTAAAGGAATAGATTAAAAAAAACCTAAAAAAAAGATTTATTTGCCTAAGCTTATTATCTGCTATATCTCTAATTCTATTTATTAAGAAGCTTAATAGAAGAATATAGATCTATATAAATTACTAAGCCCTAAATATAATAATTATTAAAGATTAATACCCCCTGCCCCTAATTAAGAAGACCTTAAATAACCTGAAAAAAATAAAATATTTTATAAAGATTAATATTATTTCTATATTTAATAATCTTTATATTAAGAAAGGATAAGAATACCTAATTATTTTCCGCACTCGACTTAGCTTATTTAAATTATTAATAATATTATTTAGCTTAATAGAAGTATTAGTAATATTCTAATAGTTTATTAATAATACTCTATAAGATTATCTTAATATCTTTTATATTATATACTTAGACAATATTTTAATATATAGTATAACTTATTTTAAATATATCTAATATATCTGCGCTGTCTTATAAAAGCTATATAAAATAGGCCTATATATAAAGATCTAGAAGTATAAGTTTATTATTTTTAAGACTAAGTTTTTAAGTATTATTATTAGCTAAGACTATATTAAGATAGACTTAGATAAGGTAAAAATAATTATTAAATAGAGGACCCTAATTTATATAATTAATATATAAGCCTTTATTAGGTTTAGTAATTTTTATTATTAGTTTATTTATAACTTTTTTAAGATAATTATACTACTTATAAACTTAACCTAGAAGGGAGTTCTCTTTAATTAAATACCCGCCTATTAGTCTAGTTTTAAAGCCTTAAAGAAGATATTTATTTAAACCCTAATCTTAAAGCTATTTAATTAAACCTATAAAGTTATAGTTAAAACTAACTTATCTAATTATATATTAATTAGAGTTATATCTTAATATAATAATAAAGGAATTCTATATCTTATTATATTTTTTTTAAAGAAACTCTCTGCTATAGAATATAATTATAAGATTTATAATAAAGAACTGCTAGCAATTATTTATTATTTTAAAGAGTAGCGCCCTAAGCTTAAAGGTATATTATTACTAATTAAAGTTATTATAGACTATTATAATTTAAAATATTTTATATTAATTAAGCTGCTAAACTAGTAATAGGCCTATTAATTTAAGTTCTTATCCTAGTTTAACTTCTAAATTATATATTAACTTAGAAAGTAAGGAATAAAGCCTAATACCCTAATTAGGAGGTTAGAGAATCTCCCTAAAGAGGGGGATAAATAGCTATAATATTAGAGCTAGACAGTCTTAAAGAAGGAGAACTTTAACCTATAGATTTAGAGATCTCTAAAATTAGAAGCTATTATTAAGAGTTAAATAGTAAGATATATCTGCTTTACCAATTTAATAGCTTAAGAGGCTAAAAATTCTGCTAAACCTATAAGAATATCTGCCTGATTTACTCTAAAAAATTAATCTATTTAGCCTAAAGAATTTATTTAGTTTATCCTGCCGCCTAATTAGTCTATTAAGATTATTTAACCTGCTGAGGAGATAATCTAATCTATTAAAGAGACTATTTAGCCTATTAAAGAAATAGCTTAGCCTATTAAATAAGATTAGTTAAATTCTCTTATTATACCTAATAAATTAGAGTATTTACCTAATATTAAAGATTTATTAGATATAGCTTATTTATTTAATAACTTAATATAGTCTATTTTATAAGCCTTAGATTATAAAGCTAATTATTACTCTAAGATTATATTAGCTAACTACTAGTAAAGAGAAAGATACCTATATTATAGAGACTATCTATATATTCTTAATTATAATAAATTAAGAGCCTGCCTATTATAAGAATACTATAATAAATATATATTTAAATACTCTAAAAAATATAAGCTTTATAACTTAATTTTATGAGAATATTATTAGCTAAATATATATTAATATATAGATTATTAGACCTAGAATTATTATATTTATTATTATATTATACCCTTAAATAAAGGCTATTAAGAAATCTTGCGCTAGCTCTTTATCTCTAAATATTTTTAGTAAGATATCTTAATAGATTTTATTATTAAACTTATACCTTGCTAAAGTTATAATATTATATTAATTATTATAGACTGACTTATAAAAATAAGGTATTTTATTCTTTACTAGGCTATCTGTAATATTAAAAGAATAGCGCAATTATATATCTATTATATATAGAAGCTTTATAGGCTATTAAAAATTATAATATTTAATTAAGGCCCCTAGTTTATTATTACTTTTTAGAAATACCTAATCTAATACTTAAATATTATAAACCTGCTATTTACTACTTATTATCTTAAGACTAATAATTAGATTAAGAGGATAAATACTATCTTAGAATAATATCTATATGCCTATATTAGCTATTTATAAGATAATTAAATTAACTAGCTATCTTTAGCTAAGTTTATATTAAACTCTTATTATTTTAAGACTATTAGAGTATTATTTTTCTTTGCTAATTATAGATTCTATCTATATATAAAATTTAAGCTTATTTAGCTTATAAATTAGCCTGCTATTAGAAATATTAAAGCCTTTACTAAAAAGATATAAGATATTATAGATTATATCTATACCTAGATTTATATTGCCTAAGCTTATTATAAAGAATAGATTAACTATTGCTAAATCTTAGCCTATTATTATTATATAAAATAATCTATTTAGTTAAATACTTAGAATATCTATATTTAGTGCCCTTAAAAAAAATTTAATTAGAAGAATCTTAGCTTATTCTATATTATTAAGATTATTAGCCTATATATCTATTAGCTTAACCTATTTATCTTAATATATATCTATCTTATATTTAATATTAGCCTGCTTTACCTTATTACTAAAGATCCTATACTTAGATAAAGATAATCTTTACTACTGCTTATTAAAGTTAATAGCCTTAAAAAATAGATTATTAAAGATATTTTAGACTCTTAATAGAAATGCTATAAGTATAGAGGCTTTTAACTATAATATACTATTAAATAAATAGATTATAATAATTTAATTAAAAAGCCTATATATTATCTATAATATACTTAAGAGATTATTACTAACTTCTATTATTACTATTTAAATAAGCTAAAGCTAAGAAATAGTCTTAATAGAGCTTAACTCTAAAGAGAGAAATATTATTATAATATTAATATAGGAAATAGAGATTTATTAGCTAATGCTTATATAAGATATTATATAATCTTATAAAGATATTTTTAGTATATAGCTTAATCTAAATTTAAGCTCTTTAAGCTATATCTTATTTACTAAGCCTACCTGTAATAGCTTATTTTAGTCTGAATTAGCTAAATAAAGATTCTGTAGCTAGTCCTAGTATTAATTTCCTTATTTTACTTATTTTAACCCGCTTCTTAAGCCCGCACCTTAATACTAATTACTTTATATTAGCTGCTTAAGATATTATTACTTTATAATTATTACCCTATTATTAATAATATAAAGGTTAAGGCTAATTATTATAAATTCTATCTTTATACTATTATATTAGCTGCTTAAAATATTATTACTCTATAGTATATTACTAATTATTATTATATTAGCTACTTAAAATATTATTACTTTATAATTATTATTCTATTAGTAATAATATAAAGATTAAAGCTAATTATAATAAGTCTTATCTCTATATTATTATATTAGCTATTTAAGATATTATTACTTATTATAAGAAACTTAATATAATACTTTATATTAAGATTTATATTATTTACTATAAGAATAATTATTATCTTATTAAATTTTATTATTTCTATATCTTTATTATAGATTAAATCTTAATTATATTAAAGAGTATATATAGGCTATACTTATAAATATAAATATAAATAGAATAAATTATTTTTACTTAATTTTTTTTCTTCCTTTTTTAAAAGATTTATTCTTAGTTTTAAATATTATATAGCTTATTAATATAAGCTATATAAATAATTAATAA